>NC_136429.1:479333032-479830532 GCF_052849685.1 Lactuca virosa | reverse complement strand
ACACCACTGGTTGCCTTATGCATGCAAGTTATACACAAAATAGGATCACATAGACTGTCAAATGATGATTCTACCCTAAGTCCACAACCAAACAAGGAACAAGAAATGAGGCTAAATCGATCATTCTAGGGCTATACAATCCTAATCGTATACAACTTTGAAAGCATACACTTAGCAATTAACTGAGCCGATATCAATTCCAAGTAATACATAACATCAAGTTCCACTAGGCTATAAGGCATCACGCAAATCAGACAATTCTATCATATGATCCCTGAAGGTATCCTTAGCCCTAATCTAGTATGCAGTTCTCATATCAAGCATACTACTCATAGTACATAGCTATGGGTAATTTGGGAACCACTTACTTGAGCTTAGTTGATTGCATGCATCGCACCCCTTCTTCTTAATAAAAATCTTTTTAGAAGTTTAACTTTATTTTTCTTAAGAAAAATATCATTTCCTCAGTTTGAATTCTAACACAACCAAAAGTGTGCCCAAATCCCTCAAACCAAGGCTCTGATACCAACTTGTAACATCCCGAAAACGGTAATAAAAATTTTCATTTAAAAGTCTATCAAATCATTCATTAATTGTTCGAAATCAACACCAAGTCATAATATTCAAAACATCAGAGTACAATTATTTCAAATGTCGAAATCATGAGGGGAGGATGTTGTGCCATCATGTCGGGCCCTTCCCTTTTGAACCGGAAGTACCTAAAACTATAAACATAAACTGTAAGCACAAAGCTTAGTGAGTTCCCCATAGTATCACATACCAATCATACAAGTGGGCTTAACCCTGGGGTATAATCCAACCCAATATACACATATGGGCCCTTCCCTCGGGTGTATTTCAACCCAATCAAATCATAGGGGCCCCGCCCTGGGGCCTATTTCAACCCAAACATACTGTAGTGGGCCCCGTCCTAGGGTGTATTTCAATCCAGCATACAATCACATATACACCATGTAACTACTATCATCCGAAGTAATACAATAATGGGTCGGCATTGGTGTCTTCGACCCATGGATACAATGAGAAGACTCACCTTACATACAGATGAGTAAACTGAATAGCACGCTGCTCCGATATCAACTCTACCAGTCACCTTAAAAATGAAGTGGCACAAACTCAGCATACATATCAAAATATTTAAAATGCCCCTAGTCAATAACCACGTCAAAGTCAACTGATTCAACCAAGTTGACTCAGTGAGGCATATTGAACGATTGACCAAAGTCGGGGAGCTGACCATGTACGTGCAGCGTACCCATTGGTACGCCATGCGTACGCGGCTGCTCACCACTTTAACCATTAAGTGCTTAATCCTTAAGCACTTATGTCTAAAATCTAGATCTAGGCTCAAAAAGATGTCTTTAACCATAAAGTTTCCAACTTTATGGTTTAGCATGGCTATTAAGACCTTAGCTCCAAAAGCCCTAGCTTGTTTACCCATTAAGACAATCTAGCTCATGCATGGAAAGAAAATAATGACCAAGAACACACTTTTATAACTTAAAACACCCTAAAATCTCTAAAATAACAACTGAAACGTCTTGTAGTATCTCCTACTCCCAAAGATCAAGTTCTGGACAAAAAGGCAACAACTTTGAGCTAAAACTAGATCCATATGAAATATACATCAAGGTTGAAGCTTTTGACCTCCAAAAGATGCACAATGAAGAAAAAATGTTGGATCCAAAGTCTTGAGAGCAAAGAGACTTCCTTGATGATCTTCCTTCACAACCAAGAAAGCCCACTATTCACTCCAAAATCTCAAAATGCTCAAAATAGATTAAGGTTTGTAAGGAGGATCGATTTTTGGATGGAGGCTAATAAGAGGAAGGGTTTTGGGACTATAATGGTGCTTATATAGCGCGAAAACCCCTAATATTAGGGTTTGGTCCAAATTGTGTATACCCTCTGTACCAGTGTACGCTCAGCATACAAGCACGAGGCCAGGTATGCCCAGCGTACCCATGCTGTGTAACGACCCAAATTTCTATCCGTTATCGATGTTAGTGTTATATTGAGTTTTATTCTTAAACTAACATTTTTATTTCTTGAAAGTTATCTTTTTTAGGGCCAACTGTAATTAAATAAACCTTAATCATGTATATGGGTCTACAAGTCATTTTATGATACTTTGAGGGCCAATTATGGAAGTTATGGGGTATTTAAGGAGGCTAAACCCTAAAATTCGGGAATCACTTCATTTTTCAGCCAACAAACACTAATTTTTAGCCTCCAAGTTCCTTTAAAGTGATTTCATAAGTCGGTTTCCATTCTTGAAGCTTTGGAGAAGATCCAAGAAGGTGGTGTGGTATTTTTTGTGCTTTTCGAGTGAGGATTCTTCAAGTAGAGATCAAGTCTTCCTTCCTCTTTCTTTCTCCTGTAAATTGTTCATATTTCCACAGGTAGGAATTAATTTCTTACCATCCATCTCTATTTTCAAGTCCTTGTTTTAATCCATGAAGTATTTGGTGATTTTGTCAAAAGTTAGAAATCTAGGAAGAATTGTTGATATGTTTGAAAGAGATTTAGAGCTCGATATATTCCGAATTAGACGATACGCCAGAGAGCTGAAATTGTAATAAGACGAGTCTAGTTTCCAAAAAGTCCGATAATATCCTTTTTGGAGTTGTATATTCGATTTTATGCTAAAAATACTAAATAGGGGTTGGGCTGTGAAACTTCAAAATATGAAACTTAGACTTTGTTTTCTATTTTGATTGCTTGTTTCTATGAGTGTTACTTTTTCATCATTATTGAGTGCGTTTTGGTTCTTAAGTGGCTTCCAAAATATTGTCATGAATACTCTCAAAAAATTTATTAATCAAGTCCATGAATCGCTCAAAGTTTTGAAATCATTACCTTCTTTGTTGTTGCAAAAACTCATGTTGATTTTTATCTCAATTATAGTGAATATTTTTCTGTAAAAAGACAATGTTTTGAACCATCCAAAAAGTCTTCAAAACAGTCCCTAAGTTTCTTTTTATGTGTCTTAATGGTGAAGAAAACCCAAGCCCAAATTGTGTTTTCTCTTTTTGCAACATACATTGTTTTTCCCATAAAAGCAGTATACTTTGAGTCATGGTTTGAGGCTGAAATTGTTATTTTAACTTCTTGACATGTTTCTACTGTAAATAACTCAATTTTAATCTTTCTAGGTGTTTTTGGTTATGACTTAATGGGTCGATTTGTCAAAAATCTTAAAAACCCAAAGCTGGAAATTGCAAGAAATTGTCGAATCTGGCCCTGTATTGGAAAAATTATAGAAAAATAACCAGGAGTCGGAATAATGATCCATAAATTCTCAAAGTTTTCATTTTGAGTCTAGTTTTTTCATTAATTTTTCCAGGATCTTTTGTTGCCTCCAACTTAGGTGAAGAGAGCCTTTTTCACCAGCTGGTCAAAATATAGCTGCATTGATAGGCAGTTTTGTAAAAATCATATAAAATTGTAGAAAAATCTTTTGGACCTTTAAAAGTAATTCTGAAAAGCTACATACCTGAAATTATGGAATATGAAATAAAAATAAATATTTTTATAGGTCCCAAGTGTGATAAACAGCTCTAAACAGGTGGCTATGTGTTTGGGTTATGGATTTGTCATCTTTGGCATTGTAGAACTCCAATGACCTTTTTATTTGTATTGCATTAGGGGAAAGGGTTATACTTCAACCGTTACAATACTTGAAGTGTGAGTTGGTCACATATTTGGCAAAGGTGAGTCAACTTCGTGGTTCTTAAAAGTACATTGTTAGGAGTATCCCATATCTTAGATGGAATGGGATGAACCTAGTAATCTAGGATGTATGTGCCCATTTGATGATTGAGTGTTGTGTCATGATTGTTGAAATGTTTTATGTGTAACGGTATCTAGGATGTTGCATGCTAGATTCCTCTTTGTTTGATGTGAGATGTGAGCTAAGGTCATGCTAGATTGAGTGATGTGTATGAATATTATGTGATGTGAGCATGTTAATTCTTGTTTGAAAATATTTGTTTAAAATGTTTTAGGACAAGCATGCTAGTGTTGTATTATCATTATAGAAATGTTGTGAATGAAAGTAGTGTGTGATGTAAAATGTAATAACTACATAAAATTACATGTTTGCATGGAATGAACCCTTAAAGAGGTAATGTGTTAATAAAAGTAAATTCATAAAACTTACATGATTACTTGAAGAGGATGAAAAGTGTAACTCCTTAATTAATTAATTAATATTAAATTAAAAGGGGAATACACAAGCGGTGCTAAGGGTAGTAACCTAGACTTAGGTGTGTACCCTATCCGGATAATATGATGGCCTTGTGGGTTGAAAGATACCTATAGGATAAAGAGCTTAAGCCAACTTTGACGCCGAATGGTTTTTATAGACAACCAGTCGGGGCATGGTCCTGGTGCAACTTGGTGTACCAGAACCGGAGTGGTGTTGACGATTGATGGAATGTCTGCGCAAACACCACGTGGGAATTAGGAGGTGTAACATGATGGAATTGGCACCGCTCATACCAATCCTTAACGATAACACATGTATACGTATGTGCAAAGTCGGAGTAGCGAACGCAACGCACCGGGAGCAATGATTACGGGTTAGAGTCGCGCCTCATCTAGTGCATTGGGTCATGCCGGTCACGTTAGTAGCGAACGGGGTTCCTACCTTGGGGGTTTGAGGTGAATTAATAGACCCTAACTAGGAGGCATTACTTTTAATAATTAAGTGGTGGTGAGCGGTGAGTAATTATTAAAATAAAGTGGAGAAATAAATATTATATATTATATATTAATATTTAAGCGGCGAATAGATAAAATAAAATTAGTTACAGCGGGGTTGAGGAGAATAACTAATAAAAGAACCTCTAAAAGAAGAACTAAAACAAATTTAGCTAAGCCTATGTTTGTTATGCAGTGTGATGTCATTATGTCTTGCTTGTGAGTCTTTGACTGTGTGTGGATGTTTTGTGTGAATCCATCTATGATATGTGTGTTCTCATAACATTGTATTGTAATTGACTCACTTAGTTTATGCTAACACTTGTTATTTGCTTGTTGGTTTTTGTGTATCTAAACATGTAGCTTGACATGATGTCTTGGTGAGGATGGGAACCATTGGGTAGCTTTATCTAGTATCTTTAGTTATGATGTCATTTGGACATGTTGGGTTTTCATCATTGTATTTTTTTTGTGAACTTTAAAATTTGATGGGTTTGTTTTGACATGAAAGTAACATTGGTGATGTTTTTGAAATAATCATAATAAGTCTTCTGCAATATATTCTGTTAAAAAGTGTTTGAATTTTTTTAAACAAATGGGTGAAAAATCACAGTGTTACATGTTGCACCCACTATTACAAAAATTCCATTGGGGACCAATCTTTCAAACAAATCTTAACTCAAGGGTCAAAAGAGAATACCTGAAAAATTAGATGTTACATTCATAACACCACTTTTAAGTTAAGTGCTTAATTTGTTAAGTTAACATCCCATACTTTCCAAGAGGCTTTAATACTCATGTATAACCAATATAAATCATAACTTTATGGAAATGCATGTCATATGCATGTCTCACACCATTCTAGGTCCAAAATGGTAAATATATGTGTAACATCCCAATTTTCAAGGCCAAAAATTTCATTTTTAAATTAAGTACCTCATGAAATAGTGTACCAAAACATTGTCAAAGGTACATCAACTTATAAAAACCATAACGTCATATTTCAAAATCATAATATCAAGAGTTATGAAAATCAGAGTACAATCCCAGAAACTCCATGCGGAAATCATGTGTGTGTGTGTGATGCGCTGCTACACCGCCGACTCCTTCCCCTTGGACGAAGAGGTACCTGAAACCAAAACTGAAACTGTAAGCACAAAGCTTAGTGAGTTCCTCCATCATACCACATACCAAAACCACATACATATTGTCGGGCAATTCTGGGGTGCCCGACCTACCCATGTCATCCCATTCTGGGGTGTTGACCTACCCATGTCAAGCCATTCTAGGGTGCTGACCTACCCATGTCAGGCTATTCTGGGGTGCCGACCTACCCTCCGGTCTATCTCAACCGAATACGGGGACTATTTCACCCCTACTGCTAGCATATAATAACGTATCATAATCATGCTTTCAGACATATCTGGGGTGTCCGACCTACCCATTAGTCCTAGCGACTGAATCGGTGACTAGTCCCCTCCTACTAATACTATCTCACATAACATAACATACTAGCATACACATATATCAAGCACAAGCAACCCAGATGATTATCACAAAGACAATCATCACAAATAAATAATTACCAGTAGGCTGGCCATGGTGCCTTAGACCCACTTCTACTGGAAGGTAACTCACCTCGTTGTCGTGTAGTGTCTGAAATGTCCTCGGCGTGAAAGTTGACTCCCTCGACTCCTCAATCCCTACACGACAACCCTTCTAAGTTATCAATTCGAACATGCAGCCCAAACCAGGGTCAACTCAGTTCAGTCAAAGTCAACATCCAGTTGACCTAACTCGCCGAGTTGGTCCACCAACTCGTCGAGTCCATACTCCTCTAACCCGAACCAACCCCCGACTCTACTCCTCCAACCCATACCATAACGTCATATTTCAAAATCACATTATCAAGAGTTATGAAAATCAGAGTACAATCCCAGAAACTCCATGCGGAAATCATGTGTGTGTGTGTGATGCGCTGCTACACCGCCGACTGCTTCCCCTTGGAGGAAGAGGTACCTGAAACCAAAACTGAAACTATAAGCACAAAGGTTAGTGAGTTCCCCCATCATACCACATAACAAAACCACATACATATTGTCGGGCAATTCTAGGGTGCACGACCTACCCATGTTAAGCCATTCTGGGGTGCTGATCTACCCATGTCAAGCCATTCTGGGGTGCTGACCTACCCATGTCGGTCTATTCTGGGGTGCCGACCTACCCTCCGGTCTATCTCAACCGAATACGGGGACTATTTCACCCCCTACTGCTAGAATATAATAACGTATCATAATCATGCTGTCAGACATATCTGGGGTGTCCGACCTACCCATTGGTCCTAGCGACCGAATCGGGGACTAGTCCCCTCCTACTAATACTATCTCACATAACATAGCATACTAGCATACACATATATCAAGCACAAGCAACCTAGATGATTATCACAAAGACAATCATCACAACTAAACAATTACCAGTGGGCCGGCCTTGGTGCCTTAGACCCACTTCTACTGGGAGGTAACTCACCTCGATGTGGTGTAGTGTTTGAAATGTCCTCGGCGTGAAAGTCGACTCCCCTCGACTCCTCAATCCCTACGCGGAAACTCTTCTAAGTTATCAATTCGAACATGCAACCCAAACCAGGGTCAACTCATTTCAGTCAAAGTCAACATTGGTCAAAGTCAACATCCAGTTGACCTAACTCGCCGAGTTGGTCCACCAACTCGTCAAGTCCATACTCCTATAACCCGAACCAACGCCCGACTCTACTCGTCGAGTCTAGCAAGAACTCGACGGGTCCTTCCTCAGTCATACCATCGCGGCCATCTTCATTCGACTCGCCAAGTTCGACCTTGAACTCGTCGAGTTCATCTCCCTCATAAGAATGTGTCCAGTCTATGACTCGCCGAGTTGTATGAACGACTCGACGAGTCCATCTTTAAAGATTGGAAGATTGCCTTGGACTCGCCGAGTTTTCTCAACCACTCGTCGACTCCCATGATTTCCAGGTCCATAATCCCGTCCATCTTTGTTGAGTCCTTCTCTAGACTCAACCAGACCCTCAAAACAGCAAGGCTTGGAGAACCACTATCTGACTCGTCGAGTCCCAAGAACAACTCGTCGAGTCCACTAAATTCCATGTCCATAAACTCGATTTTTGTCAAGCTCTTCTCATCCAAAGGGTAGATCTGACCTCCTAGGGCCGATATAGCACGTAAAGCCACGAACTTTATGTCCATGCATGGGCCTTTTGGCCCTAAAGGACTACAAATGATGTCTAAAAGACGAATGGGGCTCTCATGGCCATAAAGTTGGCACCTTTATGCCATGAGACCCCTCCAATGACCAAGATCTGAAGTCAATACTCCCTATAACACTTCACAACCCGAAAATGGCTTAGAAAGACCTAAATATACCCAAAATCCAAGCCCTAAAGATGAATAAACACATTGAAGATCAAGGCCGGAGCTTTTTACCTTAAATAAGCTGGAAATGGAACACAATCTCTGGATCTCCAAGCTCCAACTTGAACTCCCAAGCTCCTTTCCCCTTCTCAAGCTTCACAATCCACCAAAATGCACCAAAATGGCCTTAGAATACTCAAACAAGGCTAGGGTTTCGATATGATGTCTTCTAGGAGTATAAGGGACGATGGAGGCTGAGATAAGTTGTTTAAATTTGGTGAAAACCCTCAAATGGAGGCCGAGTCCCTCCTGAACGCCTGGAGGCGATCCTCCATCAACTCGATAATCCCCTCCTTGATCGACCCGAAAATGATAGGGGTCGACTCAAGGATACCTCTAGTGATCTCAGACGCGATGAACTCGCGTAGTCCGTCATCGACCTGCACGGACCCTGCACCCGAGCCAGATCCTGATCCTGATCCAGATGGTGCTCCATGTCGTGTAATCGCCATACTGAAAATAAGCACATTAATGTCAGGATCATACATATCCTCGAGAGGTCTCGCACACTCTCCAAGTTTCCCGGTTCTGTCTGCGCCTTCCTTGATTCGAGTACGGATCCTCTGCTTCCAGTAGTACGGGCCCATACTACCTTCCACATCTATCCGTACTTTCCTCAAGAACTGCCTTGACTTCACCAAGTCCCTTTCTACTAATACAACTTCCCAACTGAGCTCATCCTTGGCTTTCCTAGGATACTATCCGACCTACTATCTGCCGTCAACTGCACTAGGAGTCCCTACCACCTCTCCATAACTAGCTTACGAATACTGTTACATATCCGCTCACTAGTTAGTTAAAGTTAGCCAGAACCACTGTAGCACAAAGCAAGCAGCATTCGTGCATCGAGTAACCACAGCAAGCATAACGTAATCAGGATATCCTACCACTGACTAAACAGTCCTAGCATATAGCTCATTCAATAGGCATTCAAGGCATCCTTCCTAGATCCTTAATCATATTCTAGCATGCAGTTCTCAGAATCATACATCAGGCATAAAAGGCATCCTCCTAGATCCTTAGCCCTAATCTAGCATGGTGTTCTCAAAATCATAAATCATATAACATAACATATCAAGTATGGGTATCTTGGGGAAAACTTACTTGAGCTCGGCCGGTCGCACGCATCACACACCTTGTTCTTTCTCAAAAAAATTTAACTTAAATTTTAGAAAACTGTTTTCTTTGTGAAAAATCTTTTAACCCCTCGGTTTGACTCCAGACACCCCCGAGGGTATGTCCAAATCCCTCAAACCAAGGCTCTGATACCAACTTGTAACATCCCAATTTTCAAGGCCAAAAATTTCATTTTTAAATTAAGTACCTCATGAAATAGTGTACCAAAACATTGTCAAAGTTACATCAACTTATAAAAACCATAACGTCATATTTCAAAATCACAATATCAAGAGTTATGAAAATCAGAGTACAATCCCAGAAACTCCATGCGGAAATCATGTGTGTATGTGTGTGATGCGCTGCTACACCGCCGACTGCTTCCCCTTGGAGGAAGAGGTACCTGAAACCAAAACTGAAACTGTAAGCACAAAGGTTAGTGAGTTCCCCCATCATACCACATAACAAAACCACATACATATTGCCGGGCAATTCTAGGGTGCACGACCTACCCATGTTAAGCCATTCTGAGGTGCTGACCTACCCATGTCAAGCCATTCTGGGGTGCTGACCTACCCATGTCGGTCTACTCTGGGGTGCCGACCTACCCTCCGGTCTATCTCAACCGAATACGGGGACTATTTCACCCCCTACTGCTAGAATATAATAACGTATCATAATCATGCTGTCAGACATATCTGGGGTGTCCGACCTACCCATTGGTCCTAGCGACCGAATCGGGGACTAGTCCCCTCCTACTAATACTATCTCACATAACATAGCATACTAGCATACACATATATCAAGCACAAGCAACCTAGATGATTATCACAAAGACAATCATCACAACTAAACAATTACCAGTGGGCCGGCCTTGGTGCCTTAGACCCACTTCTACTGGGAGGTAACTCACCTCGATGTGGTGTAGTGTTTGAAATGTCCTCGGCGTGAAAGTCGACTCCCCTCGACTCCTCAATCCCTACGCGGAAACGCTTCTAAGTTATCAATTCGAACATGCAACCCAAACCAGGGTCAACTCATTTCAGTCAAAGTCAACATCCAGTTGACCTAACTCGCCGAGTTGGTCCACCAACTCGTCAAGTCCATACTCCTATAACCCGAACCAACGCCCGGCTCTACTCGTCGAGTCTAGCAAGAACTCGACGGGTCCTTCCTCAGTCATACTATCACGGCCATCTTCATTCGACTCGCCAAGTTCGACCTTGAACTCGTCGAGTTCATCTCCCTCATAAGAATGTGTCCAGTCTATGACTCGCCAAGTTGTATGAACGACTCGACGAGTCCATCTTTAAAGATTGGAATATTGCCTTGGACTCGCCGAGTTTTCTCAACCACTCGTCGACTCCCATGATTTCCAGGTCCATAATCCCGTCCATCTTTGTTGAGTCCTTCTCTAGACTTAACCAGACCCTCAAAACAGCAAGGCTTGGAGAACCACTATCTGACTCGTCGAGTCCCAAGAACAACTCGTCGAGTCCACTAAATTCCATGTCCATAAACTCGATTTTTGTCAAGCTCTTCTCATCCAAAGGGTAGATCTGACCTCCTAGGGCCGATATAGCACGTAAAGCCACGAACTTTACGTCCATGCATGTGCCTTTTGGCCCTAAAGGACTACAAATGATGTCTAAAAGACGAATGGGGCTCTCATGGCCATAAAGTTGGCACCTTTATGCCATGAGACCCCTCCAATGACCAAGATCTGAAGTCAATACTCCCTATAACACTTCACAGCCCGAAAATGGCTTAGAAAGACCTAAATATACCCAAAATCCAAGCCCTAAAGATGAATAAACACATGGAAGATCAAGGCAGGAGCTTTTTACCTTAAATAAGCTGGAAATGGAACACAATCTCTAGATCTCCAAGCTCCAACTTGAACTCCCAAGCTCCTTTCCCCTTCTCAAGCTTCACAATCCACCAAAATGCACCAAAATGACCTTAGAATACTCAAACAAGGCTAGGGTTTCGATATGATGTCTTCTGGGAGTATAAGGGACAATGGAGGCTGAGATAAGTTGTTTAAATAGGGTGCAAACCCTCAAATTTAGGGTTTCACTCAGAGAGTACCTACTCGCCGAGTCGGTCCCCCGACACGTCGAGTAGGCCACTTAAACTTCCCGCGAATCACGACTCTACTCGACGAGTTGGTCCGCCAACTCGTCGAGTCCCAGAGGAAATACATGAAATCGGGTGCTACAAATCTCCCCCACTTATTTTAGACTTCGTCCTCGAAGTCTGCTGCTGAATCTGGAAAAAGTTCGGGGTAGTGCTCCCTCATCTCTTCTTCCGGCTCCCAAGTCCATTCCGACCCCTTGCGGTGCTGCCATTGCACCTTCACCAGCTCCACCCTCTTGTTCCTCAGATCCTTCGACTTCCTGTCGAGGATCGCCACTGGCCGCTCGATATAGTTTAGGTTGTCATCCACCTGAATATCCTCCAAGGGCACCACTACCGAGTCGTCCACCAGACACTTCCGCATCTGGGAGACGTGAAAGGTGCTATGAATCTGGCTGAGTTCGACTGGCAGATCCAGCATATATGCCATTTTGCCCACCCGGGCTACAACCCTGAACGGTCCAATATACCTGGGGCACAGCTTGCCCCGCTTCCTAAATCGAATGACGCCCTTCCAAGGCGACACTTTCAGGAGCACCATATCCCTGACCTGGAACTCCATGTCAGATCGACGCTTGTCGGCATAACTTTTCTGCCGACTCTGAGCAGTCTGAAGCCTGCTCCGAACCTGTTGGATCCTCTCCGTAGTCTTGAGTACCACCTCGGTACTCCCCATGACCCTCTGCCCAACCTCACCCCAGTATATCGGGGTCCTGCACTTCCTCCCATACAACATCTCGAAAGGAGGACGGTCGATACTCGCATGATAGCTATTATTATAAGAGAATTCCGCCAATGGTAGGTATGTATCCCAACTACCTCCAAAATCTAAAACACACGCCCACAGCATATCCTCCAGAGTCTGGATGGTCCGCTTCCTCTGACCATCCATCTGCGGGTGAAAGGCGGTGCTAAAGTGCAGACGAGGACCCAGCTCGTCATGAAACTTCTTCCAAAACCTGGATGTGAACCGCACGTCCTTGTCGGAAATCACTAAAACTGGCACCCCGTGACGCGCCACTACCTCCCTGATGTAGATGTTGGCCAACTTTTCAGCTGAAAAGCTCTCCTGAATCAGAATGAAATAGGCACTCTTGGTCAATCGATCAACGATGACCCAAATCGAATCTACCCCTCGCGCGGTTCTGGGAAGCTTTGTGATGAAATCCATAGTAATATCTTCCCATTTCCACATAAGGATATCCAACGGCTGCATCTTGCCGTGAGGCCTCTGGTGCTCGGGCTTGACCTTCCTACAGGTCAGGCATCTCTCAACATACCAGGCTACATCCCACTTCATGCAGGGCCACCAATAATCGGGACGAAGATCCCTGTACATCTTTGTCACCTCGGGATGAATCGAGAATGGGGACTTATGCGCCTCCTCCATCAGAACCTGGCGCACACCCCCGTGGTATGGAACCCACACCCTGCGGTGTAGCGTCAATAACCCACGGCTATCATAGTCGAAGGAGGAAACCTGTCCCATAATACGCTCGCTCTTTCGATGTTCCTCCTTCATAGCCTCCTGATGGGCCTCTCGGATCTGTTCCAACAGAGGATCCACCACCGTCATCCTCATGCATATGTCTCTAATCGGCGTTGCCTTGCGGCTCAGCGCATCGGCCACGACATTGGCCTTCCCCGGGTGATAGAGGATCTCACAATCGTAATCCTTCACCACATTTAGCCACCGACGCTGTCTCATATTCAGATTTGGCTGATCCATGAGGTACCTCAAACTCTTGTGGTCCGTGTAGATGGTACAACGGACCCTATAGAGGTAGTGTTGCAAAATCTTGAGGGCGAAGACGACTGCCCCCAACTCCAAATCATGCGTCGGCTAGTTCGCTTCATGAGGCTTCAGCTGCCTCGAAGCGTAAGAGATAACGTGCCCTCTATGCATCAATACCGCGCCCATACCCAAGATGGACGCATCGCAATATACTACAAAATCCTCCATGCCCTCCGACAAGGCTAAGATTGGCGCCTCGCACAATCTCTGTCTCAACGTCTCAAATGCGGCCTGCCGCTCAGGCCCCCAGCGAAAGACCATGGGTTTCCTTGTCAACCGGGTCAGGGGCACAACTATCTTGGAGAAATCCTGAATGAATCTCTGATAATAGCCTGCCAGTACCAGAAAGCTCCGAATCTCAGATGGATACCTAGGAACCTCCCATCTTATCACGGCCTCCACCTTGGTCGGACAAGGTGCCCAAGAAACTGCACCTCACGCAACCAGAACTCACACTTGGAGAACTTAGCATACAAGCTCTCCCTCCTCAAAGTATCCAAAACCTCTTGCAAGTGCTCCTCATGCTGCTCTCGCGTCTTGGAATAAACCAAGATGTCATCGATGAAAACTATCACTGACTGATCCAACATCGGTCTGTACACGCGGTTCATGAGATCGATGAACGCGGGAGGAGCATTGGTGAGCTAGAAAGGCATCACCACAAACTCATAGTGACCATAACACGTCCGAAAGGCAGTCTTCTGCACATCCTCCTCTCTGACCCTCATCTGATGATAGCCTGAACGCAAATCAATCTTGGAGAACCAAGATGCTCCCTTATTCACCTCCCGGTAATCTATACACATGCGATGCGACCCGTCCTTCTTCTTCACAAACAAAATCGGGGCTCCCCAGGGTGAACTGCTCGGTCTAATGAATCCCTTGTCTAACAGCTCCTGCAGCTGTGTAGACAACTCCTGCATCTCAGGAGGAGCCAACCGATACGGTGCCTTGGCTATCGGAGCCACACCAGGAACTAGGTCGATCCTGAACTCTACCTGCCTCTCCGGAGGTATCCCAGGCAACTCCTCGGGGAATACATCCGTAAACTCTCGTACCACTGGCACATCACCCACCGTCGCCTTACCCGCCTCCCGGGTGTCCATAACATTGGTGACATATCCTGCTCAACCCTGCTGAAGGTAGCGCCTAACCCTCGCTGTTGAACATAAAGCTGGCCCTCCTTGTGGCCTCTCGCCCTGAATCACCAGCTCTCCCCAACTTGGGGTCCTGATCTGCACCAACTGCTACGCGCAGTCGATCACCGCCCTATTGGGGCTTAGCAAATCCATACCTATAATAAGGTATGGGAACCAAGTCTACCAGGTATCGCTCCTCGAACAGTCTTAGAACACAGTCTCTGAAAACTTCTGATACTCGTACTGACCGGTCGTCTGCAATCTCGACCTCTAGAGGGCAATCCAACATGCCCGAGGACTCAGAAAACTTCTTGCTAAGCGCAAGAGAGACAAATGATCGGGTAGCACCCGAATCAAACAACACCTGAACTGGGATACCGTTCACATGGAACGATCCTAAACAGAGCATACATATAACATATCAAAATCACAGCGACATAAAATAAGAACATAAGGAAGAAATCATACCCGTCACCACATCGGGTGCGGCGCGTGCCTCCTCGGCTGTCAACTGAAATGCTCCGCTCCACACCACTGGAGCCTCTGCCTTGACCTTCCGGCCATCCGCAACTCGTGCTGTCGCTGGAGTCGGCGCCACCAATGGCGCTGCTGCTGACACTGCTGACAATCTAGGGCAGTTGGCCTTTTTATGCCCATCTGATTGCAATGAAAGCAAATCAGGTCTGATGTATGAACTGTGGGGGCGGGGGCAGTACAATCCCTGCCAAAGTGCCCCATCTTGCTGCACTTGTAGCAGCCTGGCGATCCCGCTCTACAAGCTCCCTCATGCGGCCTGCCGCATTTCCTGCAACGGCTCTGGCCCGACTGGCCCTTCGACCTAATGTCGGATCCCTTGGGTTTCTTCCCCGAAACCCCTGTAGCCTGCTCAGTCTCTGCCTTCCTCTTCCTGAGGTGCTCCAAGTCAATCTCCCTCTCCCGCGCCCTGGTAATCATGGACTCCAAGGTCGGGCAGGCTGAATAGCTGACATGCTCCCGGATATTAGCCCTCAACATATCATGGTAGCGGGTCTTCCGCATCTCCTCGTCCCCCGCATACTGAGGTACCAACAAGGCCCTCTCCCTGAACTTGGCGGTGATCTCTGCCACTGTCTCAATCGTCTCTCTCATATCAAGAAACTCTCGGGCCAGCTGCTGAAGCTCCACCGCTGGCGCGAAATCAGCCCTGAATCTAGTCACAAAATCTGACCAGGTCATACCCTCGATGGCTGGGGCTCCCAACGAGTCACCAACTGACTCCCACCAATCTCTAGCTCTATCCCTCAAACATCCCGCAGCAAAGCGGACCATCGACCCTTCCGGTCAGAAGCTCTTCAACTGCGCAGACTCAATGTCTGCGATCCATCTCCTGGCAGCAATGGGGTCCTTTACCCCGTGAAAGTCCGGCGCACCACTCCCCCTGAAGTCCTTGAAGGACAGTGTGCGCGTACCCGAATGGTTGGACGCCGAGTCCCTCCTAAACGCCTGGAGGCGATCCTCCATCAACTCGATAATCCCCTCCTTGATCGACCCGAAAATGATAGGGGTCGAGTCAAGGATACCTCTAGTGATCTCAGACGCGATGAACTCGCGTAGTCCGTCATCGACCTGCTCGGACCCTACACCCGAGCCTGATCCTGATCCTGATCCAGATCCTGCTCCATGTCGTGTAATCGCCATACTGAAAAATAAGCACATAAATGTCAGGATCATACATATCCTCGAGAGGTCTCGCACACTCTCCAAGTTTCCCGGTTCTGTCTCAGCCTTCCTTGATTCGAGTACGAATCCTCTGCTTCCAGTAGTACGGGCCCATACTACCTTCCACATCTATCCGTACTTTCCTCAAGAACTGCCTTGACTTCACCAAGTCCCTTTCTACAAATACAACTTCCCAACTGAGCTCATCCTAGGCTTTCCTAGGACACAATCCGACCTACTATCTGCCGTCAACTGCACTAGGAGTCCCTACCACCTCTCCCTAACTAGCTTGCGAATATTGTTACATATCCGCTCACTAGTTAGTTAAAGTTAGCCAGAACCCCTGTAGCACAAAGCAAGCAGCATTCGTGTATCGACCTACCCATTGGTCCTAGCGACCGAATCGGGGACTAGTCCCCTCCTACTAATACTATCTCACATAACATTACATACTAGCATACACATATATCAAGCACAAGTAACCCAGATGATTATCACAAAGACAATCATCACAACTAAACAATTACCAGTGGGTCGGCCTTGGTGCCTTAGACCTACTTCTACTGGAAGGTAACACACCTCGATGTCGCATAGTGTCTGAAATGTCCTTGGCGTGAAACTCGACTCCCCTTGACTCCTCAATCCCTACACGACAACCCTTCTAAGTTGTCAATTCGAACATGCAACCCAAACCAGGGTCAACTCAGTTTAGTCAAAGTCAACATTGGTCAAAGTCAACATCCAGTTGACCTAACTCACCGAGTTGGTCCACCAACTCGTCAAGTCCATACTCCTATAACCCGAACCAACCCCCGAATCTACTCGTCGAGTCTAGTAAGAACTCGACGGGTCCTTCCTCAGTCATACCATCAGGGCCATCTTCATCCGACTTGCCGAGTTCGACCTTGAACTCGTCGAGTTCAACTCCCTCATAAGAATGTGTCCAGTCTATGACTCGCCGAGTTGTATGAACAACTCGTCGAGTCCATCTTTAAATATTGGAAGATTGCCTTGGACTCGCCGAGTTTGCTCAACCACTCGTCGACTCCCATGATTCCCATGTCCATAATCTCGTCCATCTTTGTTGAGTCCTTTTCTAGACTCAACCAGACCCTCAAAACAGCAAGGGTTAGAGAAACACTATCCGACTCGTCGAGTCCCAAGAACAACTCGCCGAGTCCACTAAAGTCCATGTCCATAAACTGGATTTCTGTCAAGCTCTTCTCATCAAAAGGATCTGACCTCCTAGGGCCGATATAGCGCGTAAAGCCACGAACTTTACATCCATGCGTGGGCCTTTTGGCCCTAAAGGACTACAAATGATGTCTAAAAGATGCATGGGCCTTTTGGCCCTAAATATACCCAAAATCCAAGCCCTAAAGATGAATAAACACATGGAAGATCAAGGCAGGAGCTTTTTACCTTAAATGAGCTGGAAATGGAACACAATCTTTGGATCTCCAAGCTCCAACTTGAACTCCCATGCTCCTTTCCCCTTCTCAAGCTTCACAATCCACCAAAATGCACCAAAATGGCCTTAGAGTACTCAAACAAGGGTAGGGTTTCGATATGATGTCTTCTGGGAGTATAAGGGACGATGGAGGCTGAGATAAGTTGTTTAAATAGGGTGCAAACCCTCAAATTTAGGGTTTCACTCAGACAACAACTAGGCGCCGAGTCGGTCCCCCGACTCGTCGAGTAGACCACTTAAATTTCCCGCGAATCACGACTTTACTCGACGAGTTCGGTCGCCAACTCATCGAGTCCCAGAGGAAATACATGAAATTCTTTAATTTAATACGTACCAGGAATCGGGTGCTACAATATGGTCATAATCCCATGCATGAAACCAAATGGAGATTAAAGACCAGATCCATGATACAATACACTTTTGGGACCTTAAGGGACAACAAAGTTGCAAACTTTATTCTGGAGTTTATCAAACTCCATCCATAATCCAGAAAAGGTTAAAACAAGCTTACATATTAAGATCTATAGAGTAATAAACATAAAGGTTGATTCTTGAAGACTTACAATCGTCCATAAGGGGCTACTACTAAATAATCACCACGGTACACTCCACAAGAGCCAAGAGAGTTGGATCTTCCTTCCAAAGCTCAAAAACACCAAGAACTCAAGGAATGGAGAGAGAATAGGGCTTAGAAAGGCTAGGATTTTCGTTCTGATGGAGTAGAGGTTGATGAAGAGAAACCCTAGGAGTTAGTGATCTATATATAGCACCTAAAGCCCAAAATCTAGGGTTTTGTGTCCAGCCGCCACAACGCCGCGATCCACGGCTGACTGTATCGATGCTGAAGTGGCATAGTTACACTGCGACACACACCACGAGCCATGCCACAGTTCAAACCCTAAATTTACAAACTTGAAAAGTCTTAACTAAATAAAGTCATCCATGTAAAATGGGTGTTAGAACTCTCCCCCACTTATTTGGAATTCGTCCCCGAAATCTGCCTTGTCTGAACAACTCTGGATAATGCTTGTACATTTAATCATCCAGTTCCCACATCCATTATAACCCATTTCAGTGCTTTTACTGCACCTTTTCCTTGTTTCGAAGCTTCTTTGTCTTCCGCTCGATGATTGTGATTGGTTGCTCTACAGAACTCAACTTCTAATCTATCTGAATGTCCTCGATTGGTACAATAACGGTCTGATCCTCCAAACACTTCCTCTACTGATAAAGACGGAAGATATTATGAATCTACTAGAGCTCCGCTAGCAATTCCAACCAGTAGGTGACCTTCTTGACTCGGGCACATACTCGAAATTGACTAATATATGGTGGTCTCAACTTCCATTGCTTCTTGAAACGAATGATTCCCTTCCAAGATACCTTCAAAAATACATAATCTTCTACTTGGAATTCCAAGTCTGCTATTCTCATGTCAGCATAACTCTTATTTCAGCTCTCACTCTTGAGGCATTCTTTTATCTGATGAATGTACTTAGTGCTCTTCTAAACAATCTCAATGCTACCAAGCTCAAGCTGGCCTCCCTCCCCCAATAGATTGGGGTTCGACATCGCCTCAAATATAACATCTCATATATAGGTTTCTCGATGATAGCTATTATTGTAAGAAAACTCAGCCAGTGGCAAAAAGGTATCCCAGCTACCTCCAAAATCGATCATGCGGGTACGCAACATATCCTCTAGTGTTTGTATGATCTTCTCACTCTGGCCATCCGTCTGTGGATGGTAAGTCATATTGAACCTCAACTATGTGCCAAGATCCTCATGAAATAGATTCCAGAAGTGAGATGTGAACCTTGTGTCTCTATCCGATATAACCCACACTAGCACTCCATGCCTAGACACAACCTCCTTTACATAAATATCGACAAACTATTATGAAAAAGAACTTTCTCTGATGGCGATAAAATGGATGCTCTTCATTAAATGATCAACTATTACCCAAATGGTATCAAAACCCTTCGAAAACTAGGGAAGTTTCATAATAAAATCCATCATGATGTGCTCCCATTCCAAACGGGGACCTTAAGAGATTGCAACTTGTCATGTGGCATCTGATGTTCAGCCTTGACCTTTAAACAGGTCAAACACTTCCCCTGCATATTTGGCAACTTCCCTCTTCATTTCTGATTTACCGGCCATTAATAGTCCGCTCTCAAATCCTTGTACATCATAGTAGCACTTGGATGGATAGAACACTTCGACTTATGAGCCTCATCCATAAGTATCTGCCTCACATCCCTAATAAATGGTACCCAAATCCTTCCATAAAGCGTAAGTAACCCCCGACTATCTCTGACTAAACTATGAATCTGCCCCCTGATCTTTTCCTGAATTGGATTTTCCATTGCAAGTGCCTCATCCTCAAATAAGTAACCCTTAGTAGTAAACACTAGTTCTTGTGGCTCAGTGCATCAGCTACCATGTTTTCTTTACACGGATAGTACATTATCTCAAAATTGTAATGCTTGAGGATGTCAATTGTTGATCCATAAGATATTTTAGACTCTTATGATCAGTATATGCTATATACCATACACCTCACACCATATAGGTAATGTCTCCATATCTGTAAGGTGAAGACAACAACCCCGAGATCTAAATCATGGGTAGGGTATCTAGTCTTGTGTGATTTTAACTGATGGGATGCATATGCAATTGATGGGTTTTGAGCCTTAATAGATCAAACAAATGGCACGAAAACAACAAACAGTTTGTCTAAACTCGAAATATATAGATCTAAACTCAAATAATACATGCAACTTATCAGAACTCAATAGATCAAAAACATACCTTTGATTTTGTAGGTTTCTTCTTTTGACAAGCTAGTGGATTAGACTAGAGAACCTAAAGGATATTTCTTCTTGTATGATCGCACCAAGATGCAACACTCTAGCAGATCTGACCAAGCCTTGAAGTCTAACAACAAACAAATTCGAAGAATTTTAATCTGTGTCTCACCACGTCATGGAAGATCAATTTCCATGTCGTGGAAACTGGGTTTCTTGGGATTCAATGGTTTTGATAGGGTTCCGAATTCTTGTAGCTAAAATGTATTTTTCACTTGAATCAAAACCGGATTTGGAGCCCTCTATTTATAGGGAGATGATTTGAAACCCTATCAATAATTACCAAATATGATAATAATTATCTATGGTATTCAAATCATTCTGGAATATTCCATATTCCATTTATTTACTATTAATTAATTAAATTAATAATTAATTAACAAAACAAGTCCCTCAAATAAATATTGTTTTAGTTTTGCTTTATTTTGTTCTTGCGTATAACCCAAAAGGACACTGATATTTATAGTAATATTATCGGGCTTGTTATGGTTATGGGTAATAATCGCCATCAGCTCCCACTTGCACTTAGGCATCAATAATTGACCGGTCTAATGCTTACTAGAAATCAGCAGTGAGCGACAGTCCATTGCAACTGGTGTACTTATAACAACTGTTATATAAACAACCCTAAGACTAATAACTTCAAATTCCTTTTATCTTCATGATATCTTATTATGAACTAGAGACATGGATCAAATGGTCAATCTCATGGTTGAAGATTATGTTTCCCTATACTGAATTGTGGTGACCTTTCAGACTAATTGTCGAATCTATTCAACTTAGTCTCAACTTAGCCAAGCATTTGTTGTCAACACCAAATCAATGAAGGGCCCAGAGATATATGCTTCTCTATTTCTGGAAGAAGGATCAAATAAACTTTGACTACATAGGTTAGTACTATTCCTCATGCAATACCGAGTTAAACCTTCTATAGATGCCAGTTACGGACAACGTTGGGGTAAAACCAAGACACAACAGATTGTAGAACAAAATATCATGTATCTCCATTTGAAGAACATGAAAAATAGTCGTCTTAATTTACTCATGACATGATCCATGGAGTAATCTTTAAGCGTGATTACTCCAATACTTTAAATCTCCATTTTCAAGTACTCATCAATATTGGTCGTACGCATTTTCAATGTTCATCTCTATTAAAAATCTACCAGTACTATGACAATCTTAATTCACTACTATCTTCCAAGAGTAGGATTGATTATGGAAGTTTGAATAATAGGTTATTCTGGAAGTGGTTCTAAACATGCAAAAGTTGGAACACATATAATATTAATTAACAAAGTAACTTATTATTAATAATTAACAAAACAAAAAAAATATCCAAAATGTTCCAGAATATCAAACTACAAATTGTGTCATCAAACCAATTCACTATGAAATCTAATGCCAATAAACCTTGTATGAGCATCACGCTTAATCCATGACAGTGGTTTGGTGAGAGGATTTGTTGGATTGTCTTTGGATGGAACCCGACTCACAATAATGTCTCCATCTTCAACTAGATTCCTTATTAGGTGGAATTTTCTCTTTATGTGCCATGTTCGCTTGTGATCTCGAGATTCTTTGGTTAAGGCAACTGCACCTTCATTATCACAGAAGATTTCAACTGATTCAGCTATGCTTGGAACAACACCTAAATCGTTGATGAACTTATTTAGCCATAATGCTTCACTATCCACTCATTGGCTGCAATATATTTCGACAATGTAGTTGAGTCTGCCATAATCTATTGCTTGGAACTTCTCCAAGTCACTGCTCCTCCATTCAGTGTCAAGACAAAACCAGACTAAGATCTTGAGTTATCTCTATGAGTTTGGAAACTTGCATCCACATATCCTTTGATGCTTAGCTCATCTTTACCACCATATACCAAGAAAATATCTTTAATCCTCCTAAGATACTTCAAAATGTTCTTGACTGTAGTCCAATGACTTTCACCAGGATTGGACTAATAACGACTCGTCATAGTAATGATGTATGAGACGTCTGGCCTAGTAAATATCATGGCATACATAATTGATCCTATAGCAGAATCATATGGGACTCGACTCATCCTGTCCAGTTCTTCACTAGTATTGGGACATTGGGTTTTACTAAAAATCGTGTCATGTTGCATAGCTACAAATCCCTTCTTAGATTCTTCCATCTTCAATTTCTTAAAGATTTTATCTAAGTAAGTGATTTGGCAAAGTCCTATTAGTCGCCTAGATCTATCCCTATATATCTTGATACCAAGTATGTAGGAAGCTTCTCCCAAGTCCTTCATAATGAAACTCTTCCCAACCCATATATATATATATATATATATATATATATATATATATATATATATATATATATATATATATATATATATATATATATATATATATATATATATATATATATATACTCCGCACTTACTTTCATATTCATTTATCTTAGATAATTTCCTGGTTTATCAAGTGGTATAATGTCCTAGATTGGTTGTTTACTATCCACTCTCAGCATATTATCATTGTAAGAAACCATGGCGACTTACATTTCTAGAAAGCTGGTAAGTATTCTTTATATACCATCGTCGCTCAATATCTTCTTCAATAGGGCTAACTTACAACCGATATATGCTATAAATGTCTCCAATAGTCTGGTTTGTTCTACTAGAGAACCCATACTGGTTGCTGACGAGTATGAACAATGGAAAACTAGAATGAGTAACTATTTGAAAAGAAAATGAAAGGATGTTTGGCATTCTGTTGTTGAAGGTCCTTATGTGGTTCCAAAACTTCCTCTAAATGACCTCGTTGCTGCTCTTTTTGGTAGCTGTAAAAATAATGGGGTTCAACCAAGAAGAGAACCATGACCTCCAACTCTAGAAGATCTTGCAAAACTTGAAAATGATGAAATCAATTTTACTGAACTTGTGTATGGTGTCCTTCCTAGTCTATTTTATCACATTAAGTTATGTCAATCTGCTGATGAAGTCTCGACAACACTCCAATCCTTGTTTGAAGGAACGAAAAATGTCAAAGACAAGAAGCTCACTTCTGCTCTCAATAATTTCAACAACTTTCGTATCCTTCCTAACGAAAGTGTTAAATCATCAACTACTCATTTTTCATTAATACTAAACCAACTTACCAGTGCTAACACTATCAAAGCAAATCTTGAAATAAATATAAAGTTTCTTGATGGTCATGGTGATGGTTGAGTAACTGCGAAAATGATCTTGTAAGGAAATGGAAATCTCAAAAAAATGAACCTCATTGAAATCCGTGGTGAACTTCAAGATTAGGAATAAATAGTCATGCAACAACATTAGAAGAATGGAGGACCCCCTTGCTCTTGTTGTTCAGAGCCCTCTTGTTTTCAATCCCAATGAACCATATCCTTCAAAAGAATCTGTGGATAAAGAGTTCTAGAATGAGTATGCTCTCTTAGTTCACAAATTCAACATGATATTTCCACACCAGTACCCTCCAAAAACACCTCACTTCACTAGACCAAACATTCCCTTACCTCCCTCTCACCAAACAAACAAACAACCAAAGTTTCTTCTAAAAAACTCCTACCACCTCTGCTCAACCGAAATCTCCACCAGAAGAAATACCAGCTACTCAAAACCACCAAGTCAAAAACCCTTATGATGTTGTCAAACCTTTAGGATCTGAGACTAAAGGTGAAACAATCATCTGTCACAATTGTAAAGTGATCAACCACTTCACAAGATATTGTAAGTCAAAAAAAGGTGAAGCATGTTGCATACTACATGGAAAGAGCCATTGGAGATTCTGACAAAGAAAAAGCCTTCTTTGTTAGTGGAGAAGAACAGGTCTAGTCATCTGGAGATGATAAGGAAGCACAAAGGGTCAAAAATGATGGGAAAGTTGTGCATAAAATCAAGGAATTATGTAGACTGCATTCCAGAGGATCTTTGGTCCTCTGGATCAGAAGATGAGTCAGAAGCAAAGCGAGTCAAAAACTTTTGTTTCATGATCACGAACTCCTGAACCTTTGGCCGAAGCATCATCGAGTAGGTATAATTTATGATTTCATAAAATTACTTATGTCCAAATATCTTCAAGCCTTACTTAGAACAAATTGCCATGTCTCTTACAAACGCCTTCGAGGCATACCAAAAAGGTAAGGTAGATAAAGACTCAACCTACCAAGATTTGCATCAAATAAGAGAGCGTTTTGATCAGAAGAAGTTAAAAATAGATCATTTGGAAAAAGAGATAGGCATGGAGAAAGATGCTAGGACCTTAGCTAATAGTCCACATGCATGTTTTGGCCCTTGAACAAAAGGGTGTATTAGTTAAGGATAATGTACGTTTAAACAGATTAATAGAAAAACGTTATTCTAATATGAATTAAACTGAGCAAAACGAGCATCTCACAAATAATTTTCAATATCCTTGGGCTAAAGGAGGATGTCTCGGTACAAAAAGCCATGCTCCTCCGGAAGAACTAAAGGAAAACTGTGGAAATTTTATCGGGGATATTCCAAGATTGGAACACAATGATAAAAGCATTTCAATAGTTGATTTTGAGGGAAAAAAAATTTCAATGAATTTCAAAATGAAATTTTAGTTCCAAGAACTTTCGTGGTTCCCTATGAAGTGATTCAAAACATTTCATCCTCGAAAATTCAAAATTACTTCCTAAAAGATCAAGTAACATGCAATACAACTAGTTTAATACCAAACAACTGTGTTATTGAAGAAATTGCTCCAGAAACCACTAGACATGCTTATGATCAATCTACTGAAATTGGAGGAAATATTTGGGATGGATATTCAAGAGATTGTCATGGAAAAAGTTATTGATAAGCTCTGTAATCCACAGATTCCTCCTTCAAAACCCACTAAAACCTTTGAAACTTCTTCTGTCTCATTCATAAAAATTATCATTTTTGAACCTAAACATGATTCATACGACAAAGCTTTAACTTTGTTGATCCTAACTCAAACAATACATGTTCAACTGTCCCAATTGTCTTTAGCGTCACAAACCCTATAGAAGGAGAAAGTTTGGGAACTAAGAAAGAAATCATCTCTTCTAGTTAAAATGAATCCCAGGAACCTTCGAATATAAGGAAACCCAAGCTAAATTTTTCTGATGTCATTCCCCCCAGAACAGAAGCAAAGACTATAGTTGCATAGTAAACTAAGTCTAGACTTAGGCAAAATATCAGAAAAGAATATGTTAATAAGTATAAGGGGAAATCTAGCCCCACGGTTGATAGATCCAAATCCAAACAACCAATAAAACCAATAAAGATTCCAACCAACCAACCAATACCAAAGCCTCTCGAGTCACATCCTTCTGTCGGTACAGAAAAAATCCTTACATTCGGTACCGAATGAGAAACAAAAACCTGTAGAATCCACTCATAAACCAGTTGTTACTTATGATTGGTGGATTAACGAAACAAACCTTACTTTTGGTATCTACCAGTAGTTCATTCAAGGATATACTATCCTAAGAAACATCACCTATATACTTTTGTTAAAATCCATATGTCAAGAAAACCTCCAGCCACAAGCAATCATAGGTGCCGAAACTAACTTATTAATCTTTTGTAGGAACTGTATCTGAACAAGCGAGACAAAAATTGGTTCATTAACAGCACTTTCTCCTTACACATAATGGGCATACATAAATATCTACGAGACTTACGACCTACAACAAAAGTGGAATATGCTATGTATGGGGATGATGATGGGTTTTGAGCACTACAACATTTCTATGGTCTACATGCAACCCTAATGCTTTGAATTTAGGTTTTTCTCAAGTTATACATGCAATTCAATTATCCAAAGCATAAACCATAATCTAGCATACAATTTTCGAAATTGATAACATAAACATAGTTAGACGAATACCTTTTCTTGTAGCTTGTTGATCTTGACCTTCAAGAGCTTAGTGCCTCAATTGTTGCACCTCTAATGGAGTCACAAACACCAAGTAGCAGTGGGAAGATTATGAGAGAAAGGGTGAGGCTCTAAAAATCGGCTAGGGTTCTTTCTTAAGTGCATAGGCCGATTTCAAGGAGCCAAGGGGTGTATTTATAGTTGAGTTGCTAGGGTTTCAGGTAAAACCCTAATCTTATTGCTTAAGCCTTAAGCAGTCCAGTAGATCCTTCCAAAAGGCCCCCTTTGGACACAATCTATGTGGGCTACACATAGAATTTCGTCCACCCCTTCCTAGGGATCCATAAGTTCAACTTGCAACTATCAGCTAATTGCAATACCATTCCCCGTAATTTAATCAGTCTCTTTTGATCACCAAATTAATTTCTGATCAATACTAATTAAATAATATGATTTCTCAATTAATATATTCTTCTTATAATATATTAATAAATCACAATTAACCTCTTTCACCATAATTCATCCTATCAAATTGCTATTGTGAAGGCAACCAAAAAGGACCATGCTACTATCGGGTCAAGTACATACCAGTTATAGTTATGGGCTTAGACACCTAATCCAACAGTCTCCCACTTGGATAAGTCTAATAACTATAACTACAAGTATGACTTCAAGATCTGATTAGCAATCGTAGCTCTCAAAAGCCGTTGTCGAACTCTGACCTAGTCAATGGCGCGTCCTTTAGATAAGGGATCATATAATCCTCCGTTATGCAAGATATCATGTGGACAAATACATGGAACATAATCATTCTCAATGTCCAACAATTTGCTTCCCGACTTCTGATTTGTTTGACATAGAACTCATTTGAACACATCAATTCCTTCCTGACCGGGCCTGACACATAAGTCAACACAAAATCATCGAGGGGCCTAAGATATCGCTTTTACCCCCTTAGAATAAAAGAAACAGATAAACTTTGACTTATATGCTTGAACTATTTACTCGTCAAATCATACACAGCAACACGTTTTAAAACATCAAGTTACTGATGCATTTACGCATTATCAATGCACAACCAACTTGTAAACAACAACTCATATATCTCGGTTTAAAGATTACACGATATTATCGTCTCACAATCACTCGTGATAAATTCCATGAAGTGATTCACATGAGTGTGGGTTTAATCCAATACACAACTCTTATTTCAAGAGCACTCATGAACGTTGCAGCAAACCTTTGCTATGTCCAAACACTTAGACAATCTACAAACCAATTCATGACATTCTAACCTCATAACTTACTCCCAAGGTATGATCGACTGTGGATAATTTGAATAATCTAATTATTCTGGAAGTAAAACATGCAAAAGTGAAACAATAGTAAACAATCGACACAAGATAGTAAACTTTACTCATAAATAAAACTCTGTTATTTAATCATCAAATGTCAATTACATTTATCTATTACAAGTTTCCAAATATCTATCTAATCACTAAAACTAATATCGTCCTTCAGGCCAATGCCCCTCGCAAGCTGTAAGTGCTTAACCCTGCTCAAACCCTTTGTGAGAGGATCTGTTGGGTTCTCCTCTGATGATACCCTCTTGACTATGAGGAGTCCCTCTTTTACACGATGTCTGATGAAGTGGTATTTTCTTGTCGATGTGTCTGGATCTGCCATGATCCCTCGGTTCCTTGGTCAAGGCAACCACTCCTTCGTTATCACAGAAAATCTCCCTAGGCTCCTTTATGGCTGGTACAACTCCGAGGTCTCCAATGAAGTTCTTCAACCATATTGCCTCCTTCGACGCTTCATTCGCTGCTATGTACTTTGATTCGCACGTTGAATCAACTAATGTCTCCTGCTTGGAACTTTTCCAAGTGATCGCTCCTCCATTCAGGGTAAATACCCAGCCCGACTGAGAGCGGAAGTTATCTCTATCGGTCTGAAAGTCGGCATCACTATACCCTGTCACTCTCAAGTCATCACTCCCACCAAGTGTAAGGACCCAGTCCTTAGTCCTTCGCAGGTACTTAAGAATGTTCTTCACTGCGGTCCAATGAGCTCTACATGGGTTCCCTCGATATCGGCTAATCATGCTCAGCGCAAAAGCCACATCAGGGCGAGTACATGTCATGGTGTACATGATCGAGCCAACGGTGGAAACATATGGTACTCAACTCATTTACGCTATCTCGGCATTGGTACTCGGAGTCTGAGTCTTTCTCAGCTTGGTATTGCTTTGGATTGGTAGTTCCCCTTTTCTTGGAATTCTCCATGCTAAAACGTTTCAGCACCTTGTCCAAGTAAGTACTTTGACTAAGTCCCATCAGTCTCCTACTTCTATCTCTCAATATCCTTATCCCTAGAATACAAGCAGCTTCTCCTAGATCCTTCATAGCGAAACACTTCCCAAGCCAGGTCTTAACTTCCTGCAAGGTCGGGATGTCATTTCCTATGAGCAGTATCTCATCAACATACAAAACTAGAAAGCTAACTATACTCCCACTATCCTTGACATACACACATGACTCATCCTCGCTTCTCGAAAATCCAAACTCTTTGACTTTCTCATCGAAACAAAGATTTCATCTGCGAGACGCTTGTTTTAATCTATAAATGGATTTCTCAAGCTTGCACACTCTATTAGGGTATTTGGCATCCACAAAACCTTCTGGCTGACACATGTAAACATCTTTAGCCAGCTTCCCGTTAAGGAAAGTGGTTCTGACATCCATCTGCCAAACTTCATAATCATGAAACGCAACGATAGCCAACATAACCCTAATAGATTTAATCTTGGCCACTGGTGAGAATGTCTCATCATAGTCAACCCCTGGGGTTTAAGTAAGGCGCTTCGCACCCAATCGTTCCTTAAATGTATGCACTTTCCCATCCATGTCGGTCTTCTTTTTGAAGATCCATTAGCACCCGACCGTCTTACGACCTGGCCCATTGTCAACCAATTTCCAAATGTAATTGTCATACATGGACTAAATCTCGCTGTACATTGCCTCTTTCCATTTTCCTGACTCTATGCCCGCCATGGCATCCTTGTAGTTGTTTGGTTCATCCAAATTTATCAGTCTACTATCACTGATAAACGTATCACATTCAGCTGTTATATGGAAACCATACAACACAGGTGGAACACTAACTCTACTAGAATGTCTTAGAGGTAAGGACTCGTCAACTGGTTCAACATGAATCTCTTCCTCAAGTTGAGCGCTAGTGTTAGAGGTTCCTTCATCACTTGACTCTTGAAGCTCTTCAAGATCAATTTTCCTTCCACTGTCCTCTTGGCATATGAGTTCTCTCTTGCGGAAAACCCCTCTCCTTGATACGAAGACCACGTTGCCACTAGGTCTGTAGAAAAGATATCCAAAAGATTTATCTGGGTAGCCGATGAAAATACACCGCTCACTACAAGGTTCAAGCTTGTCGTGAGTCTATCGTCTTACAAAAGCCTCGCAGCCCCAAACCTTGATATGTGCCAACGAGGGAACCTTCCATGTCCACATCTCGTGAGGTGTTTTGGCAACCTTCTTAGTTGGGACTAGATTAAGGATATGGGCAGCAGTCTCTAAGTCATACCCCCAGAATGAGATAGATAATGAAGCTCGACTCATCATGGAACGAACCATGTCCAACAAGGTTTGATTTTGCCTCTCAGCTACACCATTAAGTTGTGGTGTCCTAGGTGGCGTCAATTGTGAAATAATTCCACATTCCTTAAGATAGTCGTGGAACTCGATACTAAGATACTCACCACCCCTATCGGATCTGAGCATCTTTATCTTCCTGTCGAATTGATTCTCCACTTCTTTCTTAAACTCTTTGAACTTTTCAAAGGTTTCCGACTTGTGCTTGATTAAGTACATATATCCATATCTGCTATAATTTTCGGTAAAAGTCACATAGAAGCGGTTAGCATCCCTTGTGGTGGATCTGAAGGGCCCACACACATCTGTGTGTATGAGATCCAACAAACCATCACCTCTTTCACAAGTACCAGTGAAAGGTGATTTAGTCATCTTTCTAAGCAAACAAGATTCGCACGTGTCATCCGACCTTAGGTCAAATGACTCCAACACTCCATCCTTTTGGAGTTGGGTTATGCGCTTCTTGTTGACATGTCCAAGACGACAATGCCACAAGCATGCCTTGTCTAAACCATTAGACGAATCGATATGTAACACATTATTTCCTAAATTGTCCACAACCATCACAGTTTCATATACACCATTACAAGGCAATGCTTCAAAATATAAAATACCATTATAGAAAGCATTAATAGAACCAATTTCATTATTGAATGAAAATATAAAACCTTGTTTGTACAGACCATGAAAAGAAATAATATTCCTCGTCATTTATGACGAGTAGCAACAATTATTCAACTCTAAACCTAACCCATTACTAAGGACTAAAGAATAAATCCTGATCTTGGTGACAGGTGACGATTTCCTATTCCCCATTATCAGGTTCATCTTCCCATGCTCCACATCCCTACTTCTTCTTAGCCCCTGCAAATCAGAACAAATGTGAAAACCACATCATGTATCAAGGACCCAAGAATTAGCATGTGATGATTTATTAGATTAAATAGTATAAATACCTGCGAAGGAAGGTTTTATCTTTCCATCCTTGATGTCCTGTAAGTATTTAGGGCAACTTCGTTTCCAATGCCCTTTGTCGTAACAATAGAAACACTATGCTTCTTTTGGATCAGATGAAGGAGTAGCAGAACCACCTTTTCCTTTGGACCCACTTGAAGAAGATCCATCCTGAGACTTTCCCTTTTGATTGTTAAAGGGAGCTTTCCTCTTTTTCCCCTTACTATTTCCAATAGCCAGGACTGGGGAGGCAACAGTAGGAGTGGATGCGACAGCTTTGTCTTTGAGTCCACTTTCAGCAGTTCTTAACAGATCTTGAAGTTTGCTCAATGTGACTTCCTCCTTGTTCATATGATAAGTCATCTTGAACTAGTTATAGCAATGAGGTAGAGAGTGTAGGATTATACCAATCGCTAACTCTTCGTCAAAGTTGATATTCAGTTTGAGCAGACAATCCACATACCTTTGCATCCTTTGCAAGTGGCTCGTGATGGACTCTCCATATTTCATCTTGGTTGTTATAAATGAGGAAACGATATCGTACCTTTCTTGATGCGCACTTTGATGGTACTTTTCCATCAAGTCTTGGCACATCTCGTCAAGTCAGTAGTCCTTGTAGAACCGTTGCAGCTCAGGAGTCATAGTAGCTACCATTATACACGACACCTTTGTCACGTCTTTTTCGTGAGCCCTATACTAAGCTATTTCTTCAGTGGAAGCTTTAGTTTCGTCTATCTCTTTAACATATTCATCGAGGATGTATTCTTTCTCCTCCTATCAGAGGGTCACGCGGATGTAGCGGATCCAATCATTCAAATTGAACCCATCGAAGGTGACCCTCCCATAAATGTTCATAAGAGAAAAGGAGCTTAAGGGGTTGGAGTTTGAGCCAGAAGTGTTGTTTGAGCCAGACATCTGAAAATAGAAGGAACAAAGTTTAGATTAGATAAATATTCCTTAATATAAAACCCAAATGAAATATTAAGGCTAGGACCAACACAATATTTCACAATTCGGAAGAGGGATGCCGTAATCCAATTGAAAAATATTTGAAGGTATGTAAATGACGATTTACCAATTTCCACCATGAAAAAAGAAATGAACACTTAGGCTTTAAATTAAATTAAATTCCTAAATTCTTTTGAGATTCATTGAACTTTTCAATGACATGTTTTATCTCGATTATGCCCTTCAAGTTTGTGACTGGGATACCGAGGATCACAAACAAGGTGAGAATAACCATGCAAATTAGCTCGGCACTCTCGAGTCATTTACCACCTAATCAATGTGTCGGTTAACCACACACGCTCCATTGATCTATGATAATTCTCGAGCTACCCTTCGCCACCCTTGTTAGTCCAAGTTAGTGTGTCGGTTAACCACACACGCTCCACTAACGACTTCAACAAGGTGCAAAGTGCAATTTCATGGAATAGCATCATTTTCACATTTTTCCTAAAGTAACTAGATTGAGAATTTATAAAAACATTTAGTTACTTTATATCTTTCATTATACTTATTAATGAGGAATTAATGTCCTATCCTACCCGTTCGTCTAACGCCCGTCCACCAATCAAGGAAGCGGTTAGTGAGAGTGGACACCCATTCAACCGTCATTTTATAGGCAGTTTCCTTATACCTTCCCCCCCCCCCCCCTTAGAGATCGGTTTCGTGAATGAGGCCTACTAACGGTAAGACTGACTCATCTTATATATATATATATATATATATATATATATATATATATATATATATATATATATATATATATATATATATATATATATATATATATATATATATATATATATATATATATATTAAGCTTTTAATATTATAATAGTTTAAGGGTTGTATTTTAAACTTTTATAACACTAGGGTTTTTAAATTTAATATTTCAAAATTAAAACTTTTAATCAAATTTTAAATTCCAAAACTTGAGGGCAGGTTATGAAACTTTTCAAAACTTTCTAGATAAAATTTTAAATAATTTTAAACTAATCATTTAATTTTAAACATTATCTTAAATTTGATCATAATCCTTTTATTTGGTAAGAAAATTCAAATCAAATTTTACAAATCATCAATTTATCATAAGATCTCATAATTATCTTAAAATTTGACAATTATCTTTCAATCAGATTAGGATATTAATTACCATATCAGAAAATTCGAATTTTAATTAATAAAACAATTTATCGTAATTATCCAAATCTAATTTAAGTAAAAAATCCGAAAATTTGCCATCTGACTGGTCTCCACGTCTTGTAATGCCATTACACGTCGTGGAGGGCCAACACGTCATGAACCAATATGAACACGTTGTGTTCATCAGGCAGAACCAAAATCGATTTTCCTTTTGCTTTGAACAATTCATCAATGCATCAAATATGACAGAAAAACACCCTAAGCTTTGATACCACTAATGGGTTTTGAGCACTACAACATTCCTAAGGTATACATGCAACCCTAATGCTTTGGATCTAGGTTTTTCTCAAGTTATACATGCAATTCAATTATCCAAAGCATAAACCCTAATCTAGCATAAAATTTTCAAAATTGATAACATAAACATAGTTAGAAGAATACACTTTCTTGTAGCTTGTTGATCTTGATCTTCAAGAGCTTAGTGCCTCAATTGTTGCACCTCTAATGGAGTCACAAACACCAAGTATCAATTGGAAGATTATGAGAGAGAGGGTGAGGCTCTAAAAATCGACTAGGGTTCTTTCTTAAGTGCATAGGCCGATTTCAAGGAGCCAAGGGGTGTATTTATAACTGAGCTGCTAGGGTTTCAGGTAAAACCCTAATCTGATTGCTTAAGCCTTAAGCAGTCCAATAGATCCTTCCAAAAGGCTCCCTTTTGACGAAATCTATGTGGACTACACATAGAATTTCATCCACCCCTTCCTAGGGATCCATAAGCCCAACTTGCAACTATCAGATAATTGCAATACTAGTCCCTGTAATTTAATCAGTCTCTTTTGATCAACAAATTAATTCCAAATTTATTTCTGATCAATACTAATTAAATAATATAATTTCTCAATTAATATATTATTATTATAATATACTAATAAATCACAATTAACCTCTTTCTCTATAATTCATCCTATCAAATTGCTATGGTGAAGGCAACCCGAAAGGACCATGCTACTATCGGGTCAAGTACATACCAATTATAGTTATGGGCTTAGACACCTAATCCAACAGATGATTCAAATGGAATAATCAAAGGTTATGTTGTACTTAAAAATGACACATTTACAATCCACAAGGTTGCATATGTCGCTGGTCTTAAACACAATCTCATCAGTGTAGGGATGCCGACTGATGCGAAATTGAGAGTTGAGTTTAATGAAAAACACAGTTATGTTATGTCTCAAGATCGATCCAAATATTTCATCACATCAAACAGAAATGGAAATATGCAACCTCTGGACAATGAACTCATTATTGGGAAACCTCAATTATGTTTTCTTTTCAAAGAAGATTATGATGAAAGTTGGTTGTGGCACCGACGTCTAGCACACTTGGACTTTAAATACATCAAAAACTTAGTTACTGTTGAAGTTGTAGGAGGAAGGCCACTTCTGAAATTTGGTAGCAACACCCTATGTGTTGCATCTTGAATGTGGAAAAATCAATAGAAAATGACATACTCTGATCGTTGATTCTACCATTAAAGAACCTCTATAGTTACTACATAGTGACTTATGTGGCCCTTTGGTAATTGAAAGTATTTCTCAAAAGAAGTACATCTTGGTAATTGTGGATGACCACACTCACTTCATATGGGTTTTATTTCTTCGTTAAAAATCTAAAATCGCTCAAGAATTAATCAACATCATCAAAGGAATTGAATTTCGCATGAAGCTTCTGGTCTGAAGCATCCGTAGTGACAATGGTACTGAATTTACCAATGCCCTTCTAAACAATTATCTTGTTGAAAAAGGCATTGAACATAATTTTTTCTGCTCCTTACACTCTTCAACAAAATGATGTTGTTGAAAGAAGAAACTGAACCCTTGTTGAATAAGCCAGATTAATGCTCAACGTTTCAAACCATTCGTTACACTTTTGGACTGAAGTTGTAGCCACTACTTGCTTTGTTTAGAACTGAAGCATAATCAACAAACGACTTAAATGCACTCAGTATCAAGCACTAAATGGTAAGAAACCTAATGTCAAATTCTTTCACATATTTGGTTGCAAGTTGTTCATCAAGAATAACAAAGATCATCTGAGAAATTGCAACCAAAATGTGATGAAGCCATATTTTTGTGATACTCTACCATAGGGGTTGCATACATGGTTCTGAACAGAAGAACACATCTAATTGAAGAAATCTTTGATGTCACATTTGATGACTTGTTTTTTTGAAACTCCTCACAAACTCAGGTCACCTCTCACATCATGGAAAGTGATACTCCCTCTTCGGACAAGCCAATTCAACAAGTCATAATCAATCACCGACTTTGAATCTCTATTCGGACCTTCCGAAGTTTCCCTTGATGTTGATGTCATACGTTCAAATGAAGCTCCTATTTCTACCAATTCCTCTGGACCCTCCTTTCAGAAGCATCAACCATAGATGATACCTCTTCTTCTGATCAACTGTTGACCATTTCTCCAAAAGCTTATGCCAATTGTGGATCCCATTTGACGATTGATAACTCTGCACCCTCGGAAAATATATCTTCTGGTGATTCTACTGTTTAGGGGAGCTTCTATTAAGCATTCTAGAAGGTTCTTAAAAATACAACACAAGACATCACGTCAACTGCTGCAAGTGACCCTCCACATTTGGACCAGGGATCGTCCGCCAAACCAAGTCATTGGCAATCCCAATGTTGGTGTTCAAACCAGGTCAGCTAAATCTATTCAGGATGAATGCCATTATGCGGAATTTATCTCATTGGTTGAACCCAAAATATCTACGATGCACTAGAACACTCTGATTGGATCATCGCCATCCAAGAAGAACTAGTTGAATTTGAAAGAAACAAAGTCTGGATCTGTGTCCATCTCCCAAAGCATCAAGAAATTGTAGGTACTCGTTGGGTATTTCGAAACAAAGTCCATGAATCTTGAAATGTCATCCGTAACAAAGCCAGATTAGTTGCCAAAGGTTACAGTCAATTAGAAGGAATTGATTACGATGAAACATATGCTCCTGTCTCAAGACTAGAAGAAATACGCATCTTCTTGTCCTATGCAGCTCACAAAAACATTAAAGTTCATTAGACGGACATCAAAATCGCCTTTCTCAATGGAGAATTGAAAGAATAAGTGTATCTCCAGCAACCACCAGGTTTTGAAAACTTAACTTTTCCCAACCATTGCTACAAAATAATGAAATCATTCTATGGTTTAAAACAAGCTCCTCACGCTTGGTATGAAACTTTGACTCAGTTTCCTGATGATTCAGGATTCATTAGAGGACTAGTTGATCCAATGTTATTCAGAAGATCAAATCAGAAGCATCTCATGCTTATGAAACTCTATGTTGTCGATATTATCTTCGGATTAATTGATGAATCTATGATTGCTGACTTCTCAAAACTCATGGTAAGTAAATTTCCAATGAGCCTGAATTGTGGAATGAATTTATTTCTAGGTTTGCAGGTAAAACAATCCCTTTAAGGTACATTTATTCATCAGGAAAAATATACTTCTGAACTGCTCAAGAAGTATTCCATGAACAACTATGCATCATCCAAAGTAACCATGTCCTTCGGTGCGAAGATGTCTCCTGATCTATCTAGAGAATCTGTAGATCAAAGGAGTTACTGAGTAATAATGGGATCTCTTTTATACCTTAATACAAGCAGACCTGACATCGTGTTTGTCACTTGCCAATGCGTCCGATACCAGGCCAACCCAAAGGTCTCACATCTCGTTATTGTAAAACAAATCCTCAGATATCTTCGAGGAACAAAATCCTTTGGTTTATGGTATCCTATCGGAAATGAGTTCAGTTTTCAAGCCTTCACCGATTCTGATCATGTTGGATGAAAACTTGATCGTAAAAGTAAATCTGGAGGATGTCAATTCTTCAGAGGAAGACTTGTAAGTTGGTCTTCAAAGAATCATAACTGTTTCTCTCTTTCTACCGCCGAAGCAAAATACGTTGGTACTTCAAGTTGTTGTTCTCAAGTCCTCTGGACGAACTCACAACTTATGGACTATGGAGATCGTATGTTAAAGGTACAAATCTATTGTGATTCCAAAAATGTTATTACCATCTCTCATAATCCAGTTCAGCACTCTTTAACCAAACATATCGATATTCGATATCACTTTTTGAAAGAAAACATCTTGAAAGGAAATATTGAAATTATTTTTGTTCCCATAACAAAATAAATTGCAGATGTTTTCATGAAGTCTCTTGATCAAGCCACCTTAAATAACTTTCTTAACATGTTAGGGATGCTCAATCCCGACCCTAATATGTTAACTTAATATTTCTCTCTATCCTAAGCTTCTGGCATTTGTTACTAATTTTAATGATTTTTCAGAAGAATTGTTCTTTAAATTTTTAGCAGATCACATCAAAAGCAATTTCATTGTCTTTTGACTCTTCATTCGGACAGAAGATATATTGTGTGTTTAATCTAACTTTTTTCTCTTTAAAGTGTTTGTCCTCAAGTGTTTTATTGATCATCCCATCAGAAGAAGTCATTTCCAAAAGTTGAAAGGTATAATAAATAGAGTTCTTATGATTTGTGTTAAATGCTTAATTAGTTTTATTCCTTTTCGACGCATGTCCTTACAAGAATGTTTTATTTCGAAATCATCATTGAGTACATTTAATTGATCAAATCATTCTCTCTTCAAAAGTACATTTTCCAAAACAAAAGACACATGTTTGCTTTTAAACAATTTCTTTCTCTCCAAAGTTGGACCCCTCTTTTTAAAGATAATCTATTGTCACATGAAAATGGATTATTTGTACATTAAATACTGTATCGCTCAACTTTTCATTTAATAACTCGTTATCATTAAATACGTCGTACTTATCACATTTTTTAAAACATTTTTTTTGAAAATTTTGACGGTTCATAATCATATCCTGATATCACAAACCCATATCTAGTCCCTCTCTCCCACAGTTGTGACCCACGCACTCCAAACAGGTTGTAACTTCTGATTCTTTATCTCTCATATCTCATTTGTTCATCTTCCTTTAACTTGCATCAATGGTGAAATATGGAACTTTTTCCAAAAACCTTGGTCCTTCATCTCAGTCAAAACCTACTTACAAATATGCTTCTTGCAATCTTCAAGCAGTCCTTGATGCATATCTTTATGACTTTGTTCTCTCTCCTTTGATTAAAGCCCTAAAACGTCATTCTTTTTTTATTCTGCTCACTGTCTCAACAGCTAACTTTCCATTCGACTATATCATAAAGGCACATATCACTACGGAAGTCAATGACAAGCTTGATCGAATTAAAATTCAACTGATCAATGATGACACAATTAATCTCACCAAGCACATCTTCCTTCAATCCATTGGTCTTCCTAGGAATGTCTTCGGCTACTCAAGTGTTTCACAAACTTCTCGAAATAGGTCACAAAGCTCCACTTGAAACCACCAGTACCTTTAAGAAGTTAAAACTTCCAGTTACTTGGAACTTTCTTGTCTATCTGATCATCCGGTGTCTTAGTAGGAAGACTAGAGGAACTAATCAGTTAACCATTGCATGGCTTCAAATCTTTTGGGGAATCATCACTGGCAGACCATTTGACTGTGCCACATGCATGTGGAATGACTTCAAAGAATAGATCAGAACAAGGAAGACAGAAATTCATCATCTAAGATTTTGGGTTGTTTGTCTCGAATCTCTCTACAACACCTCCAAAATTCCTTTGATGAATCATTGGAGCTTTTTGAAACTCATCAAACGAAGAGATTTTCTCTTCCTGACCAAGCTGACTTCGAAGCCACCAAATGTCTACCTACTGCTCTTCTAGATCTCATTCCAAGAGATTCAGCAGTTCTTGCTCAACACATCAAGGATACAAATGAACCAAAACCGGAGCATCCTACGCCGTCCTCGACAAGAACTTTACAGAAAGCCTCCTGGTCCGAAGTCGCCGCAACTCCACCAAAAGGAATACAAGTCCCAAAGAAAAAGAAGGCAAACAAGAAGCAAAAGGATCCAGCTATTTCCTCTCCTCCTCCTAAAAGGCATACCCTATTGCACACCACATAATTTCAATAGTCTGGGGTGGTAAAAGACCTCCCGCTGGGTCAGAGGAACATAAATCCATCCATTCCTCTTCTCAAGCAGAAGATGTCTCCAAAGTAAAAGGATTTAAGATTGCTTCCACAACCACTCCCTTTCAAACGGGTGTTGGCATCAGCTTGTCCACTCATCCCCAAAAGGATACTCCTTTAGGTAAATTTTTCTTGAACACATAAGAGAATATCTTATTCGTTTCTACACAAACTGCACTTCTGAAGCCTCTCCTTCGGATATAACTTATGCTGTCAGAACTATGGATATATCCATAGGAAATCCTTTGAGGACTAACCTAAAAACCATCCTGTAATTAAATGTGACTGGATAGATAATTCGCTATCTATCTCTGCTTTAACAAAGTTCTATGGAATGGTTGTTTTGTGTGTGTGTACAATCTTAAGAGAGAAAGAAATAAAGTCACCAGGTCACCAGGTTAATTTGGTTCTTCGCATGGTTGGTTTGTGTGTACAATCTTAAGAGAGAAAGAAAAGAAGTCACCAGGTCACAAAGTTCTATGGAATGGTTGGTTTGTGTGTGTGTACAAGAACAACTTCTCCTGATCCATCATCAAAGATGAAGTCACCAGGTTAATCTGGTTCTTCAGACCGAAACAAAGCCATTGTTTCCAAAATCAAAAGAGAGAAAGAAATGAAGGACAAAGAAGCAGCAAATCACTGCAATGCAGAAGAACACACTCAATGACCTTATGCATAAAAGAGAAAAATAGAGAAAAGAATTGGAGGTTGCTGAATGAAGAGCCGAGGAACAAAAGATAAAGGACACAGAAGAAAATGCTCGAATTAAAGCTCTAACATAAGAGCTTTTCAAGAAAAAGGCAGAAGAGGATCCCAAATCCCCTCTGAATACTTCCACCACCATGAGGTCTTCATCCACGACTTTGACAAGGACCAAACTGATTTCAAGGGACAACGCTTTTGGAAATGATTCTGATGAATACGTTTCTGAATCCATCGGAATCATGGCCAACATCTTTTTCCGACCACGTATTACTCAGCAAATTTCTACCTCTCAAAAGCCCCTTACTAAACCAACAACTTATTCATCAAATTCCACAAATCGAGTATCTAAGGAGCATAAGTCCACAGTTGGAACTGGTTGCTCCTCGTCAAACTTGAAGCTCTTGGAAGCTAAAGTGGATCTTGTCACACCCTGAAACCAGGATGGCGGAATCGTCCCGGGGTGGAGGACGTCATGTTTTGCATCACAACTAATGTATAATAGCAATCATAGCAACACAACCATTACAGTGAATACATATATGAAAATGTTTACATCAGTTGAACATAGTTTGTATACATCATAGCACAATCAAAATAGTAAGACGTGACTCTATGCATTCCGTCTTCTCAAAACTCCAGAAGGTACCTGTCTACTGATTTCCTGAGAATACAAGCAATTTTGAAAGAGTATCAGCATAAAGCTGGTGAGTTCATAAGCTTTGTTTGTAGTGAAAACTTGTTAATGTATCTTGTAAAGTGTTTGTACATTTCCAAGAAAATCCAGTATTTACTTTAGTAAGAGCAGAACGTTACCAGTATGCATTATATGTTCTATTGAAAACCTGACTACTACAGTATGTATAGTTCGTTCTGTTTGAAAACCCTGGCTACCACCAGTATGTATAGTAGTTTCATTTATTTAAAATAAATCCAGTTGTTACATCCCTGGGATCCTCCAGTGCAATGTGTAATAGTTCTATTAAATTAAATAAAACCAATGAAGAGTGAAATCCTGTAAACAAAGGTTAGTTTATACTTATTTGCGAGTCGTATAACCATACTTGATATGACCTAGAGACCTTTCTAACGTTCTTCAGGCGTTAAGTTAAATGACATTTTTCCACCCCAGGCATGCCTGCCTAACTGTAGCTAGCAGTTCAGGTGTGAGATTGTCATTCCCGAATAGATCTATTCATAAATCTCACGCTCTCCCTCCAGGAGACTTTGGTTATACTGAGAAAGGATTTAACCCTATACACCTAAGGCTACAGTTTCGAAGTAGAGCCTCACAATTCTGTATAATCTAGTTTACAAGCTAGAGACAGTATAAAACAATAATTATCCTTGAACAATTGTACTTTATACTCCTGAGAAAATAAATAACATAAACTAAATTTGCCATAGTTTATATATATTCATCCATGAAATCTGATTTGGTAAAAACTGCCTAGAGGGTTATCCCAAACTATACCCATTATAGTTTATTAGAGTTGATGTGGAAAATGCTTTGTAAAAGCCTTTCTGAAAGCTATGAAGTTGGATTTCCAAAATAGAAGTTTCCCTTATGCTCAACATATTACAAAAAGAGATAAAATATATGAATATGTTATTAAACGTGGAAATCGTTGGACTGTATTAATAAATTTAAAACTTAATAAAATACTTTGAGTTTGGCTTGTATTCCCCCCCCCCCCCCCCCCGAAAAAATTGAAAACATGGAAAATGTAGGGGTATGAACTCACCTGCAGTTAGTGATACGAATGAAAGATCGATATAGGATTGTTGAGTGTCAATTGGAGTCTTGAACGCAAGCGAATCCTATTTAACATATAACTACACATATATGAATATATTTAATGTATATAACCACTATTGGTGATAGGGACATGCCTTAGGGACATAAAAGCACTTAGAATTAAGTGTTACCAACATCTATGGTTGCACATAAGAGTGTATGGCCCTAAATTGGAGTGTAAGGCCACAAAACCATGGTTTTATGTGTGTGCGGCCAGGATGTGCGGCCAAGCGTGTGTGCGGCCGTACACTCCCTATGAAGTGTGTCAAAAACTTGTTTCCAAGTCTTAGGAATTTTCTAGGGAAGGTGTTTTGACCATTGCCTAGCCGGATGGGGAGTTTGTTGCTATTTTAGGCCTTTAAAAAGGTGTGTGCGGTTACACTTAGTGTGTGCGGCCAAGTGTGTGCGGCCGCACACTCCTTGCAGATCGAGTTTTGGATGTTTTCTATGGCTCAAATCTAGCAAATAACATGTAGGTGTAGAATACTTACAATGTAGAAACGTATAGGGCGGTTTGGAGCCCAAGACCTTAGTAGGTGTTCTTGGTGTTCTTGGTGAAACTGAAGAACACTTGAAGATCTACTAGAATGCAGTGATTTCATGGATGAAATCAGTGATTTACACTAGATGAGGTAAGGAATCAACAAATCAAAGGATAGAAACACTTACCACTTGAAGATCTAGTTGAAAAATCGGGAGCTACTTGAGAGAAATCGAGTTCTTGATTAGGAGAGTGAAAAGGGTGGAATGAAGGCCAAGACTCTTTCTTATAGGCTTGAGTGTGCTGCCAGACGAGAGTGTGCTGCCGGAGAAGGGGTGTGCGGCCGCACACCCAAGTGTACGACCGTACACTCCTTAAGTTGGAGTGTTTGGCCGATTTTTGGGTCGGGTGAACTTACGGAACTCAAATCCAAACTTCTAACTTGAAGCTACCAGGTTTAGAACACTCAAATGACTCAAAACAAGGCTAGAAAGTGACAGAAACGAGTCTGACTTGACTGATTTGGATAATAGTACAGGATAGAAATTTCGGGTTGTCACATATCTCATTTTGCAATAATTATCAAAGCCACCTCCTACTCCTACTCCAGTAGAAGTCTGTTCAATCACCTCTAAAGACCTCAAAGCAGCTCTTTAGAAGGTTCTTTCTGGATCTGTTTCTGCTGAAGAATCTCGTCTCGGACGCCTTGAGAGATTTTCCAACTTCCATCGTTATAAAATTTGATAAACTCTCCAAAGAGATCTCTGACCACAAATCTTGTGCTAAAGAAACTTTTAACACATTCTTCATCAATCTGGGCAAACAACATGGATATGAAGTTGAAAGCCTCCGTCATAACTTAATGCATTATCAGAAAAATAGCTTTGTGATGACAAGTATGTGTTCCAAGCTTTCAAGTGAATTCCTTAAGATGACCAAATGGCCCAACAAGGAATCGGAAAAATTAAATGAATATGTCTAGAAGATTGGTAATTTTGTTGAGACTGTTGAGATAAATATAAGTGTGGATGCTCTCTCTAAAACTGTCGCCCAATATTTTCTCAAAGTTCTTGCGAAAATTGATTAGCTAAAGAAGAGATTCGTGAATGAAGTTGGGCCTTCATTCATGAAAGGGGAGAAGAGGAAAAAAAATCTAGAAGAAACCCACGACTCTCCTAAAAAAACTACACATACTAACCCTCCGAAAGGCTCTGATGAGAAAAAGATCCCAGAAGGAGCAGTTATTCAGAGTCTCTCCGGTGATAATGAGAACCCAAAGAACTCTTATAAGAAAGCTCCAAATCCTCCCAAGTCTCCTTAGAAACCACTCAGTCCTCTGAAGTTGCCTCAAAAGTCTCTGATTAAAACTCCACCAAGAGATCTAGGAAAGAAGAAAAATTAAGAAGAAGAATGTAACATCTTGACTTCCAGGTATGAGATTGATTCCTTAAAAAGGAAAATTCCCCTTCGAACTCGTCGAGTTGATGGCCTGAACTCGACGTGCTGAAGGCTTTAGGTTCGCGTATATTTTTGGACCAACTCGACGAGTTGGTAAGAAAAACTCGACGAGTTGGTGGCTAGTTAAGAAACCCTAATTTTTAGGGTGTTGCACCCTATTTAAAGGCCTTATACCCTTTGGGTCGCTTCCTTATCAGTCTCCTCTGTCCAGAAAACCCTAGTTTGTGCATCCTCTCCCATATTTGTATGTGTGTGTGTGATCTTGAAGAGTGATTTAGTGGTGTTCTTTTGAAGGACGTGAGGTTGGAAGTGTCTAGATTGAAGGGAAGGCTTCAGATCCAGAAACTCTTGGGGTATTGCAGTTCTTTTGAGGTAAAAAGTCGACAACTTGCTTATCTATTGCTTAGATCTCTTCCTTGGAAGTTTATTGTCATATTTGGCTCATTTTAGGATTGTTCATGGGGTTGAGTATTTCTTGAAGTTATCACTTCAGATTTGGACATTTTGTGTCCTCTTTGGGCTTAAAGTTTCAAGCTTTATCAAGTTCTAGGCCCCCTTCATGCTTTAGGTCCTTTATTAAGCCTTCTTTGAGTTTTGGAGCCTCTTTGTGGCATGCATGGACGTAAAGTTAGCAACTTTATGTGGTTTTCCAGCTCTTGGGTACCAGATCTACATTTTAAAGTGTTGGACTTGATGAAAAAGGACTGAATGTGTTAAGCTGGGAAAATTTGACAACCCGAATCTTTTTCCCGTTAATGCTGGCACAATTCCGTTAATAAAATTTAATTCCGCCAAATTCTTTTGATTTGGAAAATCATTTAAGTTATATAATTGAATTTTCCTTTTATGATTCGGAACTAAAATCACGCGAAAACCAGAGTTTCCTTCGAATATCAGCGAAAATCCGGCCTGACTGGCATTCACGGCCGTGAACCCGATCACGGTCGTAAATCGTTCGCGGCTGGTGGGCCATTCACGGCTGGACCCCACCACCAACCATGCCCCCAGCCTATATATACGTGACTCCTACCCTCATTTACACTTTTCTAACGGCGAACACACTCCCTCTCTCTAAACCCCCCCCCCCCCACCCGAAAACACAAGAAAACCTAAGATTTCTCTTCATCTATCATTCTACCCGCCTTAGAACTTGTTGGGGAGCACCAAAACATCAGTTTTTCATCAAATCAAGTGTTGTTGTTCTTGAGTTTCCAGCCGTACACCCTCCATATCTTCAAACCTTCAAGGGCCGCAAACCGTTTACGGTCGTACACCCTTCAAAAGTTCATATTTCCTTTAAGAACACCGTTCACGGCCGTAAACCCTTCAAGGGGTTGTTCACGGCCGAGAATAGTTCACGGCTGTAATCCCCTTCATGGCCGCAAACCCCCCCCCCCCCCCAAAGTGGTGAAATTGGCTGAAAATCCCGCTTTCTCCAATTCAATCGAGTTCCGGATTCCGTTAAGTGCCGCATACATCAACCCGAGGGTCCTCACTTCCAGTTTAGCTGTCCGAAGTTTCACGTAACCAACAGTGAGTTCATACCCCTATGCTTTTAAGGTTTTAATGTTTTCATGGGGATAGTACAAGGCAAACACAAATGCTTTTGTGCAATTATACAAAAGGATTTCAAAACACTTAAAAACTGATGCAATGGATATAGTCATACGGTTTCATATTTCATAAAATATTTAGATATTTTATCCCTTTTTTATTACGCTGAGCATAAGGGATGTTCTTGACTTACTACCACATTGCATAGTTTTCGGATCAATCCATGAACCAAATACATAATATTCATGCAAACTATAATAGGTATAGTTTGGGGTTTTAAAATACAGTATCTCATGGCTTATACATTGTTAAACATATAAACTATGGCAGACTTAGTTTATAATACTCTCGAGTAACAAGGATACTTTATTGCATAATTATTTAAGTATAATTATTACTCTATAAAGTATACACATGTGTTTAAATACAATAGATCAATACAGAACTGCACGTAAACTAGATTATACAGGATTGTGAGACTCTACTTCAAAAATTGTACCCTTTGGTGTACTAAAATAAATCCTATCATAATATAACCAGAGTCTCCTGGAGGGAGAGCGTGAGATTTGTGAATAGATCTATTCAGGACTGACAATCCCACACCTGAACTGCTAGCTACAGTTAGGCAGGCATGCCTGGGGTGACAAATGTCATATATCCAACAGTTGAAGAACGTCGTAAAGGTCACTAGGTCATATCAAGCATGGTTATACGACTCACAATTGTATAAACTAACCTTTTGTTTACGGGATTTCATTCTTCATTAGTTTTATTTTAACTAATAGAACTACTATACATTATACTGGAGAATTCCAGGGAATAAAATTCATGGTTTCATTTTAATTAAAGAATCTACTATACATACTGGTGGTAACCAGGGTTTTCCAACAGAACATTCTATACATACTCGTGATAGCCAGGGTTATTCATACAAAAAGGGGTTTTACATTCAAAACAGTTTTATACAATTCATCTGGTGGTAAACAGGAAATCAAACTAGTACTTTATGGAACGTTGTGACAAACTCATATGTTAGAAAATATTGGATTTTCTGGGAAACATGTAAACATCTTTCACTAATTCATTAACAAGATTTCATTACTAAAACATGCTTACGAAGTCACCAGCTTAATGTTGATACTCTTTTCAAAACCGCTTGCATTCTCAGGAATTCAGTAGACAGGTACCTCAGCAGACTTTTGAGAAGACGGAGCATATAGAGTCACGTCTTTATTTTGCTACTTTTGATGTATATAAATACGAATCAAACAGATGTAAATACCTTTATATATTCAATGTAATGGTTGTGTTTACTTTGATTACTATGATGCAATTGTTGTGATACTACATATGACATCATCCACCCCCGAACGTTTCCGCCGTTCCGGTTTCGGGGGTGTGACAGAAAACTCAACGAGTTGTCCAGCCAACTCGACGAGTTGGCTAGGGTTTTCCTGTTTTTTTGGATACTGTAGGAACTCGACGAGTTGGTAGGTGAACTTGACGAGTTGGGTCAACATGGACTATTGACCTTGAGTTTTGGAGTTAGATATCACCGGTTCAGCACTACTTGTGAGGTGAGTGTTCCTCACTGTACTTGTTGGGTCGAAGGCACCAAGGTCGGCCCTTTTTGGATTATTATCCTTGTTATTGCATGATTGAGTGTTGTAGTGATCTATTATATCTGTATCTTGATAATAGGATGATGCTATGTTTAGTGATCTGTAAGATCTGTCTGTTTGTCTGATTGACTGGCTATATGTTTAATTGTTATGTATATTTCAACATCTTATGTGCGGTTGGGTTGAGGCGGGCCTGCTTTGTGCTGAAGGCCAAGAGATCCAGGTTGTCTCTGATAGACTGAAGGCCAGTGGGGCATACCAGTCAGGCTGAAGGCCGGGGGAACGTTCCAGATAGGCTGAAGGCCCGAGGTGGCATACCAGTCATCCTGTAGGTTCTATGAGTGTACCAGATAGACTGTAGGTCGGTGGGGCGTTCCAGTCAGACTGAAGGAACTGAATGCATGCTATTTGTGGTATTATTCTGGTTTTGTATTTGAGTTGGTATTTTGGGGGAACTCACTAAGCTTTGGGCTTACATTTTTGGATTATGTTTCAGGTACCTCAGAGGATCGTGGGAAGGCGAAGGTGTGATCGTGCACCTCCTCATATTTTGTTTCATGATTTCTGGGATTTCTCTAATGTCAAACTTACTTTGAAAACAACTTACACACAATGATGGTTTTTGGATTTGTGTAAAAGTATTAAAATTTTCAAAATTTTATGGATGTTACAAAGAAATTCCTCCATCCATCATTCAAGAATAGGAGATTTATGAAGAAACCAAAAGGCAATTGGCCTTAGAACAAGAACAAAAATATAAATGGCCACAACACTTTTGCAAGAACAGTTGAACAAAGAAAAGGTTGCTCCCCCTTCTCCTGAGAAAAGTACTGAAAAAGAGCTTGATGTTGAAGATCCCTTGTCCTGTCCTTATAAATTCATCATCTGAATGATTGAAGACAATGACCTTGTCCCTTATGAGTCCTATGATGCCCCGTCCAGTTTCGAGTTTGAGTGGGATCTTCCAATCTCACCAAATGGCTAATACTTTCCGATCTTCCCTCATCTTGAAACCTTTAAACCAAGAAGTGATCCTCTACAAACGAGTTGGGCACTACGGTTAAACCTGGATAGTTATCTAGTCATATGTGGGGCCAATATAACCTGATCAACTATATTTGTCCGAGATATGACCAACATGTGTTTGGGAGTGACTGTGGTGTTGCGACAAGTCTAAAACTCACCAAAGTCATAGAAAAATGAAACACAAAGTTAAAATACTATAGGAGTATTTTATGGTTCTATAACACTGCACAGAGTTATCACTAGTAGAACAAATCCTCACAATTGAAAGACTTGCAATTCCTTGGTTATGTTATTAAGCTTTTATTGTAGTGCTATCATTGTAGGATTAAGTTATATCTTGCTCGAAAATGTTCGATTCATGATCGTCTAGGAGGCTTATCGTCATTTTTCCCTTGTATCTTTTTAGAGAAAAGATGCCTCCCAGAAAGAGACCCAACAAAAAGAGCAACGATCCTCCGCCGCCACCACTTCCTCAGTTTGATCCTGCCATGTTCCAGGCATCAGTTACATCCACTGTAACTGCTGTGATGGCGCAAATAAATCCTGGTGGCTCCAGCGGATCAGGAAGTGGTACCCATCCCCAAAATCTTGATGGTGGTCAGGGACACCAGAAGGAGTGTTCTTACAAAGATTTCATGAACGCGAAGCCTAAGTCCTTCGACGGAAATGGAGGAGTCATTGCCCGAACCCGGTGGTTCGAGAAGATCGAATCAATTTTCGAGATTTGTGCTTGTTCTGAGGCCAGCAAGGTGAAGTTTGCCGCCTGCACCTTCACCGACAGAGCACTGACTTGGTGCAATATCCGGGTCAAATCCCTAACTTTGCCGGTAGCAAATGCCATAGGTTGGGAGAGTTTGAAGGAACTTATGCTTGCTGAGTACTGCCCTAGGGGGGAGATGCAGAAGTTGGAGCACGAGCTCTAGAACCTAAAGATGAAGGGTTCCGACATTGCCACCTATACAACTAGATTTTGTGATCTGGCTCTTCTCTGTCCGGGGATGGTCACCCCAGAAAGTAAGAAAATAGAGAGGTATATTTGGGGATTGACGCCCCCAACTCAAGGAAATGTTTTGGCTGCTAAACCTCTCACTTTCGACAGCGCCAAGTGCCTGGCGCAGACACAGATAGATCACGGGGTTGATCTTGATGAAGTGACAGCCGCTCCCAAACCACCAAAGGCGAGTGGTGGGAAGAAAAAGTTTTGGAACAAGCAAAAGGGCCAATCTTCGCAGGAGCCCTCCAACAAACAACAAGTAGTGGCAGTTCATGCTGCTACCACTCCTGTCGTTGTCCCTACAGCTCAAGCACTTACCAGTAGATATGCTGGTACTCTTGCAAGGTGCGACAAGTGCAAATTTCATCATCACGGACCCTGCCGTGATTTGCAATGCAACAGCTGTGGCAAGAAGGGGCACGTAGCTTGATTTTGCAATACACCAGCCCAACCAACCAATCAGGCTCCTGGCGCGGGTATTGGTCAAGCCTGTTATGGTTGTGGGGGGATCGGGCATTTCAAGAGAAATTGCCCCATGGCAACAACAGTTGGCAACACAAGGAGAGTGCTAGCGATGGGCCATGAGGATGCAGTTGCTGATCTCACCGTTGTTACGGGTACGTTCCTCCTCGACAACTCTTATGCATGCATTCTTTTCAATTTTGGTGCGGAGAGAAGTTTTGTTAGTCATGCATTTAAGCATCTTCTCAAGCATGAATCCCAACCTTTAACCGAAACATTTACCGTCGAGATGGCCAAAGTGAAAGAAAGAGAGCACTAACAACGTATTCATAGGCTGTACCCTTACCTTAAACGATCATTCCTTTCCAATCGACCTTATGCCAGTTTCAATAAAAAGCTTCGACGTCATCATCGGCATGGATTGGTTGAGCCCCAATCGTGCTGATATCCTTTGCTATGAAAAAGCCATTCGCCTCAATCTGCCATCTGGCGAAGCTCTCGTTATTTACGGTGATAAACTTAGCTCAAAAATTCGTATCATTTCATGCATTCAAGCCCAAAAGTATCTGTGAAAGGAGTTTCATGCATTCCTAGCCCATGTCGTCAATGAGAAGCAAGAAGTTAAAGACATCGAGAGCATCCCCGAAGTCTGCAAATTTCTTGATGTCTTCCCCGAAGATCTTCTCGGAATCCCTCCCGAATGCCAAGTCGAGTTTCGTATCGACTTAATCCCTGGAGCTACCCCCGTGGCTAAATCCCCAAATCGTCTAGCGCCGGTAGAAATGCAAGAGTTATCCAGCCAGCTCAATGAGCTACTCAGCAATGGATTCATCAGACCAAGTTCCTCACCCTGGGGAGCTCCGGTCTTGTTTGTGAAAAAAAAAGATGGATCCTTTCAGATGTGTATAGATTATCATGAACTGAACAAGCTTACCATTAAAAAACGATATCCCCTACCCAGAATCGACGACCTCTTCGATCAACTCCAAGGAGTCGGCTATTTCTCAAAGATAGACCTGAGATCGGGGTACCACCATTTGCGAGTCCATGAGAGTGATGTTCCCAAGACAACATTCTGAACTCGCTATGGTCACTACGAGTTTGTAGTAATGCCCTTTGATCTAACCAACGCACCCGCAGTATTCATGGATCTGATGAATCGGGTGTGCCGCCCTTTCCTAGAAAAGTTCGTTATAGTTTTCATTGATGATATACTTGTCTACTCTCGAAGTGAGGAAGATCACAGACAGCACTTGAGGCTAGTGCTAGAAACTTTAAGGGCGGAGAAACTATATGCAAAATTCTCTAAGTGTGAATTCTGGATCAGAAAAGTAACTTTCCTCGATCACGTGGTTAGCGAGGAAGGCATACACGTGGACCCTTCCAAAATCAAAGCGGTTGAGAATTGGTCAGCACCGAAGACGCCCATAGAAATCCATCAATTCTTGGGTCTCGCTGGCTATTATTGTAGATTTATCCAGAATTTCTCCAGGATTGCTAAGCCTTTAACCACCTTGACTCAGAAAGGTGTACCCTTTAGTTAGGGAGAAAAGCAAGACACTGCGTTTCAAACCTTGAAGTAAGCCCTATGTAGCGCACCTCCTATCTAGTCTCTACCTGAAGGGACTGAGGACTTCATGGTCTACTGTGATGCATCCAATCAGGGCCTAGGCTGTGTGCTCATGCAGCGAGGAAAGGTTATTGCATATGCCTCGAGACAGCTGAAAGCACACGAGGTCAATTATACAACTCACGATTTGGAGTTGGGATCAGTGGTCTTTGCGTTAAAGATTTGGAGACATTATCTTTACGGAACCAAGTGTACTGTCTTCACCGACCATAAGAGCCTACAACATATCTTCGATCAAAAAGAGTTGAACATGAGGCAACATCGATGGGTAGAGCTACTCAGTGATTATGAGTGCGAAATACGCTATCATCCCGGCAAGGCCAATGTGGTAACGGATGCCCTCAGCCGGAAAGAGTATTCAGGTCATAGAGTGAAGGCACTGACAATGACCATCCATTCCCATCTGTCCGCTCAAATCAGAGAGGCTCAGCTGGAAGCCTTAAAACCAGAGAACATGTCGGATGAAGCTTTGAGGGGAATGGAAAAGAACCTAGAGATCAAGGGAGACGGAGTTTACTACTTCATAAACCGGGTCTGGACCCCAAAGTTTGGCGGTTACAGAAAGGTTGTTATGAGTGAAGCTCACAATACTAGATACTCCGTTCACCCACGTTCGGATAAGATGTATCTGGATCTCAAAAAGCTATATTGGTGGCCGAACATGAAAGCAGAGATCGCTACCTTTGTGGGCAAGTGACTGACTTGCGCCAAGGTGAAGGTAGAATATCAAAAGCACTCAGGTCTACTTCAGCAGCCAGAAATACCTGAGTGGAAGTGGGAAAAGATACGATGGATTTCATCACTAAATTGCCCAAGTCTCCGAGTGGGCACGATACCATCTGGGTAATTGTCGACCGATTGACTAAATCCGCCCACTTTCTGCCAATCAAAGAAACATTCAAGATGGAGAGACTAACACGAATCTACATCCAAGAGATAGTTCGTCTGCATGGTGTGCCTGTGTCCATTATCTCCGATCAGGATAGCAAATTCACCTCGAGATTTTAGCAGTCACTGCAGAAAGCTCTTGGAACTAAGCTGGATATGAGCACAGCTTACCATCCTCAGACAGACGGGCAGAGTGAGAGAACCATTCAAACCGTAGAAGACATGTTGAGAGCATGCATTATAGACTTTGGTAAGTCGTGGGATACCCACTTACCGCTAGTCGAGTTCTCTTACAACAACAGTTATCACACAAGCATCAAGGCTACGCCGTTTGAAGCCCTCTATGGCCGTAAGTGCATATCCCGTCTATGCTGGGCTGAGGTGGGTGACACACATCTAGCTATAGTTTGAGTTCCCGATAGCTCTCTCACCGGCCCAGAAATCATATGTGAAACCATAGAAAAAATCATACAAATCCGGGAACGACTAAAAGCTTCAAGAGATAGACAAAAGAGCTAAGCCGATAAAAGACGAAAACCCTTGGAGTTCCAGGTTGGTGACCGTGTTTTGTTGAAGGTCTCACCCTGGAAAAGCATGATACGCTTCGGAAAGCGTGGAAAGCTGAATCCGAGATACATAGGGCCATTCGAGATCCTTGCTAGGATCGGTCCCGTAGCATACAAACTTCGGTTACCAGAAGAACTTAGCAACATTCATCCTGTCTTTCACGTGTCGAACCTTAAAAAATGTTTATCCGACGAAACATTAGTGATCCCTCGTGATGAGATCGAGATCAATGAGAACCTTAATTTCATGGAAGAACCAGTCGAAATCATGAATCGGGAAGTCAAACGAACGAAACAAAGTCGCATACCGATAGTGAAGGTCCGCTGGATTGCCAAGCGGGGACCTGAATTCACTTGGGAGCACGAAGACCAGATGAAACAAAAATACCCACATCTTTTTCCGAGTCCATGATTTGTATTCTGTGTTTGAATTTCGGGACGAAATTCCCTCTATCAGGGGGATGATGTGACAACCCGAATCTTTTTCCCGTTAATGTTGGCACGATTTCGTTAATAAAATTTAATTCTGACAAACTCTTATGATTTGGAAAATCATTTAAGTTATATAATTGAAATTTCCTTTTATGAGTCGGAACCCGATCACGGTCGAATATTAGCGAAAATCCGGCCTGACTGGTGTTTACGGTCGTGAACCCGATCACGGTCGTAAACCGTTCATGGCTGGTGGGTCGTTCACGGCTGGACCCCACCACCGACCATGCCCCCCAGCCTATATATACGTGACTCCTACCCCTATTTACACATTTCTCACCGCGAACACACTCCCTCTCTCTAAAAACCCCCACCCGAAAACACAAGAAAACCCAAGATTTCTCTTCATCTATCATTCTACCCGCCTTAGAACTCATTAGGGAGCACCAAAACATCAGTTTTTTGTCAAATCAAGTGTTGTTGTTCTTGAGTTTCCGGCAGTACACCCTCCAAATCTTCAAACCTTCAAGGGCCGCAAATCGTTTACGGCCGTACACCCTTCAAAAGTTCATATTTCCTTCAAGAACACCATTCACGACCGTAAACCCTTCAAGGGGCTGTTCACGGCCGAGAACACTTCACGGCCGTAATCCCCTTCACAGCCGCAAACCCCCCTAAGTGATGAAATTTGCTAAAAAACCGCTTTTTCCGATTCAATTGAGTTCCGGATTTCATTAAGTGTTGCGTACATCAACCCGAGGGTCCTCACTTCCAGTTTCGCTGTCCGACGTTTCACGCAACCAACAGTGAGTTCATACTGATGAGAATTAATTTCTCTAAGATCGTTTAGATTCGTAACAGATTTAGATAAAACCAATAAAAGCAAAGAACACACGATGAATCAAACAAGAGCTGAATGATTAATATGCTCCACCTCAGAAGAGCTCGACAAAGAACTTCTACTGTAAAGGTGTGATAGGGTTACAGTACGATGAAAAGAATAATAATCAAAAGCCTGTAAAGAATGATGCATGCATGCATCTTAATTACTAAACCCTAATGACATAAACATGGTTAGACAGGCCCAAACCGTGATAACAATGGACTGAAGAAATAGGCCCAATGAAAAAACTCTTAGACCCAACAATCTCCCCCTTTGCGTCAATTGAGGCAAGAGATCATTTTGGCAGAGTAAGAGTAGATTTCTTCACAGTCTTGAATAGCTTCGGTATGATAGCGAGAAGAGTCTGTCGGAAGTCAATATACCACTAAAGCATATCCGAAAAAAATTTCTTATCAGCTTCACTGTTTTGCGTACACATGTGTGTGATTTCCAGAATGTGCTCCAGACAAGAAGTAGAGAACAGGTGTTTATCATCAAGAGCGAACAAGTACTTTTGGCCTTCGGCTCTTGTGAACATGACCGTGTGAAACTTCGGGTCAGTTTTACCCATCTGCATCTTGTTCACATCGCTCGCCTTCCCAATTGGTCTGATTGTGGGCTTCTTCCTCAACCCAGATGCGATCTCTTGATCCATCTTGGCAACCTCATGAACATAAGAAACTAACATTCGCTTGATGTGATATGTGATAGGCGCGTACTGTTATTAATCAGTAAGCAGAATGTTGTTCAAGAGGATCCAGTCATGTGGATTTAAGTTTGGCAAATCAGCAAGAGAAATCGTATGAACTGAGTTGTCAGATCCTCGGGTCACTTTGAATTTCACATTTATAAAATTCCCTGCTGAAGTTGGTTTCAATACCTTGACTGTTGTGATTTTCTGTGCGCTCCAAGTAAGGTATTGCGGTTGAGAGAATGCGAGATAGTAATCAATTAATTCTCGATCAGCCTTTGGGTCAGGAGAAGGAATAGAATCGATTGGCTCAAAGGAATGAAACACAAATGCCTTTCGGGTGATAGGCATATCAAATTGAGAGTCTTTTGAATTTTCACGATTAAACAAAGTGACTGGTTCAAGCCAGTGAGTGCTCGGAGACTAGATTGCTTCTTTTAACAGTTTCTCCAATGTCCACAAAGGAAATAGAGTTTTTCTACTGTCCAATGCGTCATGAGCCTCTTTCCTTTTTCTTTCCCTCTCTTCTTCTTCTCTTGCAATACGAAGATTTTCGTCAAGCTCTCGATCACTTTGTTTTCTTTTAAGAGCATTTTCTTCAGTTTCTTCCTCATCGCTCTCACCGACTATCTTTTTGTTTTTGTCCTTCACACCAGAACCCGAAGCTTCATTACCCTTCGGTTCAGTGGTGACTTTTGGTTGTGGAGGTTGATTTGTACTTGCTTCGAACAAAATAAAATATTTTTGATTATTTTTATTTTTCTGAAAAATAATAATAAAGACAGAAAAGAAAATATTTTGGATTTTATGATTATTCTGAAAAACAAATAAAACAGAAAAGAAAATATTTTTGGATTTGATGAAAAGAAATGAAAAACATAAAATGAATTGAGAGAAAGTATACATAATGTACAGAGTATACAACCGAAACTTTACCTTTTGAGTGATGAAGCGAAATAGACCGAGCGTTCGGTGCATTTCAGTTCCCGAAAAATCTGGAACCAAAATAGACCGAGCGTTCGCACTAATTCGCTAGTCCAATTTTAATGAGGCGAAAGAGGTTTCGGTACTGATTCAGCTTCCATCATTCCTAAGCCTTGGAGTATTTTATTAAAGCTTGCTTTTGGTAAGGCCTTCGTGAAGATGTCAGCTAACTGGTCAGCGGATCGAACAAAGTGGATTTCAACGTTACCATCTTCTACGTGATCCTTGATGAAGTGGTATCTCAGTGCTATATGTTTCGTTTTAGAGTGTTTCACTGGGTTGTGACATATCCGAATAGCGCTTTCTGAGTCACAATAGAGGGGAATTTTCTTCATGTTGAGGCCATAATCTCTAAGTTGACTTTGTATCCATATGACCTGTGAAGTGCAAGACGCAGCGGCGATGTATTCAGCTTTGGCCGTAGAAAGAGACACGCACGTTTGTTTCTTGGATTGCCAGCTAACGAGTTTTCCATCAAGAAATTGACACCCTCCAGTTGTGCTCTTTCATACTAGGCTCTAGGAGCTTGCTTTAGACCATAGACCGCTTTATCCAGAATATAGCAATGATCAGGATACTTCTCGTTCACAAAACCCAGTGGTTGCTCCACATATACAGTCTCTTCTAGTTCTCCATTCAGGAATGCACACTTGACGTCCATTTGAAAAACTTCAAAATTCTTGTGAGCAGCGTATGCCAGAAAGATCCGAACTGATTCCAACCTTGCTACAGGAGCGAAGGTTTCTTCGTAATCTATACCTTCTTCCTGACAATAACCCTTGACCACTAGCCTATCCTTGTTGCGTATCACATTCCCTTCTTTGTCCATCTTGTTCCTGAATACCCATTTTAATCCAACCACAGATGCATCCTTGGGTGTAGGAATCAGTCTCCGGACTCGGTTTTGCTTAAACTCATTGAGTTCGTCTTGCATAGCCTGTACCTAATCAGAGTGATCAAGTGCAGTGTTAACAGTTTTCGGCTCAATCTTGGAGACAAACGAATTAAACATGCAGAATTCCACTTGAGAGAATAGAGTTGTTTGCTTCGCTTTCAGTTGAGAGTGTGTAAGAACTCCCTCAGATGATTCACCGATTATTTGAGTTTTGGGATGATCCTTTGTCCATTTTATGAGTGGGGGTAGTTAGGATCATAAGCAGGATCCAATTCGGCATTGACTTCTTCAAATTCTGACTGAGCGTCTTCATCATTCATATTTTCATTCTCCCCCTCGAATGATGAATCAACTTCAACATCAGGTTCAGAATTCTCCCTCTCGATGGGACTTTCATGGTTCCTTGTTGGAGATAGGTTCTCCCTCTGGAAGGACGAATCAGGTTGCTTTGATGTGGACGAACCCTCCCCCTGGAAAATGGTGCGGTTATTTGTGGGTTAGTTCGGACCTTTGGATTCGCTTGTACCTTCAGGTTCGCTAGGACCTTTAGGTTCGCTAGGGCCTTTCGGTTCGCTTAGACCTTGAGGTTTGCTTTCCATGGCTTTTGCAGCTTCGTTGATTATCTTTTTCAGGTTGTCAACCTTGTTATCAGCCGCTTTAGCTTCAGAAAGAATTGCATTCTCCGGTTCATCAAAGAGCAACATGTACTCTTCAAACAGATTTGATATTGGAGCTGTGACTTGACCTGTTTGAGGAAAGATCTCCTGCATTAGACTTTCGGTTGGTTGAAGTTTCTTCACATAATTGTCATCAAATGTGACATAGTAGGCTTCTTCAATCTTCTTTGATCTTTTATTCAGAACCCTATACGCCTTTGATGTGAGAGAGTAGCCAAGAAAAATCCCTTCGTCCGCCTTCACGTCAAACTTGTTTCGGTTCTCTTTGGAGTTAAATATGAAGCATCTGGAACCGAAGACATGGAAAAATTTAACATTAGGCTTGCGATTATTCAGAATTTCATACGGTGTGATAGAAAATCGCTTATTGAGAAAAGTTCGATTTTGGGTATAGCAAGCTGCAGAAATCGCATCAGCCCAGAAGTACAGAGGTAGAGAAGCGAAGCTGAGCATAGTTCGGTCGGCTTCACACAACGAACGGTTTCGCCTTTCAACTACACCATTTTGTTGTGGAATATAGGGAGCAGAGAAGTTGTTAGTTACTCCCTTTTCGGCTAGAAATTCTTCAAAGTCGTGATTTTTGAATTCTAACCCATTGTCACTTCGGACATTTCTCACCACCTTTCTCAGCTTTACTTCCACCTGTTTTATGAAGTTTTTGAGTTGTGGAGATGCCTCTGATTTTTGTTTAAGAAAGAAAACCCATGTACTTATTACCACCAATACTTTCTATTGTCGATGGACCATAAAGATCGATGTGTAGAAACTCAAGATGTTCGATGATCTTTGTGTTAATACGTGTGGGATGAATCTTTCGGCTTTGCTTTCCCATTTCACATGCAACACATAAATGTTCCTTGTCAAACTTGAGAAGTGGCAATCCTCGCACATGATCACCAAGAACTAGCTTGTTGATGCCTTTGAAGTTAAGGTGCGAGAGTCTTCAATGCCATAGCCAGCTTTCATCAGAATGAGCTTTTGTTAGAAGACATACACCTGGATTCCCTCATATCGGGTTCAGATTCAATGGATACATTTCGCCTTTCCGCTGGGACTTCGACAGAACTGTTTTAGTTTTCTTTTCAACAATCTCGGAACCTTCATCATCAAACGAGACCTTCATGCCAGTCCCTACTACCAGTTGCGAAACACTTATAAGATTGTGTTGCAATCCTTCCACATAGGCCACCTTTCAAATGGAAAAATCTTCGTTCGTTATCTATCCATATCCTTTTATAGAAGCCACTGTCAATATACCATTTGTCGTCGAACTGCTCGTTACTGATAACCTGCAAAAATTAAGCAGATTTAGGAACCCAAGTTGCTTGGGTCCACGTGAGCCTTTTACAGAAGAGGGAATTGCTATAGAAAGATCAACCAGATATGTTCGTTTTATTAATGTGGTTTCGTCTTTCCTTTTGATGGTGAAAACTTTAATTTTGTTAGCTTTTGTTTGGTTTGAATCAGATTGTTCAGTTTTATTTTGATTCTTAACAAAAACTTTCTTTTGTTTTCTCGGGTTAGCTGTCGTCTTCTTCGTTTGCACTTCGCACTCTGAGACGATCTTTCCTTTTCCCTTGACATCCTTGTCAGGATTTTTCTTTGTTTGAGAATGGATATAGTCATACGGTTTTCATATTTCATAAAATATTTAGATATTTTATCCCTTTTGTATTACGCAGAGCATAGGGGATATTCTTGACTTACTATCACATTGCATAGTTTTCGGATCAATCCATGAACCAAATACATAATATTCATGCAAACTATAATAGGTATAGTTTGGGGTTTCAAAATACAGTATCTCAGGGCTTATACATTGTTAAACATATAAACTATGGCAGACTTAGTTTATAATACTCTCGAGTAACAAGGATACTTTATTGCATAACTATTTAAGTATAATTATTACTCTATAAAGTATACACACGTGTTTAAATACAATAGATCAATACAGAACTGCATGTAAACTAGATTATACAGGATTGTGAGACTCTACTTCAAAAATTGTACCCTTTGGTGTACTAAAATAAATCCTATCATAGTATAACCAGAGTCTCCTGGAGGGAGAGCGTGAGATTTGTGAATAGATCTATTCGGGACTGACAATCCCACAACTGAACTGCTAGCTACAGTTAGGCAGGCATGCCTGGGGTGACAAATGTCATATATCTGACACTTGAAGAACGTCGTAAAGGTCACTAGATCATATCAAGCATGGTTATACGACTCACAATTGTATAAACTAACCTTTTGTTTACGGGATTTCATTCTTCATTAGTTTTATTTTAACTAATAGAACTACTATACATTATACTGGAGAATTCCAGGGAATAAAATACATGGTTTCATTTTAATTAAAAAATCTACTATACATACTGGTGGTAACCAGGGTTTTCCAACAGAACATTCTATACATACTCGTGATAGCCAGGGTTATTCATACAAAAAGAGGTTTTACATTCAAAACAGTTTTATACAATTCATCTGGTGGTAAACAGGAAATCAAACTAGTACTTTATGGAACGTTGTGACAAACTCATATGTTAGAAAATATTGGATTTTCTGGGAAACATGTAAACATCTTTCACTAATTCATTAACATGATTTCATTACTAAAACATGCTTATGAACTCACCAGCTTAATGTTGATACTCTTTTCAAAACCGCTTGCATTCTCAGGAATTCAGTAGACAGGTACCTCAGCAGACTTTTGAGAAGACGGAGCATATAGAGTCACGTCTTTATTTTGCTACTTTTGATGTATATAAATACGAATCAAACAGATGTAAATACCTTTATATATTCAATGTAATGGTTGTGTTTACTTTGATTACTATGATGCAATTGTTGTGATACTACACATGACTTCATCCACCCCTGAACGTTTCTGCTGTTCCGGTTTGGGGGTGTGACAGAAAAATCGATGAGTTATCCATCCAACTCGACGAGTTGGTAGGGTTTTCCCGCTTTTCTGGATACTGTAGGAACTCGATGAGTTGGTAGGTGAACTTGATGAGTTGGGTCAACATGGACTATTGACCTTGAGTTTTGGAGTTAGATATTACCGGTTCAGCACTACTTGTGAGGTGAGTGTTCCTCACTGTACTTGTTGGGTCGAAGGCACCAAGGTCGGCCCTTTTTGGATTGTTATCCTGGTTATTGCATGATTGAGTATTGTAGTAATCTGGTAGATTTGTATCTTGATAATAGGATGATGCTATGTTTAGTGATCTGTAAGATCTGTCTGTTTTTCTGATTGATTGGCTATATGTTTAATTGTTATGTATATTTCGACATGTTATGTGCGGTTGGGTTGAGGCGGACCTGCTTTGTGTTGAAGGCCAACAGACCCAGGGTGTCCCGGATAGACTGAAGGCCAGTGGGGCATACAAGTCAGGCAGAAGGTCCGGAGAACGTTCCAGATAGGCTGAAGGCCCGAGGTGGCGTACCATTCGTCCTGTAGGTTCTATGAGTGTACCAGATAGACTGTAGGCCGGTGGGGCGTTCCAGTCAGACTGAAGGCACTGAATGCATGCTATTTGTGATATTATTCTGGTTTTGTATTTGTGTTGGTATTTTGGGGGAACTCACTGAGCTTTGGGCTTACAGTTTCGGATTATGTTTCAGGTACCTCAAAGGATCGTGGGAAGGCGAAGACGTGATTGTGCACCTCCTCATATTTTGTTTCATGATTTCTGGGATTTTTCTAATGTCAAACTTATTTTGAAAACAACTTGTACACAATGATGGTTTTTGAATTTGTGTAGAAGTATTAAAATTTTCAAAATTTTATGGATGTTACAAAGAAATTCCTCCATCCATCAATCAAGAATAGGAGATTTATGAAGAAACCAAAAGGCAATTGGCCTTAGAACAAGAACAAAAATATGAATGGCCACAACACTTTTGCAAGAACAGTTGAACAAAGAAAAGGTTGCCCCCCCTTCTCCTAAGAAATGTACTGAAGAAGAGCTTGATGTTGAAGATCCCTTGTCCTGTCCTTATAAATTCATCATCTGAATAATTGAATACAATGACCTTGTCCCTTATGAGTCCTATGATGCTCCGTCCAGTTCCGAGTTTGAGTGGGATCTTCCAATCTCACCAAACGGTCAATACTTTCCGATCTTCCCTCATCTTGAAACCTTTAAACCAAGAAGTGATCCTCTATATGAATAAAGGAAGAGCATATAAAACTTCTACTCAAACATCAGCAAACGATCTATGGTCTAGGATCGTCCAAATGAGTTACACTCAAAGTCGTAGGCTTTAAGTCTCGCTTGTTCAAAGGAGCCTCATATTACTCGTATGACTTACAGAGGTCAAATTGACTAGGATATTATCTCACCGAAGCAGACTTCCCCATTGCCAATCATGTAGACTTGTCAATATCGCTAAGGAATTGAATAGAAGAATTCCTTGGAAAGGAACAGTCAGAGAAGCTATCACTCCAATCATTACATATCTCCAAAGCATCTCTCTTGAATTAGCCTCAATTAACTTTGAGATAAACTCCTTAATTCCTTTGGTTCACTTCAAAGCAATGGACTCCAATCTTTATGGGGTAGAAGACCGAGACTTCGGAATTACACACACTCCTGAACTGGGAGTTATCTATTGGATTGATGGCTCAAAAGAAAAACAATTATTCGATTTGAGTCAGAAACATCACTCGTCAAACTATTTTCTGAAGAGTCTCTTGAATATTGCCTTAGAGTCTCTGGAAGCATCTATTGCCATCAAAAAGGATGTTATGAAACAAATTCAATGGATGTTCATTGTAGGAAGATTTCCAAGAGGGTGTTTGATTTCCTGAATGACACTATAGATCTTTGAAGAAAGAGCGGCTACAGTCACTTAAGGGGACATTGTTGAACCTAGAAGTGACCCTTCACAGAATACCAACAACAAGTTGCTGACCAAATGTGGGTAAAGCCCGAAGTATAGTGTCACCAGAAGAAGAATTGTTCAGAAGAAGTGGCAAAAGGTTTATAAGAAGTTGACTCTTGTTTTGTCAGTTAGTGATAGAAGTTATTAATTGCTACTTTGTAATGAAACTGGTCTTTAACTAGATTAGTCAATTTTATCTTATCTTTTTTCAGAAGATATTTATGAGTTTGCCCTTGGATTGTGTCTATAAAAAGGGAACTGGGTTGTGGTTCTCCTTACACCTTTTTTAACATGCTTGCTAGATAATCTTCACTGAAATACATAAGATTGTGTTACACCCCCTAACCAGGATGGCGGAAACGTCCGGGGGTGGATGACTTTCATGTATTGTATCATAACCTAATGAATAATAGTGATCAAGCAAGCACAACCATCATAAATATAATTGAAAAAGTTACATTGTAGTAAGAGTTACATGTTTCAAAATCAATTACAATATGATGATAAAAATATTTGACTGACGCCTTAGCGTCCCATCCTCAAAAGCTTGTAGTTATTTGTTTTAGTGATTTCCAGAGAATACAAGTAGTTTTGAAAAAGTGTCAACAATTAAGTTGGTGAGTTCATAAGAGTTTGTATGAAGAATTGTAAGCCTTTCCTTGTAAAATGATAGTGTTTGTTTCCATAAAGTCCAATATTTTCCTTTAAATGAATTGTAGTCTTAAAAAACCCTACGACTCGAATGTACAAGTATTTCCATACTTAAAATACTAATATGCAGTTTTAATTTATATAAAACTCTTTGAATGTATGTTTCCCCATAAACTAAATGTATCGTTGTTTCCCCATGTGAGTTATTATAACAGTGCTAAAGACATAGATGGCCTGTTACGACGTTTTTCAGGCGTCGGAATGTTAGGCATTTGTCACCCCAGACCTTCCGGTCTAGCTGTTGCAAGCAGCTTAGGGAGCGGGATTGTTAGTCCCGTATAGATCTATACACAAGTATCACGCTCTCTTACGGGAAAATTTGGTTATAATACAGGACTTTTGTAGGAACCCTGATAGGTACGTTGAAGACTTTGACTCACAAAATTTGATTCAACGAGTTTACGTTTTGTTGTAATGAAAACCTTTATATGTGTAATTATCACTTTTCCATGATAATAAAATAGTATAAAATAATTATATATATATATATATATATATATATATATATATATATATATCTTCATATAATTATCCACTTTGCTCAACATGTTACAAAAGTGTTAATGATCCATAAACTATACTTATATAGTTTATTATAATATTTGATTTTTGTACATATATGTATGTGTATATATATATATATATATATATATATATATATATATATATATATATATATATATATATATATATATATATATATAAAGAGAGAGAGAGAGAAAGAAAGAAAGAGAGAGAGAGAGAGAGAGAGAGAGAGAGGCTAGCATGCTTAGATATTCATAAATAACAAGTATTTTACATCTAGCACAAATAAGTGAGTCCTTAGTATGAAAATGTCAATTTTTCTAGTTTTTGACTTTTAACGTCACAAACGGCAAATAGTGAAATATAGTTATGTAAAACTTCTTTTTACCTTTTCGTGATTTTTAGGTCAAGTTAACTTTATATGTTTTAAACAACATATTTTTGGTTAAAACCCACAAAAATGGTACCATAACCTAGTTATGACCATTTTTGTTAGAAAACCCATTTTTGCATAAAATGATAGATTTTGAAGTTTTATTTTGTAAAACTAAAACTTTGGTATTTTTGACTAGTTTCAAGCCATATGTCCAAAATAACATATTTAGGTTTATATCACACAAAAATGGTGTACTAACTTGGTTATAATCATTTTTGCTAGAATAATCATATTATGCTCATAAAAACCCTAGTTTTTATTGTTTTGTGTTTATAACTTTTTCATAAAATCGTAGAGCATGTTTATACTTGTTTTTCATAGTTTTGTATTTCAAACATACTTTTACAGCTAAATGTTCATAAATCTTGGTAATAACATTATTTCATGTATTTAGGACTTTTACACAACATGTAAGCAAGCATGCATAACAACTTGTACATTTATACAAGTTTACTTGTATTCTCCCAAAAACACTTAGAAATCTCGAAAATGAAAGGGTATGAACTCACCTTATGTGTGTTTTCTTGATGAATGGAAGGTTGTAGATGGAAAGTTTCAAGTCAAGAACACTTTGAAAATTTGAAGATCCTATGAATAGTAACACATGATATTACGTGTAAATGGATTAAAAATAGTATAGAAGTGTGTAGAATCACTAGAAGATGAAGGAAGTACTTACCAAAAGCTCAAGAACAACTTGGAAGATTTTGCTAGAGAGAATGAGAGCTTTTCTGGGAGAGAAAGATTGAAAAATGATGAAGATGATGGAAGAATGAGGCCTTTCGGCCAAGATTAAGAGAGAGAGGGGGAAGGAGGGTGGGGGTGGGTGGGTTATGGGGGAGGGGGTATGGGGGGAATAAGATTAGCCTAAAGGTGTTCTACTTTTAGGGTTTGTGTAGTGCATAAAGGTGTCTTGTTTATGTTGGGGGAACATTGTATTAACTAGTGACTTTTTATAATTAAAAAAAAGTCAACCCTTTATAAATTCTTGGTATTTTTATAAAAATTGTGTTGCTTTATAAAATAAATATGGTATAAAGGACGTATAAAATATTCAATTTGAATTATAAAAATTCAAATTATTATAACAAACATTATTATCAAAATAATAATACGTTATATGAAAGTTAGGTTGAATTTCCAAGTTCGTTTCGTTAAAAAATTGGTGTTTAGCCGGGTATAGACTTTGTCGCATTTAGTGACGTATTCACCAAAACTTTGTGTTTGAAGCCTTTGTTATGATTTTTCCTCGTAGTGTTAGGTTTATGAACTCCACTACATTGTGTTACGAGTATTATTTATTCCCAAATAATATATAGTTGAATTATCGAATTTCATGTTGTTAACCCTAAAGAGGATTTTTATTCAATAATTGGTGAAGAGAGAGGTACTTTGTATTAATAGTTGTAAGTTGTACATTAGTAACATTTGGAAACATAAAGCTTATCCTAAAATCCTAATACTAGTTGAGTTGACTTGGTTGACTTGTTGACTTTGTTTGACCCAAAATTGGCAGTTGTCACATCATCCCCCCGTTAGAAGGAATCTCGTCCCAAAATTAGCATTTTGAGTGGGTCCTCAAGGGTTAGGGAAAAGATGTGGGTATTTTTGTTTCATCTGGTCCTCGCGTTCCTAAGTAAATTCAGGCCCCCGCTTGGCGTTCCAACGGACCTTCACTATGGGTATTCGGCTTTGCTTTGTTCTCTTTACTTCCCTGTCAATGATTTCCACAGGTTCCTCGACGAAGTGGAGACTCTCGTTTACTTCAATTTCGTCAAGTGGAATGACGAGAGTCTCGTCGGACAGGCACTTCTTCAAGATGGACACATGGAATGTGGGGTGTACGTTACTGAGTTCCTGCGGTAGTTGAAGTCTGTATGACACCGAGCCGATCCTGGAGAGGATCTCAAATGGCCCGACATACCTTGGACCCAGTTTCCCACGTTTTCCAAAACGTATCATACCCTTCCAGGGTGAGACCTTCAACAGTACATGGTCACCAACCTGGAATTCCAAGGGTTTTCGTCGTTTATCCGCATAGCTCTTTTGTCGATCTCGGGATGCCTTAAGTCGTTAACAGATCTGCACGATCTTCTCTATAGTTTCTCGTATGATCTCAAGGCTGGTGAGTGTTCTATTTGGCACTTATCCTCTTGCTAGCTGCGTGTCACCCACCTCGACCCAACACAGAGGTGATCTGCACTTGCGCCCATAGAGGGCTTCAAATGGAGCAACTTTGATGCTAGTGTGATTACTATTGTTGTATGAGAACTGGATGAGCGGTAAATGGGTATCCCAGGCTTTACCGAATTCTATCACACAAGGTCTCAACATGTCTTCTAGCGTCTGAATGGTTCTCTCGCTTTTCCCGTCAGTTTGAGGGTGATAAGCTATACTCATGTCAAGCCTGGTTCCCAAGGACTTTTGTAGTGATTGCCAAAATCGTGAGGTAAAGCTGCTATCTCTGTCAGAGATAATGGATAATGGCACACCATGCAATCATACAATTTCTTTGAGGTACATCCTTGTTAGGTTCTCCATTTTGTCTGTTTCTTTTATTGGCAGGAAGTGCACGGATTTGGTTAACCTATCGATAATCACCCATATGGTGTCGTGTCCACCCGTCGTCTTGGGCAACTTGGTTATCAAGTCCATGGTTATCCGTTACCACTTCCACTCGGGTCTAACTGGCTGTTGTAGCAAACTCGAGGGCTTTTGGTATTCTAATTTGACCTTGGCGCAAGTCAAGTACTTGCCCACATAAGTAGCAATTTCTGCCTTCATATTTGGCCACCAATAGAGTTTCTTGAGGTCTAGATACATCTTATCAGATCCAGGGTGAACGGAGTACTTGGTATTGTGAGCCTCGTTCGTGATAACGTCTCTGTACCCACCAAATCTCGGTGTCCAGATTCGATTCATGAGATAAAAAGCCCCGTCACCCTTGACTTCAAGGTTTTTTTCCATTCCTCGCAAGGCTTCGCTTGTGACATTCTCAGGTTTCAAAGCCTCAAGCTGTGCCTCCTTGATTTGCGTGGACAGGTGTGATTGGATGGTCATGGTTAAGGATTTTACTTATCGGCGCCCGAGTATTCTTTTCGACTTAGGGCATCAGCTACTACGTTGGCCTTGCCTGGATGATAGTGAATTTCACATTCGTAATCATTTAGTAGTTCTACCCATCGTCATTGTCTCATGTTGAGCTCCTTTTGATTGAGAATGTGCTGGAGACTCTTATGGTCAGTGAAGATTGTGCATTTCGTACCATAGAGATAGTGTCTCGAAATCTTTAAAGCAAACACCACTGTTCCTAATTCAAGGTCATGTGTGGTGTAGTTGACTTCGTGAGTCTTAAGTTCTCTCGAGGCATAGGCAATAACCTTCCCTCGTTGCATGAGCACACAACCTAGACCCTGCTTGGACGCATCGCAGTAGACCACAAAGTCTTTTGTCCCTTCTAGAAGAGACAAGATCGGAGCACTATATAGGGCTTGTTTTAGCGTTTGGAAGGAAATTTCTTGTCTATCCTCCCAGTTGAAGCTCACTCCTTTCTGAGTCAAGGTAGTGAGTAGCTTTGCGATCTTGGAAACATTTTGTATGAACCTCCTATAGTAGCCAACAAGGCCTAAGAACTGGCGGATTTCCGTTCGTGTCCTTGGCGCTTCCCAGTTCTCGATTGCTTTGATTTTTGAAGGATCCACATGTATCCCTTCCTTGCTGACCACGTGTCCCAAGAAGTCCAACTTTCGGATCCAGAATTCGCATTTAGAAAACTTCACATATAGTTTCTCCGTCCTTAACGTATCCAAGACTTGTCGTAGGTGTTTACTATGGTCTTCCTTACTTTGTGAATAGATTAGTATGTCATCGATGAATACTATCATGAATTTATCTAAGTAAGGTCCGCATACACGGTTCATTAAGTTCATGAACACCGCGGGCGCATTAGTCACTCCGAAGGGCATCACCACGAACTCATAGTGACCGTAGCGAGTTCTAGACGCCGTTTTAGGGATATCTTCCTCCTGGACTCGCAGTTGATGGTACCCTGACCTTAGATCAATTTTTTGAGAAAGTAGCTCGATCCTTGCAGTTGGTCGAAAAGTTCGTCGATTCGGGGTAGGGGATATCGGTTTTTGATGGTGAGTTTGTTCAACTCTCGATAGTCAATGCACATACGAAATGATCTGTCTTTCTTCTTTACGAACAGGACTGGTGCTCCCCAAGGTGAGAAGCTTGGTGTGATGAAGTCTTTGCTCAACAGTTTGTTCAGTTGACTGGACAATTCCTGCATTTCGGACAGGGCCAATCAGTATGGTGATTTTGCTATGGGGTTGGCTCCTGGAATCAAGTTGATTCTGAACTCGACTTGTCGCATGGGTGGTACTCCCGGAAGGTCTTCTGGGAAAACGTCGGGAAAGTTACAGACCTCAGGAATATCCTTGATGTCTTTCACTTCTCTCTTCTCGTCATAAACGTGAGCTAGGAACACGTGGTACTTCTTATGTAGGTATTTCCGAGCCTTGATACAAGAGACGATTCGGAGGTTTGTGTCGGGTTTGTCACCATAGATGACAAGGGTTTTGCTACTCGGTACGCTAAGTCGAACGACCTTTTCGTAACACAAGATATCAGCATGGTGAGGACTTAACCAATCCATGCCAATGATAACATCAAAACTCCTTATTGTAACCGGCATTAGGTCAATTTGGAAGGAATGGTTGTTTAGAGTTAGAGTGCATCCTATGTATATGTCGTTTGTGGTTTCAGTTTTCCCGTTAGCCATTTCTACGGTAAACATTTCGTTAAATGTTTGAGGTTTTTGTGTGAGGAAATGTTCGAACTTATGAATAACGAAACTCCTCTCCACACTGCTATCAAAAAGTATGCATGCATATGTGTTATTGAGAAGGAACGTACCGGTAACCACCGCAGGGTCTTTCATCGCCTCTTCGTTTCCCATTGTTAGGACTCTTCCCATGTCTCCGACATTTCTGTTATTGGATTTCGGGCACTCTCTTTTGAAATGCCCTATTTCCTCACATCCGTAGCATGCTTGGCTTACCCCGACATTTGTGGCTGGGGCGGCCTGTTGAGTTGGCGCCCTACAGAAACGGTCGGTATGCCCCTTTTTTTTGCAGCTATTGCAATGCATTTCTCGGTAAGCTCCAGTGTAGTGGAAGTTGCACTTGCCGCATTTGGGTAGGCTCCCAGCATATTGTCTCGTTGGTGCTGGAGCGGTAGGGACAGTGGCAGCATGGACTGCCACGATTTGATGTTTCCTTGCGGGCTCTTGTGTTGGTTGGCCCTTCCTCTTCTTCCAGAGTTTTCTTTTGTTGTCTCCCCCTTTTGTTTGTTCGGGGGTGGCTGCCATAGTGCCCCAGCGGACTCCATGATCCACGAGGCTTTGTGCCAAGCGTTTGGCACTGTCAAAAGTGGATGGGTTTACAGATACCACATTCCCTTGAATCGGGGGGGACAGTCCCCAGATATAACGTTCCACCTTTTTGATTTCCGGGGTGACCATCCCGGGACATAGCACCGCCAAGTCGTTGAACCTGGTAGTATAGGCTGCTACATCGGAGCCCATCATTGTGAGGTTCTAAAGTTCCTGCTCCAGCTTCTGAACTTCGCCCCTCGGTCAGTATTCTTCCAGCATCATGATTTTCAAATCCTCCCAGTTCATAGATTTGGCCACCGGGAGAGTTAGTGATTTGACGTGGCCATTCCACCAGGAGAGGGCCCCGTCATCGAATGTGCTACGTCATCGAATGTGCAGGCTACGAACTTGACCTTGATTTCTTCTGGGCATGTACAGATCTCGAATACCGATTCTGTCTTCTCGAACCATCTATTCAAGGCAATGACACCTTTGTTGCCATAGAAGGACTTGGGCTTGCAATTTGAGAAGTCCTTGTAGGAGCATCCTTTCGGTGTTCAGGGCTTTCGCCTTGATTAGAGCTGTTGGTATCGTTTCCATTTCCATTTGTACCATTCGTGCTGATTTGTGCCATGGCGGCTGCCACAGCAGCTTGTAAGACAACATAGTCCATCTATGGAGGTAGTGGCGGTGGCGGTGGAGCTGCTGATGTGTTTCCGACACTTTTGATAATTCTACGTGATGGCATCCTTCTGCCATAAAGTTCAAAGAATGGGATGATGGTAAATTCTCGATGATGGTTATGAATCGAGTATTATCGAAATAGAACGTCTCAACTATACGTTTGATTATGTCTACTGCGCAAGAATAGAGGTATAAGAGACACAGAAAGAGTTTAGGTGTATGGTTATGTAGTATCATAAAATACTCCTATAGTATTTTAAACTTTATATTTGGTTCTAGAGTTTCTTTGTATGGGGTGTTGGTAAGTTTTAGACTCGTTGTTCACCACGACTATTCCCAAACACATGTTAGTCATATCTCGCATAAATATAGTTGATCAGACTATATTTATCCCATATATGATTACATAACTATCTAGGCTTAATCGTAGTGTTCAACTTATCTTTTTACTTTTGTATTGTTCTTGTTATGACACTATTCTAGTATGTATGCATGTGCTTATACTTTTATAAAAATATAATTATATTTTAAAAGTATACGTGTGCGAAAATGTTTATTCAGAGAGTTTTAGTCCCATTGTATTTATAGTTGTATATCTTACATGGTTTGATATACTTAGTTCACTATAAACAATGCTCTGATACCAATCTGTCACACCCCCAAACTAGGATGGCGGAAACGTCCCGGGGTGGATGACTTTCATGTATTGTATCATAATATAATGGATAGTAGTGATCAAGCAAACACAACCATCATAAATATAATTGAAAAAAGTTACATTGTAGTAAGAGTTACATGTTTCAAAATCAATTACAATATGATGATAAAAATATTTGACTGACGCCTTAGCGTCCCGTCCTCAAAAGCTTGTAGTTACCTGTTTTAATGATTTCCTGAGAATACAAGTAGTTTTGAAAAAGTGTCAACACTTAAGTTGGTGAGTTCATAAGAGTTTGTATGAAGAACTGTAAGCCTTTCCTTGTAAAATGATAGTGTTTGTTTCCATGAAATCCAATATTTTCCTTTAAATGAATTGTAGTCTTAAAAACCCTAAGACTGGAATGTACAAGTATTTCCATACTTAAAATAGTAATATGCAGTTTTAATTTATATAAACCATTTGAATGTATGTTTCCCCGTGCACTAAATGTATCGTTGTTTCCCCATGTGAGTTACTATAACCGTGCTAAAGACATAGATGGCCTGTTATGACGTTCTTCAGGCGTCGGAATGTTAGACATTTGTCACCCCAGACCTGCTGGTCTAGCTGTTGCAAGCAGCAAAGGTGCGGGATTGTCAGACTCGTATAGATTTATACACAAGTATCACGCTCTCTTACGGGAGATTCTAGTTATAATACATGACTTTTGTAGGTACCCTGATAGGTACGATGAAGACTTTGACTCACAAAATTTGATTCAACGAGTTTACGTTTGTTGTATTGAAAACCTTTGTATGTGTAATTATCACTTTTTCATGATAATAAAATAGTATAAAATAATTACATATATATATATATATATATATATATATATATGTAAAAAAAATCAAATATTATAATAAACTATATAAGTATAGTTGATGGATCATTAACACTATTGTAACATGTTGAGCAAATTGGATAATAATATAAACATATATATATATATATATATATATATATATATATATATATATATATATATATATATATATATATATATATATATATATATATATATATATAGACACACACACTACACACACATATGTAGAGGATAGCATGCTTAGATATTAATAAATAATAAATATTTTACACCTAGCACAAATAAGTGAGTCCTTAATATGAAAATGTCAATTTTTTAGTTTTTGACTTTTAACGTCACAAACGGCAAATAGTGAAATATAGTCATGTAAAACTTATTTTTACCTTTTTGTAATTTTTAGGTCAAGTTAATTTTATATGTTTTAAACAACATATTATTGGTTAAAACCCACAAAAATGGTACCATAACATAGTTATGACCATTTTTGTTAGAAAACTCATTTTTGCATAAAATGATAGATTTTGAAGTTTTCTTTTGTAAAACTAAAACTTTGGTATTTTTGACTTGTTTCAAGCCATATGTCCAAAATAACATATTTGGTTTATATCTCACAAAAATGGTGTACTGACTTGGTTATAACCAGTTTTGCTAGAATAATCATATTATGCTCATAAAAACCCTAGTTTTTATTGTTTTGTGTTTATAACTTTTTCATAAAATCGTATAGCATGTTTATACTTGTTTTTCATAGTTTTGTATTTCAAACATACGTTTACATCTAAATGTTCACAAAGCTTGGTAATAACATTATTTCATGTATTTAGCACTTTTACACAACATGTAAGCAAGCATGCATAACAACTTGTATATTTATACAAGTTTACTTGTATTCTCCCCCAAAAAAACTTAGAAATCTCGAAAATGAAGGGGTATGAACTCACCTTATGTGTGTTTTCTTGATGAATGGAAGGTTGTAGATGAAAAGTTTCAAGTCAAGAGCACTTGAAGAACACTTTGAAGATTTGAAGATCCTGTGAACAATAACACACGATATTGTGTGTAAATGGATTGAAAATAGTATAGAAGTGTGTAGAATCACTAGAAGATGAAGGAAGTACTTACCAAAAACTCAAGAACAACTTGGAAGATTTTTGCTAGAGAGAATGAGATATTTTATTGGAGAGAAAGATTGAAAAATGATGAAGATGATGGAAGAATGAGGCCTTTCGGCTGAGATTAAGAGAGAGAAAGGGAGAAGGAGGGTGGGTAAGGTGGGTTATTGTTGGAGCATGAAAATGCTCTACAATGTTGAGTGTTTATTAGGTTAGAATATTCCCTTGTATGAAAAGCATATTCCCTCCACTAGTATATAAAGTGGAGGTGATGGTCACTTTATTTGTTAAGAGTGCACTATGTACATATTTAGAGTAGAGAGAGTGTGGTGGGATCTCTCCCACCAAGGGAGAGTTATCTCTCCCAAACCATGAGTGTTATTGTAATATTTTGTATCTCTCTATCTATTCACTACAGTTTTACTCACATATTATGTTCTTCATGTTCATACACGATTATCTTCTTGGTAATATCTTCCGCACCGATCCAATCAATAAAATGGGAACCTACAAGTGGTATCATAGCAAGGCCTTGGAGATCTCACGATTATTTCAAGGGAACGATCCCGATTGGTTTATTATCTTGAAGATTTTCGTCATTTATGGAGATTGTCTCAGCCTTCGCAACTGAAAAATCTTCTGTGAGTTATTTACTGTTTTATTGGTGATGTTGCTAGAAAAATAAGAAATATGCTGCTACTGTTCAATACATTTTTGCTGCTGTTGAATTTGAGTTTATGAAAAGAAAATTTTGTTTGCTGAAGAAGATGAAGTTCTCATGTTAAAAAGGTAGTGTTTGATCTTTTTATCCCATGCAAAAAAGTGTTTAGAAAAAGACAAAAATATGCTTTTAGGGTAAGAGATTGAGCAAAATGTCATAAGTCTGGAGTATGTGATGTGTTTTTAGAAATGAAAATGAGTTCTTGATAAGATTTTCCGAGATGCTATGATTTTTGGAGTGACTTGGCAATTATTTTCCGTGGGTACAAAATTGCTTTGCTGATTGTACAAGTATTGTAAGCTTAAATGGAGAGGTATAGGCTGTGAAGATATTTTTTTTCGAAATTGTGATGCACTCGCGTATACTATGTACAACAATGTCAACATGCTTGTATATACTCTCATGAGTGGAGAGTGAAGTCCACCTGCCAGTCATTCAACGACACGTCAGCAACGATGGGTCACCTCCTCACGTGTGTGACTTATCTTTCTGTCAAGCATTAATTTTTGAAGACTTCCATGCAAACGGACATACCAGCTTCATCATCAGCGAGTGTCTTGCACCTTCCAATCCATAGGCGACACATCAGCATTTGCGGGCCCCACTCCAGATCGGACGCTAGCAATCCTTTTTGTCTTATTAGCTGGCTTATCTTTTGTTGAGTACAGTTGGGTCCCACTTATGCTGTTGCAGATGCATTAATTGATGGAGTTGACCACTCTCCAGCGCCAGACTCAAGACCACTCCTTCACCCAGCAAGTGATTATTCACGCACCATTCATCACTTGACACGCCAGCAAGTCGGGTCCCTCTTGCATTAAAATTGTAGCCTTATTGAAAGTCAAACAATGCAAGGACTCACTCTATTGTCCAACCGGGTCCCACTTCAAAAATCCATTACACGCCATCCAATCCATCAACTCACGAGCGCCACATGCTGCCAGGTCTCTCTCCCTACTACCTATAATAGCTTTTGTCGGTTAATGCATGCACACACATAAGCATGTCACGTGTTTTCAAGAATGAACCATTGCTTCCAGACTCGACCCCACCCATTTGCTTTCTGATTCCGAAACAACCACTCCGGAACCACTTTTACTATTCCGGAGTCACAACATTTTTATTTCGTTCCGGAATTTCACTTTTAATACCCACTCTGGACCTTTTTCTTCCAAATACCTCTTCCGGAACCAAACATCATCGTACCTTTTTTATCCCTCACCGATTCCGGATTTTGTACTTTAAAAATCCATTCCGGAATTTTTCTTTTAAAATCCATTTCGCACCTTTTTATTTTAAAACCCATTTTGGAATTTTTTTTTTTATTTCAGACCCTTTTCTTTTTTTTCACTTAGGAACCCAACCATTCCGGAATCAATCAAACAAAAAAATTCCGGATTCACCCTTCAATTCCGAACTCAATATTTCCGGAATCAAAAAAAAAATTCGAACCTTTCTTTTTTATCCCATTTCGGACCTTAACCTCTTTTTTCATTCCTGACCTTATTTTTTTTACTCCGGAAATTCCTCTCCTTACCCATTTTCCTCTCCTAACCCGCTCCACTCCTTACCCATTTTCCTCTCCTAACCCTCTCCACTCCTTACCTATTTTCCACTCCTAACCTTTTTATACTCCTTACCCACTTCTTCCTTTTTTTGTTCCGAAACACATTTTTTTTATTATAACCAATTAATTTTATTTAACACCCATTTTTTTAACACCAATTTTTTTTATTAAAACCAATTTTTTTTTATTAAAACCAATTTTTTTTAACACCAATTTTAGCCCCATGATTCAAGACTTCATTCTTCTTGCTGATTATGAGTGAAGACACAGTTGGTTCAGAGATTATTATTTTTATGTCTCACTTCTACCGAGCTACTCGCATTTTTACTCCCTTCAGACTATTTCTATATGGTATCGGACCATTATTTGGGAGTTCGGGTTTGCATTTCGGTTATCGGCATTACTTCGGTTCAGCATTATGATTTTTCAGCAGCGGGTTTTATGATATATTCTACAGTGTTTGTTCAGTTCAGCGATACATCACCATGTCTACCTATGACCGAGAATAATATCCTCGTTTTTACGGGTAGATGCTCACATCAAGGAGGAGCGTGCGATGCTCCATCATATCCGACGTATTTTCTTTCCCAGTTTCATGATTATTTTTTATCTTTATTGCATGGTCGATCAAAAATAGGGGGAGAATCATGAGCATCCATTCTGGTTTATTATTGGAGTTTTGACGTTAGAGACATTTGAAGACGAAGATTCATTTAGTAGTGTGATGTGGCACTGATTTTTGGTCTTCACGGATCGAATTTTTGGCATTACTTGATGTTCTTCGGATTATGATTATTTATCTTCAGACTCTACTGTGACAACCCGATATTTCGAGTCAATGTAATGTTCCGAAAGTCAAATATTTTGATCTATTTTGGATCAATAAAAATAGCGTCAAAAATGAAGTGTTCTAAAGTCTCAATTGGGATACAAAAAGTGATAAATATTATAATAAGGTTTTCAAAAATATAAAGAACACTCAAATCCGAGTTATAACGAAGAAGTTATGACTAATCAAAAATTCACGACAAAGCCGGTAAAACACTGTTAAACGTAAAAAGTTAAATTTCAATAAAATACTTTTATCCCTAAGTATCTAAACGAAAGCCGTACATTATGTTAAACCATGAGCGTACATAAAAAGAACGCCCAAATCTGACTTCGTTTGAGGAAGTTATGATTTTTCTAAGTTTCGGAACAACAGTAGTCAGCTAAAAACTCGAAATATAGATCGAGCGATTTTTATCCGACACAACCTAAACAATAATTGAAGGTCTGGACAATAGTAGTACAACGGTAAAAAGACAGACGAAAACGGACGTCGGATGCAGAAGTTATGGATTTTTAACGGAATTATCTTGTCCCGGCCTATTAATTAATATATAATTAAAAATAAATTCAAAATTAGCCGACGAAGTCTAAATGAAAGTTGTAGAGTATTTTCTCACCTTCGCGTGGATATAAAGAACGTCAAAAACACAGCTCGTATGCGAAAGTTACGCATTTTTGAAGTTTTTGGCACACACTTCGAGGCTTATCCGAAGGGTTACGCCCAGCGTACTTCGGAGTACGCCCAGCGTACCCAATGTGCGGCCTTGGATCGGCCACGTCGCCCCTCTACCCTCTACCCCGTCCCATCCGAAGACCGGAGACGTCATCGCTGACGTACGCCCCGCGTACGAGGGTACGCCCAGCGTACGAGGTACGCCCTGCGTACTTCCGTGTACGCCCAGCGTACGAGGGCAGCTCCCTCTCCTATAAATAGCATGCGAGACTTCCGATTTTCCTTGCTCATTTCACTCTTCTCTCTCACTTCTACTCTCTGGTTAGCACCCCGAGACGACCCCGACACCCCGGTTACGTACCCAAGTCCCGACGAAGGTCCGAAGCTCCAAGATTCCCGAGAAATTCACCACTTTCCGGTCGAAGTGCCGCCCGAGAAAACCTCGTTTTCTTCAAATCACCACACTTTTAAGGTGAGTTCATACCCCTACGCTTTTCCGAGTTTTTCATATTTTTCAGGGGGAAATACAAGTTCAAAACACCAAAACATATTTGAAACTTAGTCGAACAGCTTACAACAGCAAAGTTGTGGTCTGTTCACAGGCTATTTTTACCAAATCTAAACTTAACATTTTTACAAAATTGTCAAATACATATTTAAGAGTTATTCACATCTTGTAACATGTTGAGCGAGGTGTGTAAGATTTACACGTAGTATTTCCAACATCATTTATTTGAAATACATATACATGTGTAACAAGGTTTCATACTATCATATAACACTTTTAATAAACTATAATAGGTGTAATTTTGAACACTTCATTTAAAGAAAAACAATAACTTTATCGATTTACAAAACGAATATTTCATTACATACAACGTGAACTTGTTAATAAATAAATTGTGAGACATTCTCCTTCGGGGTACTCTCAAGTACCACAGTAAAGTCATGTAGTTATAATCAGAACCTTCTGAAGGGAGGGCGTGATAGTTATGTATAGATCTATATTGGGTCTGATAAACCCGCACCTAAGCTGCTTGCAACAGCTAGACCGGCAGGTTTGTGGTGACAAGTGTCATAACATTCCGACGCCTGAAGAACGTCGAGTACGAGGTCTTTGAGTTTAGTATGGTTATAACATCTCACATGGGAAATTAATGAAACACACAGTTCACAGGGATTTAAGGAGTTTTATTTAAATATAAAACCACACATACACGAGTACGACGATTTACTTGCATACACTAAATCTAGTTTCAGTTAAGACTATAACAACCCTTTAGAAAATTTTGGATTTTCTGGAAATAAACTTGTAACAAACTTTAAGGAAACAACATTCATTTTCATAAATACTTATGAACTCACCAGCTTTATGCTGATACTCTTTCAAAACAACTTGTATTCTCAGGTAATCAGTAATACAGGTAACCACAAGATGTCTGAAGTCAAGACGCTAAGGCATAGATTCTTTTGCTATATTTTGAACATCATATGTAATTTATTTGGAAACATGTATTTTGGAAACAATGTAACCTTTTAAATTATATCTATGATGGTTGTGTTTTACTTTCTTCACTATGGTTATGATACTGAGCATGACGTCCTCCGCCCCCGAACGTTTCCGCCGTTCTGGTTTGGGGTGTGACAGATTGGTATCAGAGCTTTGTTTATAGTGAACTAAGTATATCAAACCACGTAAGATATACAAACTATAAATACAAAGGGACAAAATTCTCTGACGTAGCTTTTCAAAAATACTTTAAAATAAAAATTTATATTTTTATAAAAGTATTCGCCCAATCGCACATACTAATTCAGTATCATAATGGCAATAACATAAAAGTATCAAGACAAGTTGAACACCCTGATTCAGCTTCGGGGTATGTAGTCAGGTCTTGGATGAATATAGCCTGATCAACTATATTCAGCCAAGGTAGGACCAATGTATGCCCAAGAAGGATCATGATGAGCAACAAGTCTTAAACTTATCAAAAACTTCGAGAATCAAACATAAAAATACTATAGGAATATTTTAACTCAAAAACCGTAATAAGCACATTATAAATTACGATAAATAACTTCTTATTCCCAGAAGTTCTCGCGGTATCCTTCTTATCCCTATTCTCGTACAGGCACGATGGCATGATTTCATTTGCCACGTGACCTCTACTTCCCCAACCAAGGGAATGCCGGTTGGATTGTGGAAGACCCAGAGGAAGAACCCGAAGAAGAGCCCATGGAGGAAGAGGAACCCATGGAAGAGGAAGAATCCGTAGACGGTGAAGAGGAAGAAGACTCAGATGGAACCGACTCCGAACCCGAAGTTTACAATCCACACCCGGCCCCTAATCCTCCATGACACTTCCAGGGCCCGACGCCTCGATGGGTCGAAACTATACATCGGTGGAGCCGAGAGCAAGGTCAACGACCTCCCTATGGCATGCAACGAGGCTTCTACAATCTCAGCAGAGGAGGGTCATCCGACCGAGCCCTCCCTGTCATAGTTCACCGTGTCACATGCCACGAGGAGCAAACAAGGGTAAACCTCTGCCACCTCATGGAAATTGGTGCCACCAGCCAAGTCAACTCCGTTCGCATTCGCTGGTTGGACGACGATCACGATCGGACTCGAGACCGCACCGAGCTTCTTCGACGGGAAATGACCGCGACCCAAACTGAAGTGCAAGAACTCCGAGAACACCGAGCCACTCTAGAAGAGCATCTGGAAAAAGCAGAGCGCCAAGCGGCTGAATCCAGAGCTGAAATGAGGAACCTCGTGTCTTCACTTCGCGATCCTCAGAGCTTCAACCGTCGCAAGTAGTGTTGCACTGCTCGCTCCAGTTTAACCTAGTTTTACGGATAAATATTACTATTATTTTCTAGTATTTTATGAATCGATCTCGCGAATAAAGTGTATACACTTCCGAGATCAATTAGGCGGTCAAAAATTTTCCATGCATTGATGTAGCATAGACCCCTAGTCGAGTCAAATTTTTCCCCAATATTGTATACTAAGTTATATCAATGAAATTGACACGCTAATTACTTTACTACATCATATTCATAACATGAGCTATTTTCAGATTACATTACTGGTATCCGATTTATGATAGTTTGGTGTATAAATCAAAGTTATATATGATTAAGACCATGTCGACCTAGAAATGGTGGTTCCGCCTTGGATCCTGTTCCTTGTTTGGTTGTGGGCCCAGGGCAGACCCATTAGACTCGAAAGTTTATTTAATCTTAATTATACATAAATATTATACCTCAAACGATCGTTGAACGGGCCCAGTATGGATTCTATTACAAACTTTTCATATGGATCAAAACTATCAGCATTCATAAAGTCTATATTTTATTATCTATAGACCGCTAGTATGAATGGATTCATACAAAATTTTTATAAGTCGGAATCATGATGCATATAAAGAACTAATAATGTTTAGTTCTAAACTCTCGACTTGCGAGTACTATCAAAGACTTATTGTCTTTTCATTCTTGATATGGCAGAAAATGCCACCTCGTAGAAATCCTAGACGCGGCGGCGCCGCAGGAGCTGCAGCGCCTCCACCACCTCCACCACCCCCTCAGTTCGACCCAGTTATGTTCCAGGCGGCCATAACAGCCGTAGTAGCAGCCGCAATGTCCCAATTCAGCACAAATAATGCGGGTGGTACGGGTAACGGTGCCACAAATTCTAACCATGGGGACAGCCAGGGACACTTGAGAGAGTGTACCTACAAAGACTTTACAAATGCCAAACCCAAAACCTTCAATGGAAGTGGAGGAGTGATAGCATTGCTACAATGGTTTGAGAAAACCGAATCCATCTTTGAAATATGTGCATGCCTAGAAGCAAGCAAGGTCAAATTCGCCGCATGTACCTTCTCTGAAAGGGCCTTGACCTGGTGGAATGGCCATGTCAAGGCATTGACACCTTCGGTGGCTAATTCGATACCATGGGAAGACCTGAAAACGATGTTGATGAAGGAGTACTGCCCAAGGGGCGAGATACAGAAGCTGGAAGAGGAACTTTGGGGTCTCAAAATGACGGGTTCTGACATCCTATCATATACCTCGAGGTTCAGCGATATAGCCATGCTGTGTCCCGGAATGATTCCGTCGGAAAGCAAAAAGGAGGAAAGATACATATGGGGACTATCTTCCCAACTTCAAGGAAATGTATTGGCCTCAAAGCCTACTACATTTGACAGTGCCAAAGAACTGGCACAACAACTCATCGATCACAAAGCCAGCCATGACACAGTGGCAACAACCTCCGAGCAAGCAAAAGGGGGAAGCAACAAAAGGAAATCATGGGATAAGAAGAAGGGCCAACCTGCTCAAAACTCTGCCCAGAAACGACAAGTGGTTGTTGTGCACGCTGCCACAACCACTACCAACCCAAATCCGATAAGGAAATACGGCGGGAACCTACCCAAGTGCAACAAGTGCAGCTATCACCACAACGGTGCATGCCGTGAAATGCATTGCACCAACTGTAACAAAAAGGGGCACACCGCCCGGTTTTGTAGAACTCTGGCTCAACCGAACGCACAAGCTGCCAACGTCGGAGCCAGCCGAACCTGCTATGGATGTGGAGAAGCAGGACACTTCAAGTGAAACTGCCCAAAGGCAAGGAATCCCAACCCCGGCAAAGTGGGCAGAGTTCTGGCGATAGGTCACGAGGAAGCCGTCGCAGATCCAACTGTGGTTACCGGTACGTTCCTCCTCAACAATACATACGCATACATTCTTTTCGATAGTGGCGCGAAGAAAAGCTTTGTGAGCCACCAATTTAAACGCTTGCTTAATCAAACCCCACAAACACTAAAAGACACATTCACCGTAGAAATGGCTAACGGAAAAACAGAGAAGACTAATGACATTTACATCGGGTGTACCCTCACCTTAAACAATCATTCCTTTCAAATCGACCTTATGCTGGTCACCATAAAAAGTTTTGATGTTATCATTGGCATGGATTGGCTATGTCCCCACTATGCTGAAATCCTGTGTCACGAAAAGGTTGTTCGCCTAAATCTGCCGAGTGGCGAAACTCTCGTTGTCTATGGCGACAAAACTATCTCAAACTTTCAGATCATCTCCTATGTCAAGTCTCAAAAGTATCTCCGCAAGGAGTACCACGCCTTCCTAGCCCACGTCGTAGACAAAGAACAAGGAGGGAAAGACATTAAGGACATTCCGGAGGTCTGCAATTTCCCTGATGTATTCCCGGAAGACCTTCCAGGAGTGCCCCCTCCTCGACAACTCGAATTCCGAATCGACTTAATTCCCGGAGCTACCCCCGTAGCCAAATCACCATACCGTCTAGCCCCGGCCGAAATGCAGGAACTGTCCAGTCAACTGAGTGAAATATTGAGCAAAGGCTTCATTAGACCAAGCTTCTCGCCTTGGGGAGCACTGGTTTTGTTCGTCAAGAAGAAGGATGGATCGTTCCGCATGTGCATTGACTACCGTGAATTAAACAAACTCACCATTAAGGACCGATACCCTTTACCTCGAATCGATGACCTCTTCGACCAGCTTCAAGGAGCAAGCTTCTTCTCGAAGATCGACCTTAGATCCGGGTACCATCAACTCCGAGTTCAAGAAGAGGATATCCCCAAGACAGCCTTTCGAACGCGCTATGGTCACTACGAATTCGTAGTGATGCCTTTCGGCTTAACCAATGCACCCGCAGCGTTTATGGATCTGATGAATCGGGAGTGTCGACCTTACTTATACAAGTTCGTGATTGTTTTCATCGATGATATACAAGTCTACTCCCGAAGTAAGGAAGAACACAGCCAACATTTACGTCAAGTCCTAGAGACGCTGAGGGCGGAGAATTTGTACGCAAAGTTCTCAAAGTGTGAGTTCTGATTCGAGAGGTGAATTTCCTCGGACATGTAGTCAGCAAGGAAGGAATCCATGTGGACCCTTCAAAGATCAAGGCGATTGAAAGTTGGACAACACCAAGAACACCCACGGAGATCCGACAATTCTTAGGACTCGCCGGATACTATCGAAGGTTCATTCAGAACTTCTCCAAAATCGCAAAACCACTCACCACCTTGACTCAAAAAGGAGTGACTTTCGTCTCGGGGGGATAAGCAAGAGACTGCGTTCCAAACACTAAAACGAACTTTATGCAGCGCTCCAATCTTGTCCTTACCAGATGGAACCGAAGACTTTGTGGTTTCTTGCGATGCGTCAAACCAAGGTCTAGGATGTGTGTTAATGCAACGAGGAAAAGTCATTGCCTATGCCTCAAGGCAACTGAAGACACACGAGGTAAACTACACGACGCACGATCTCGAACTAGGAGCAGTAGTTTTCGCCCTAAAAATCTGGAGACATTACCTCTACGACACTAAGTGCATCATCTTCACTGACCACAAAAGCCTTCAGCATATCCTCAACCAGAAAGAACTTAACATGAGACAAAGACGATGGGTGGAATTACTAAGCGATTACGAATGTGAGATTCATTATCACCCTGGAAAAGCCAACGTGGTTGCAGACGCCTTAAGCAGAAAAGAATACTCGGGCCGCCGAGTAAAGGCGTTAACCATGACCATCCATTCCCACCTGTCCGCACAAATCAGAGAGGCTCAGGAAGAAGCCTTGAAGCCGGAGAACGTGGCAGGTGAAGCATTGAGAGGAATGGACAAAAATCTTGAAGTCAGGAATGACGGAGTTCGTTGTCTCATGAACCGGATCTGGACCCCAAAATTTGGTGGATTCAGGGACGTTGTCATGAACGAGGCTCATAAAACTCGCTACTCCGTGCATCCCGGCTCAGAAAAGCTGTACTTAGACCTCAAGAAGTTGTATTGGTGGCCAAACATGAAAGCCGAAATAGCTACCTTTGTGGGCAAGTGCCTGACTTGCGACAAGGTTAAGGTAGAATATCAAAAGCCCTCGGGACTACTAAAACAGCCAAAGATACCCGAGTGGAAGTGGGAGTGGATTACGATGGATTTCATTACCAAGTTACCTAAGACCACGGGTGGACTTGACACCATTTGGGTAATCGTCGACAGATTAACCAAATCCGCACACTTCTTACCAATAAAGGAGACTGACAAAATGGATAAGCTGACAAGGATCTACATTAAAGAAATACTACGCCTTCACAGAGTGCCGATATCCATTATCTCCGATAGAGATAGTCGGTTCACATCACGATTCTGGCAGTCACTGCAGAAAGCTATGGGGACTAGGCTGGACATGAGCACGGCTTACCACCCACAAACAGACGGACAGAGTGAAAGAACCATCCAGACGTTCGAGGACATGCTAAGAGCTTGTGTGATAGACTTTGGTAAAGCTTGGGATACTCATTTACCTCTTATCGAATTCTCATACAATAATAGCTATCACACTAGCATCAAAGTTGCTCCGTTCGAAGCCCTCTATGGCCGTAAGTGCAGGTCACCCCTGTGTTGGGCTGAGGTGGATGATACGCAACTAGCAAAAGGGCAAGTCCCTAACAGCGCACTCACTGGCCCGGAGATCATAAGGGAAACAACCGAAAAGATCGTCCGGATTCGAGAACTAATGAAGGCTTCGCAAGACCGACAAAAGAGCTACGCGGACAAGAGATGAAAACCTTTAGAATTTCAAGTTGGGGATCGCGTACTTCTGAAGGTATCACCTTGGAAGGGACTCATACGTTTCGGAAAACGTGGGAAACTAAATCCAAGGTACATCGGACCATTCGAAATCCTCGCCAGGATTGGCCCAGTGGCATACAAACTACGGTTACCACAGGAACTCAATCACGTTCATCCTACCTTTCATGTGTCAAACCTGAAGAAATGTTTGTCGGATGAGACCCTAGTTATTCCCTTGGAAGAAATTGAGATCAACGAGAACCTCCACTTCGTAGAGGAACCTGTCGAACTCATGGACCGAGAGGTCAAATCGACGAAACAAAGCCGCATTCCCATAGTAAAGGTCAGGTGGAACGCCAAGCGAGGACCTGAATTCACCTGGGAACGTGAGGATCAGATGAAGCATAAGTACCCGCATCTTTTTCCTAGTCCATAAACTCTGTCTTAGATTCAAATTTCGGGACGAAATTCCCTCTAACGGGGGGATGATGTGACAACCCGATATTTCGAATCAATCTAATGTTCGGAAAGTCAAATATTTTAATCTATTTTGGATCAATAAAAATAGCGTCAAAAATGAAGTGTTCTAAAGTCTCAATTGGGATACAAAAAGTGATAAATATTGTAATAAGGTTTTCAAAAATACAAACAACACTCAAATCCGAGTTATAACGAAGAAGTTATGACTAATCAAAAATTCACGACAAAGCCGGTAAAACACTGTTAAGCGTAAAAAGTGAAATTTCAATAAAATTCTTTTATCCCTAAGTATCTAAACGAAAGTCGTAGATTATGTTAAACCATGAGCGTACATAAAAAGAACGCCCAAATCTGACTTCGTATGAGGAAGTTATGATTTTTCTAAGTTTCGGAACAGCAGTAGTCAGCTAAAAACTCGAAATATAGATCGAGCGATTTTTAGCCGACACAACCTAAACAAGGAATGAAGGTCTGGATAATAGTAGTACAACGGTAAAAATACAGACGAACACGGACGTCGGATGAAGAAGTTATGGATTTTTAACGGAATTATCCTGTCCCGGCCTATTAATTAATATATAATTAAAAATAAAGTCAAAATTAGCCGACGAAGTCTAACTGAAAGTTGTAGAGTATTTTCTCACCTTCGCGTGGATATAAAGGACGTCAAAAACGGAGCTCGTATGCGAAAGTTACGCATTTTTGAAGTTTTTGGCACACACTTCGAGGCTTATCCGAAGGATTACGCCCAACGTACTTCGGAGTACGCCCAGCGTACCCAATGCGCGGCCTCGGATCGGCCACGTCGCCCCTCTACCCTCTACCCCTTCCCATCCGAAGACCGGAGACGTCATCGCTGACGTACGCCCCGCGTACGAGGTACGCCCCGCGTACTTCGGTGTACGCCCAGCGTACGAGGGCAGCTCCCTCTCCTATAAATAGCATGCGAGACTTCCGATTTTCCTTGCTCATTTCACTCTTCTCTCTCACTTCTACTCTCCGGTTAGCACCCCGAGACGACCCCGACACCCCGGTTACGTACCCATGTCCCGACGAAGGTCCGAAGCTCCAAGATTCCCGAGAAATTCACCACTTTCCGGTCGAAGTGCCGCCCGAGAAAACCTCGTTTTCTTCAAATCACCACACTTTTAAGGTGAGTTCATACCCCTAAGCTTTTCCGAGTTTTTCATGTTTTTCAGGGGGAAATACAAGTTCAAAACACCAAAACATATTTGAAACTTAGTCGAACAGCTTACAACAGCAAAGTTGTGGTCTGTTCACAGGCTATTTTTACCAAACCTAAACTTAACATTTTTACAAAATTGTCAAATACATATTTAAGAGTTATTCACACCTTGTAACATGTTGAGCGAGGTGTGTAAGATTTACACGTAGTATTTCCAACATCATTTATTTGAAATACATATACATGCGTAACAAGGTTTCATACTATCATATAACACTTTTAATAAACTATAATAAGTATAGTTTTGAACACTTCATTTAAAGAAAAACAATAACTTTATCGATTTACAAAACGAATATTTCATTACATACTACGTGAACTTGTTAATAAATAAATTGTGAGACATTCTCCTTCGGGGTACTCTCAAATACCACAGTAAAGTCCTGTAGTTATAATCAGAACCTCCTGGAGGGAGGGCGTGATAGTTGTGTATAGATCTATATTGGGTCTGATAAACCCGCACCTAAGCTGCTTGCAACAGCTAGAGCGGCAGGTATGTGGTGACAAGTGTCATAACATTCTGACGCCTGAAGAACGTCGAGTACGAGGTCTTTGAGTTTAGTATGGTTATAACATCTCACATGGGAAATTAACGAAACACACAGTTCACAGGGATTTAAGGAGTTTTATTTAAATATAAAACCACACATACACGAGTACGACGATTTACTTGCATACACTAAATCTTGTTTCAATTAAGACTATAACAACCCTTTAAAAAAATTTGGATTTTCTGGAAATAAACTTGTAACAAACTTTAAGGAAACAACATTCGTTTTCATAAATACTTATGAACTCACCAGCTTTATGCTGATACTCTTTCAAAACAACTTGTATTCTCAGGTAATCAGTAATACAGGTAACCACAAGATGTCTGAAGTCAAGACGCTAAGGCGTAGATTCTTTTGCTATATTTTGAACATCATATCTAATTTATTTGGAAACATGTATTTTGGAAACAATGTAACCTTTTAAATTATATCTATGATGGTTGTGTTTTACTTTCTTCACTATGGTTATGATACCGAGCATGACGTCCTCCGCCCCTGAACGTTTCCGCCGTTCTGGTTTGGGGGTGTGACATCTACACTTTGGGATGTCTCATTTGTGTTTGCATCCGGTTCAGATCTTATGATTGCTCGAGTTTGGATTTGCAACCCTTTTTGGTCCTTCCGAACACATCATACTCTCTCCATTCCACTTACCAAAATCCCTGATCTTCCACTCCCACTCTCTCATCTTCATCGTGCATTCTCCAGCATCAAGCTCGAAGATGGTGTTCTATTAACCCCCATTATTGGAGATCGTACCATTCCTGTCTACAAAACAACCTTCCTCAAGGGAATTGGAATTAAACCAAATCCTGCTGGTTTTGAAGTTGTTGAACCAACGGCTGAAGAGTTTCAGACGTTTCTGAATTTTAGCGGGTACTCACAAGACTATAGGGCAAAGGATTTCAAGAAGACAGCTGTTTCTGGCCTCTGGACCGTGCTTATGCATCTAATCATCCGTGGACTATCGGGAAAGCATGGCGGTACCGATACTTTGAGCAAAGATTGGCTTAATGTGGTTTTCAGCATCTATTCCGGACGCAACAACGTTGTAGATCTTCCGGAAGTCCTGTGGCAAGACTTCTGCAAGTTCGCCATCAAGAGGAAACCGAACGAGATTTCGAGCCCTAGATTTTGGGCCCTGACGATTGAACAAATCTTCAAGGAACTCAACGTCCCCGTTCCGGTGCGAACCATTCCTCCGGAGGTATGTGTATCTTTTAAACTCGTTAAGGCATATAGAATTCCGGACCAATCGTCCTTTGGTCCGGTCAGACGTCTTCCGGACAATATGTTGGCCCTCATTCCTTCCGACTCTCCCTTTTTGAAACAACACATTGAGACATCGGTTGTGTTCAACCCAACACACCCTGCCCCGGTCTCAGTTGAGCCTACTCCAGAAGAGGCCATTCATACTAAGTCCGGACCCAAAGTTAAGCATCCAGCCAAACGAAAGGCTTCACCTTCCAAACCTAAGGCCAAAAAGAAATCCAAAGTGAGTGCCCCCTCTCAACAGGAAGGCACCCATGACATTCCGGCTGATTCTGGCCGTCCGAACACCCCTCCTGCCCACTCATCTGAGGTACCCCTCAATGTTTCATCATCACAAGCACACACTCACGGGGAGTCTACACATATTCCACCCTCACCCTCCCAAAAGGGTGATGCCGGTGTTGAACAAAGTTCCTTGCAGCCCCCTGGAACACACCCACGTGTCAAATTAGATATTCCCATTATTTCTTCCACACGCAAACACTCCGGAACCATTGTTCCGGAACCCAAGCATTCGGAAGGAGGAGTAGTCTCTCCAACCTCCGATGCCACAACTGGTCTGATACTCGGGCGTACAGGACGACCAGGTACTAATGATCCTTTGTGGGAAGATTATGTGAACAGGGCTGCATCTCGACGTCCGGACCTTTCTCGAGCTCAAGTGGAGTCCACTCTCATCTCCATGAGGAACAGGGCCATCCAAAGCAATCTGACCTTCGTCCCTCCCACTGACGATGACGCCATAAATGAACTCACTACGGAGCTGCCCCCAATCACCACTCATCAAAGCATCTTCCTCACTGATCTGAAAGAAGAAATCTCGGAAGAAGTTATGTTGGAAGAAGAAGCAACAATCATTCCGGATGCTCATCTCATGACCTCCATTCACTATCAAGCCAAAGCATTCGTATCCAAGTTTGCCTTTGACTTCGGATCCTCCTCCACTACCACTCCGGACGACGGCTCCAACTCCAATCTTCAAGAAGACGATGATGCTACCAAACTGGGTCCCTCCTCAAATCCGTACGCTCACCAAACTCCTCCTCCCCACTCTAATTCTGATTCAGAATCCTCAGCTGGTGACTACATTGACCCATTTTCCCTTCTGGAGATCCGTAACAACGTTTCAGACACTATAAATAAAGTGTCAACTGTAGAAGCATCCGTAACAGAGCTGAATTTTGAACTGGATCAAAAAGTCTCTGGACTTGATTCGAAACTTGATGCTATCCTTCAGTCTCTCTCCCAACAGTCCGGACCATCCGTAGCAGAGAGAGAAGCCCAACTCGATTAGCTAATCTCCATCCGGCTGAAACACACTGTTGAGCAACTTGATTCCAAGTATGATGCTCTTGTCGACAATTATCTCAACACCATCTCCTCCATGCTCAAGGTTCATGACGATCTTATGTCTGCTACCAACGATTTAATCAAGCAGACTCATGTTCGTCATGAGAAACAAATTCAAAGACTAGAAAAGGAGATCCGGAAGAAGGATGAGATGAACCTCATCATTCAACAAGTCCTTATCAAACTCATTCGCTCAACTTGGAACATTGTGGATGTTCCGAATAGGAAGTTTGATGAGATGATTGCCATCCTCAGCAGCACTTTCAAGCATCTCTCCGAACAAGCTCCCACTTCTGAAGCCTATGACACTCTCACTCTCTACAGGTCTTCAGAAGGTTTTCTCCAAACTCGATGATATCAAGGAAGACTTGTCGCTTGCACCGGTCTCGAGGTTCACCGATGCAAGAGGGGGAGAAGGCCCAAGTAAGAGATGGGAACCAGCCTCAAAATTCACACTTAGAGATGAGGACCTTGATTCCGAATATGAAGACGTTCAAATCGTCTCCGGAATCCTGGGAATCACTGAAGGGAGCGAAGGAGATGAAGATTATGAAATATATATTCTGGATGAAGCTCCCAAAGGAATTCTTGGTCTTCAAGCTCCAAAGCTGACTGCTCCGAAGGTGTTAACAGAGGAACAAAAGAGGATCTGGCCCGCTGTCTCCTGGCCATCCTCTCTTCCGGATGCCTTTGATATGGCCGTCAAAATGGCTAAGGCAAAATCATTCCTTACAGCTCAAGCCTTCCGAGCCACTCCCTCCATGCTGTCTCCCTTCCCCATTCCGGAACCAAAAATAGCCCCAATCGACCAGGGCTCTCCTCTCCGGACCCCAGATGAAATTCCGGAAGAACCGCTTCCAACTCCCACTCTGGAATTCATCATTGATGAAAATATGAAGATGGTGATTGATGCACTTCAGAAAAACAAAGGGAAGAAACCGATGACTTCCGAACCTCAAGCATTCCACTCCGGACCTCCTCTCAAACAAAAATATGGATGGTCTGAGGAGGAAATTCACAAGGCATTGGAGGACAGCATCCGGATTCAAGCTTTAAAAGACCATCCCGATCCGATGCGTGGCATCTTTCCTCTGTGTCGAGAAGGCATCCTTCAAGCCAAGGAAATCATCTCAACTCTCTACTATGACCTTACCTCAAATGACACTGATCAACTGGATCTTCCTCTCTCTCCCTTTAGCAAATTCTACATGAAGTTTGCTCTGCTCCACCCAAACGACAATCCGGAAGTGATCATCCGGACAGAGCGTGAAAGGCTCAAAACCTTCTATGCTAAAAATGCTCAACCATTCAAGGAAGTATGGACAAGAAAGTGGATCACCAAAGTTCAAGGCTTTGGAAGAAAAATTTTGGTAAAATTTGAGTTGAACTGTCCTCTATTCCATTTCCATCTCCTCCGGAACAAACCAACTCCCAAGACTGTTACTGATGCGGATTTTCCCTCAATGAATCCGAACGACATCCTTACTCTTGCTGCTTACTTCAGAGAAAATCAAAAGGACGACATCAGTATGGGTGCCTACCACACAACTCTTAGCTTCCTCAAAGACTATGTTGCTGAGTTCTGCCGCTGTGATTACGAACTTGCTCACCTCTACGGAACCGAACAATTCGTTGCTAAAATAGACTTTGTTCTTCCGGAAGCTGAAATTCTTGCAGATGGTCCGATCGAAGAACCAGTTCTAGGGTTTGTCTACACCACCAGAAGAACAAACAAAAAGGACTTCTTCCGAGTCCTTGACAAACACCTGGTTCCTACCAAAGCTCTGCAGAAGTTCATATCTCGGGCGTCCAAATCTGATGCTCCGGAACAGGTTAAGGCAAAGTTTGTAAGTCAACTGACTTGGTACATTGCGGTGCGTGAATGGTTGTTCCGAGCATACACCTTCATCAAGGAAGAAATGAACTAAGCTTGATGGATTGATAAGTTCACTTAGGGGAGATTGTTGGAACCTGAAAGTGAACCTCTAGCAATCCTAAGTATATATTCCGAAGGCTGTTGGTTCCGAATGAAGATGTGATCCGGAACCTGTCCGGAGCTGGAGAAAAGGAGAGTGAAGTATTTTGAAGAGGAACACATTCCAGAGCTGATCCTGAAGTCTGGAATGTATGCTGATCCGGACCAAACCTTTATCTCCGGAACATTACTTGTCCGGAATGAAGTCTTTATATATTTAGAGCATTTATTACTTTTGTCTTGTATTTGATGTAACGTTTCATAGGACTTAGTCTAAAGTTGCTTTAGGACAATCAGAATGTCAGAATTGTATCTTTTGTCCGGTCCTATGTAAACATCTGGGATAATTCGTTGTAACATTCTCTCCTTTAAATAGGAGCTTTTAATACAAGTCAACTACGGATCTTTCACTCACTCTTGGCATTTACTCATATCACATTTAAGAACATTCTTCTTGTTCTTCATTTATTAACTTTACCTTGATCATTATCTACTTGTTCTCAATTAATGTCTTGATCATTTGTTGAACTGATTATCTAAGACTTGACTGGTCTTTCCAGTCTCGACTTGAACATTCATTATCAAGCAGACATTGATCTCAAGCATTCACTCAAGGTTTGAGTTCTCAAACCTTGTCCCTGCGCATAGATCTTGTTCTCACAATTAGTATCAAAGCTCGAGTGGTTGTCCTTTGAATCCATAAGATCAGATTATAGTTGGTTTGAACTTACCTTGGTATTTCAACCATTTCTGTGTTAAGGATAAAAGTTCTTCTATATACCACTTAAGCTTAAAGATATCTTGACTTCAATGGCTGCTTCAAATCCTCAACAAATGATTTCAATGCAAATCGCAAATAGCGTGGGTGGCCCTACACGTGCCCCATTGCTAGTTGTGGAAGAATACGATCATTGGAAAGTTAGAATGGAAAGGTTTTTACTAGCTAAAGAGAAAGGTGAACAAATCTGGAGATCCGTCAAAAAAGGCCCTCATGTTCCAGTAAGAACAGTTGTAAGAGATGCAGTTGCTCAACTCATGCGAGAGGATGAAGCTCGTCCAGCCCCTCTAACTGCAGATGATATTGAAAAGCTGCATGCTGATCAAGTTGCCTTCTCAGAAATGGTGTTTGGTGTTCCTCCATCACTCTTTGAGCACATCAAGCTATGCAAATCAACCAAAGAAATTTGGGACACTCTTCAGAATCTGATTGAAGGTTCCGAAAATATGAAGGACAAACGCCTCACCTCGGTTGTCAATGATTTTGACACCTTCACTACTACTCCAGGTGAATCCGTAGCCTCAGCCTCCAACCGATATAGAATCGTTGTCAACAACATGACTGCTCATGGGATTGTTCGAACTCCCCTCGAGTACAATCTCAAGTTCATTAACAGTCTTGGTAAAGGATGGGTAAATGTAAAGTCCTGTCTTCAAAGCAATGGTTCTTTAAAAAAAATTGAAACTCTATGAACTTTTTGATGAGCTTCAAGGACATGAATCAAATGTTGCTCAAACCATAAGGGAACTTTCCGGAGGACCACTTGCTCTCGTCAGTTCCTTTGAATCAACCATGCCGAACCCACCACCTGCTCCGGAACCTTACAAACCCATTGTTCCATTGACTCAGTCATCCTTAACTTCTTTACCCATACACATCTATCCTGACGATGATTTCGAAACCTTAGATTCTGAACTACGTTTCCAACAAGAATTTGCCTTACTCTCAGTGAAATACAAACGACCTTTCAATCCCTCTTACAAACCATACCAAAACAGATTCAACGCTCCTCACCAAAACCATCCTCAACCATACTCTGCTTCGGAACCAAAACACACCTCCGAAAATCCTCCTGCATACAAGCCTAACCTCACTAAACCAAACTCAGCTCCGGAATCTTCTCAAAATTCCAACTCAGACAAACCAAAGATCTTGTGTCATAAATGTGGTCATGCAAACCATTTTACCAAAGATTGTCTAGCTGATGCTCCACAAAAACCAAAAGTCAAAGACTCAGCTTATTATGTCCGAAAAGCACAAGAAATGGTTGAAAGTGAGAAGGCATTTGTCACTACGGTTTCAAGAGATGTCGAAGGATATTGGTCATCCAGAGATGATGAAGATTTGTTGTCTGGAAGAAATATGTGTTTGATGGCAAGACAAACGGTTGAATGTGATGAAGGCTATTGCTCTTCTGGATCTGAAGATGAAGATGACACTGCTGAACCTCACTACTGCTACATGGCCACAAATGATCCACCAGGTCGAAGCATCGCTCAACAGATAAAATCCACGATCTCTGATAATAATTTTGATTTGACTTTATGTGAACCTTATCTGACCCAGATCCAAACAGATATGAACACCATCTATAAAGCCTATGAGTCTGCCATAGAAGCCAGTGAGAAGAAAGACTGTGAACTAAGTCGTCTTAGATTGCGTTTTGAGGATAAGAAATTGAAAATCGAGTCTCTAGAGCATGAACTTGTAATGTCAAAAGATGAATGTATCATTTTGAAAGATAAATGTGAAATCACTTATTCTGAACGAAATATTTTGATTTCTGATAACAAACGTCTCAATGCCAAAATAGATGCTTTGCATAACTCTGTAGACATGCTTGAAGCTGACATTCGGATGACTCATAATTTTCGTCATCCATGGTCCAAAGCTCCTGGTCTCGGAAGCGAGTTTCCAAAACCAATTGTTAGTCATTTGAAGGAATTGCAAAATTTGACATTCATGGGAGAAGTTCCGAACATCAAACATTCGGACACCCCTGTTTCTCCCTTGTCACCCCTTCCGGAGGATAAAAGACCTTTTGAGTCCCTAATTCCTGAGTTCCAACCAATAGTTGTCAAGTGTCCTGATTCCACGCCTCTTCCGCCTCTGATAAACATGGACCTAAATCGGACCACAGAATATCATTATAGTCTTCCAAATTGTGTTGACTATGTTCCTAAAAGTAATCACGTAAACAACTGCACGATTGAGGAAATTATTCCGGAATCAACGGAAATCAATGCTTCAAAATTTGTATGGGCATCTTTAGATGATAAAGTAGAAGTCTCAAGCCATGTGTCCTCTGATTCATGTGAATCGGAATCCTTAGTACTTTCAAAGACCAAATTGGTTCCCATTACTCCTGAGTTTACAAATCCATCCAAAGGACAAACCTCTATATCTTCTCTTCATCCCAAGAGAAAACCAATGTTGAATAGGAAAGATGTTGTGGATCCCAAGGTAGAAGCTAGAAATGCTTACAAAAAGGAAGTTAAGACTTGACAAAATTCCAGGTTCCTTGCTAACTCTAAACCAAATTCATCCCGGAATTCTAACAGTAAAAATTCTTTTGTTCCCACAAGGATCCTAAAGAGACCTTCCGAACCTCCTGTTTGTTCGGAACCGAAGGAAGTCCTTAACTCCAAATCACCTCAATCTCATGTTAATATCAATGTCAAAACCATCCGAAATACTTCGTCGGCACCTCGAAATGTTTCATCTGTCTTTATTGCAAAATCTGATGGCACAATTTTTAAACCGAAAATTTCAAAGAACAATGTGTCATCAAACAAATCCACAAGTTCAAAAACCACTGTTTCAAAATCTTCAAATAAAAATCTTGTGTGGAAAATCAAAACATCTGTTAACAAAACAACTGTCTCGGAGATAACAAAAATTGTCAATCCTTCGGATACCAAAGTTCCGAAGAAGTCAGCTCCGAACCCACAAGTAGTTGATTATGACTACTGGATAGATGAAAAGACATTAGCATTCTGTCTTTTTCCAAAGAACTCAAGTAATATCACCAAGAAACACGTAGTTGTTCCAAATTCACAGTCAAAGTCCAAAGTCCATGCCTACGTCCCAAAGTCTAACTCGAAGCCTAAAAGCTCCATTGCTCACTAATTTTGCAGGCACTTTGTGCTTCGGAGCAAGAAACAATATGGTATATTGATAGTACTTGCTCCATGCACATGACGGGGCAGAAGGATTTTCTGCGAGATTTAAATCTTTCACCAAATGCTGGTTACGTGACATATGGCAACAACTCAAATTCTCAAATTTGTGGTTATGGAACCCTCACCAATGGAAACTTTTCCATTTCACATGTTGCTTATGTAGCTGACTTGAAACATAATTTGATAAGTGTTGCTCAGCTCACTGACTCAAGTCGACGTGTGGAATTTTGCAAAAAGTATAGCTATGTGATGACTGAAGACCGAAAAGAATGTTTGATAAAGTCACTTCGCAACAATAACATGTACCCGCTTGACATCAACATGATTATTGGCAAACCGCAACTGTGCCTTCTCTCCAAAGTTGTTCCTGACGTCGGTTGGTTATGGCACCGAAGGCTCGCACATCTGAACTTTCGGTACATGAATGATCTTGTATCTGGCGAAATGGTAAGAGGTTTACCTCTTCTCAAGTTCGAAAATGATCATTTGTGTGCTGCGTGTGAGTGTGGTAATCAATCCAAGAAGGGTCATCCTGTTATCATAGAAAAGTCCATCTCGGATCCATTGGAACTTCTACACATTGATCTTTGTGGACCATCCACTGTAGAAAGTCTTCATCATAAGAAATACATTCTTGTGATTGTTGATGACTTTACAAGGTTCACATGGGTTTTCTTCCTACGGCTGAAATCCGAAACAGCCTCTGAGCTCATCAATTTTATCAAAGGAATAGAAGTTCTTATCAAACTCCCAGTCAGGAGAATCCGAAGTGACAATGGTTCGGAATTTTTCAATTCCACCATTGAGAAATTTCTCACATAGAAAGGAATCGATCACAACTTCTCAGCTCCCTACACTCCACAACAAAATGGTGTAGTTGAAAGACGCAATAGAACACTTGTTGAAGTCGCTCGATCAATGCTGAACTATGCAAACTTACCACTCTATCTTTGGGCTGGAGCTGTATCCACTGCTTGCTTCACTTAAAATCGAAGTATCATAAATCGACGTCTCAACAAGACACCATACGAAGCAATGAATGGAAGAAAGCCAACTATCTCATTCTTACACGTCTTCGGATGTAGATGCTTCATCAAAAACAACCGTGATCAGCTTACAAAATTCCAACCTAAAGCTGATGGAGCTATCTTTCTTGGGTACTCCTCCAAATCCAAAGCCTACAGAGTTCTCAACCGAAGAACTCATGTTCTGGAAGAAAGTTTTGATATTACCTTTGATGACAACTTTGTTCGGAATTCTGGCCCCACTCACATCACTACTCACATCATGGAGTATGATGCTCCTCCGCCAGGATGTCCTAACCCTCAAACCATTCTCGAGGTTGACTTTGAAACCCTTTTTGGTCCTTCCGAAACCGCTTTTGATTCGGAATCTCGATCAAGACCATCTTTGATTCCAATTCCTCATTCGGAACCCCAGTCTCTCACAACCTCTCCGGTCCACTTCCGAGCTTAACCCCATTTGATTCTGAACTGTTTCAACCTTCTTAGGTTAAGGGGGAGAATAATAACGCAAATCCCTCTCTTGAATCAAATGTGGATGGCTTCCAAGATGCAGCTGCTGATTTTGATGACTCTCAGATTCACATTATTTATCATTCGGACTATATTTTTGGATGCTTCACATTTTCAGCAGGTTATTCTTCAGAGATTATTTGGTGCATTATCATTCGATTTCGGTATATTGAAGACGTTGTGTGATTCGAGATTGTGTTCTTCGGTTCTACAGTCGAGGGGGAGACTGTGAACATGATTGGTTTTTGGGGACTGATCACATTCGAAGATTGGGATTTCATACTTTTATTCAGAGATTGGGTTTCTCTGTTTGTTCTTTGATGCTAGAGATTCCATTGCCAGATTCCGAGATCACGACTGCTTCAGCTTTTCCGAGACACTTCAGCACCAGACCTACCGGACCTGCCTGTCGGATGTTCTGCCTTTTATCACTGCTTTACCCTCACCATTTCCGAGCATTTAGGGGGAGATTGTTGGAGCATGAAAATGCTCTACAATGTTGAGTGTTTATTAGGTTAGAATATTCCCTTGTATGAAAAGCATATTCCCTCCACTAGTATATAAAGTGGAGGTGATGGTCATTTTATTTGTTAAGAGTGCACTATGTAGACATTTAGAGTAGAGAGAGTGTGGTGGGATCTCTCCCACCAAGGGAGAGTTATCTCTCCCAAACCATGAGTGTTATTGTAATATTTTGTATCTCTCTATATATTCACTACAGTTTTACTCACATATTATGTTCTTCATGTTCATACACGATTATCTTCTTGGTAATATCTTCCGCACCGATCCAATCGATAAAATGGGAACCTACAGTTATAGGGGGTGGTATGGGGGGAAAAAGATTAGCCTAAAGGTGTTCTACTTTTAGGGTTTGTGTAAGTGCATAAAGGTGTCTTGTTTATGTTGGGGGAACATTGTACTAACTAGTGACTTTTTATAATAAATAAAAAAAGTCAACTCTTTATAAATTCTTAGTATTTTTATAAAAATGGCGGTGTTTTATAAAATAAATATGATATAAAGGATGTATAAAATATTCAATTTGAATTATAAAAATTCAAATTATTATAACAAACATTATTATCAAAATAATGATACGTTATATGAAAGTTAGGTTGAACTCCAAGTTCGTTTCGTTAAAAATTTGGTGTTAAGCCGGGTATAGACTTTGTCGCATTTAGTGACGAATTCACCAAAAATTTGTGTTTGAAGCCTTTGTTATGATTTTTCCCCGTAGTGTTAGGTTTATAAACTCCACTACATTATGTTACGAGTATTATTTATTCCCAAATAATATATAGTTGAATTATCGAATTTCACGTTGTTAACCCTAAATAGGATTTTTATTCAATAATTGGTGAAGAGAGAGATACTTTGTATTAATACTTGTAAGTTGTACATTAGGAACATTAGGAAAGATAGCGCTTATCCTAAAATCCTAATACTAGTCGAGTTGACTTGGTTGACTTTGCTTGACCCAAAATTGACAGTTGTCACAGATTGATTTTTGTGAATCATCATGTTCATTTACTTACACTTCTCGTCTTTCATTATTGTTCTATATATCAGTTGTTAAGTTTATATATATATATATATATATATATATATATATATATATATATATATATATATATATATATATATATATATATATCGCACTTACTTTCATAGTCATTTATCTTAGATCATTTCCTAGTTTCTCAGACTTCTTGCTGCACCGCACAGAACACACACATCACTTGTCCTTTCGCAACTATAGGTTTTTTAAAAGATTTCTGACTTAAAGTGTAACGCCCCGTTTCTGGTACGTATTTAATTCATTAAATGTCATTTTATAAAGAGCTACCCGACGAGTAGTAGCCCTAACTCGTCGAGTAGATGCCAGGATGGGACGTGGGTTTAAGTGATCTACTCGGCGAGTCTGCGCCTCGACTCGATGAGTAGGCCAGTCTGGGCAAACCCTAATATTTAGGGTTTGCACCCTATTTAAGCAACATTATGGGCCTCTTGTCCAGCCTCCATCACCTCCAGAATATTTATCCCGAAACCCTAATCCTCCATAAGTGGTCTTGAGCTTCTTTGGTGGTTTTGAGAGTTGTTTGGTGTATTTTGAAGATAGTGAAAGAGTTGGAAGGTGGAAGATTTAAGGGAGAAAGAGTAGATCCAAGAACAACATCAGTTTCTCTTCACTTTCTGGTAATCAAGCTTCAAACTTGACTTGTAGTTTCTTAGATCTTCTTGTTGCCATTTTTATGAATTTTTGGGTCCAAGAAGCTTGATCCTTGGGACTTGGACGTCCCAAGTCGATTTACACTCAGATCTGGAACCTTGGAGGGTCCTCATGGCATAAAGGTGCCATCTTTATGGCCATAAGAACCCCAAGAATGAAATAAACCCCATTTTTGGTCCTTTGAGCATAAAAGTCCCATGCATGAACGTAAAGTTCGTGGCTTTACGTTCTTGGGACTCGGCGAGTCGTGAGTTGGTGCCCAAAACTGTTATGAATCAGAGGAATCCATTTTAGTTCAGAAGGGATTTGGATGAGTCCAGGGAAAGGACTCAGTGAAATAGACATAGCCATGGATCTGGAAACCATGGGACTCGGCGAGTGCAGGAACGTACTCGGCGAGTCCAAGGCCATCACCCAACTTATGAAGATGAACTCGACGAGTTGTTCATACAACTCGGCGAGTCACAGGCTAGACACGTTCTTAAGATAAACATGAACCCGACGAGTTCAGGAAGAACTCGGCGAGTCAGATGAAGATTGTCTTTATGTTATGATTGATGGAGAACTCGTCGAGTTCTTGCTAGACTCGACGAGTAGAGTCGGGTTGAGGGCAGATGAGAGTGTTGGGACTCAGCGAGTTGTCTAGCCAACTCGGCGAGTCCGGTCAACTGGAAATGTGACTTGACAAGAATATTATTGTTGACCAAGGGAGAAATGGTCACTTCACCCTGAGTTTAGTTATCAGTTTCTGACTATGTGTCATTATGGGAATTATAGTCGGAGAGTCACCGGAGCAGCAGCCAGATAATTCTCACTCAGGTTTTCAGCAGCCAAACACACGAGGTGAGTATCCCTTCAGTAGGAACGGGTCTAAGGCACCAAGGCCGGCCCGCAGTATGAGTTTATTATTAGTTGAGTGTGGGCGGGGCCCGTATCTCTTAGTTAGTTGAGTGTGGGCGGGGCCCGTATCTCCTAGTAGTTTGGTTGCAATATGACTCAGGATTGAATGATAAATTTAGTATACTTGTTTTCTGTTTGATACTTGTATGATAGAATAGTAGCTGAGTGTGGGCGGGGCCCATATCTCATAGTAGCTGAGTATGGGTGGGGTCCGTAACTAATAGCAGGAGAGTGTGGGCGGGGCCTATATCTCTATGAGTGTGGGCGGGGCCCGTATCTCAAAGATAGTGGAGTGTGGGCGGGGCCCGTATCTCCTAATTAGCAGAATGTAGGCGGGGCCCGTATCTCCATGAGTGTGGGAGGGGGCCGTATCTCCTAGTTGCATGTTATATGTGTATGGTATGTGGTAGTTTGGGGAGCTCACTAAGCCTTGTGCTTACAGTTTTCAGTTTTGGTTTCAGGTACTTCCACTAGCAAAGGGAAGGGCTCGGGATGATCGCATGGCACACACCACAGTCTTCAGCCTGCGAGTTTTACTCTGATATTTTGATATGATATTTGACATGAGATTTGACATGTGATGGATCTTATGAGATTTTTAAACACACTGTTTATGATTTTTATACCTTGGTAATGAAATGATGGTTTTAATAATGTTTTAAAAACGAAATTTTTAGGTTGTATTTTTGGGATGTTTCATAAAGATTGTTGCGCATGTGATGCGCGATGGAGCACTGGACCATCATTTTCAAACCTCTTCTCGCCTTACTTTATGTTATATTATTAAACATAAATTTGTTTTATTTTTTTCAACAACATGTTTATTTTTTTAATAATATAATGAAGGATATTATAACAATTCAAATATATTTAACATAATTTCAAAACCGTTTGGTAAATTTCGTATAAATACTTTTTTATGTTACATTGTCTATAACGAAATATTAATAAATTATAAAGTTAATCACTAAAATTACCAAATCTATTGAAGCTAACCGAAGAAATAATCATCGTCTTGGAAAATTTAACAAAATAAACATGTTGTTTGCTAAATTAACAATTTTATTTATTGTTATTTAGCAATTATTATGTTTAAATATTATATATAAACGTCCTTAAAAATCATATCATCACAATGATCTTTATATTTGATTTATATATTATTAAAACTAAATAAAATTTTGATTTAGAAATATTTTTAGTCGAATTTTATTTTGGTATCAGATTTAAAAGTTAATGATTGAAAATTAAAAATTTAAATAAGAAACATTTGAATTGGTTTTATTCGATGCAGTGTAAATAAATAGTGTCAATAAAGTGACTTCTATATTTTCTCTAAATTCGTGACATATCTTATATGTTAAACAATGTCAATAAAGTGACTTCTATATTTTCTCTAAATGCGTGACATATCTTATATGTTAAACAAGAAAAGCATAGTATTGCAATACCATGTTTTCCTGAACCGAATTGTTGTTTAACATATAAGATATATTTAGAGCAAATATAGAAGTCACTTTACTGACACTATTTATCTACACCACATCGAATAAAACCGATTCAAAATTTTCTTATTTGAATTTTCAATTTTCAATCATTGACTTTTAAATCTGATAACAAAATAAATTTCGACTGTAAATATATGACTCAGTTACGGGATGAAAATGTTAAGCAATTAATACAAAATATGAAATTAATTATTTTAAATAGAATCGTTATTGAAAGACAAAAATTGTTATTGTAAGACTAATTTGGTTATATGAAATTAATTTCAATGTTGATGTAACATCCCAAATTTCACGTCCAAAAATTTCATTTTTAAATCAATACTTTGGAAAACATTTGTGAATAAACATCGTTTGATCATATCATTTCATAAACATATTTCGTGTCTAAAAACCAAAACATGAAAACAACCATAATGTCGGAGTACAAAATCCCAGAATAACTCATGGTGCGGAAAACATTGTGCGTGTATGATGTGCCGCTACCGTGCCAGCTCCTTCCCCTTCGATGAAGAGGTACCTGAAAACAAAACTGTAACTGTAAGCACGAAGCTTAGTGAGTTCCCCCATTGTACCACATACCATACAAACACATAGCATACATACTGTCGGGCAATTCTAGGGTGCCCGACCTACCCGATACGGCCATTCTGGGGTGCCGATCTACCCGTGTCAAGCCATTCTGGGGTGCTGCCCTACCCATGTCAAGCCATTCTGGGGTGCTGACCTACCCATGTCAAGCCATTTTGGGGTGCTGACCTACCCGTTGGTCCTAACAACCGAACTTGGGGCTATTCCCTTCCTACTACCACTATCACATATAACATAGCATGCCAGCATATAAACATATCATCACATGCTGTCAGACATATCTGGGGTGTCTGACCTACCCTTCGGTCCTTACAACCGAACTCTACTACTATCACTTATAACATATCATGCCAGCATATAACATATCAGGTAGTAGCAAAACTAGATGATATCACAAAGACAATCACCTAACATACAACTCCTACTGGTGGGCCGGCATTGTGGCCGTAGACCCACCGCTACTGGAAGGTAACTCACCTCGTAGTAGCTGCTGATCTGTGCGGGAAAATCCTCTGACTGCTACTGCTGCTGCTCCGGAAATCCTCCGGCTATAATTCCCACAAAACACTTAGTCATACACTGCCAACTGATTTTAGGGTAAAATTACCATTTTACCCCTGACCAAGTCAAAGTCAAAGTCAAAGTCAACTTCCAGTTGACCTGACTCGCCGAGTTGGTTCGCCAACTCGCCGAGTCCATATCCTTCTATTTGACCTTATACTCGTCTCTACTCGTCGAGTTAGGCGATGACTCGACGAGTTTTCCTTCTAATTGAACATCTACTGAATCTTCATCCGACTCGCCGAGTTGTATGAACAACTCGTCGAGTTCATCTTCAACTGATGAACAGGTCCTGTCCTTGACTCGCCGAGTTGTATGAACAACTCGTCGAGTTCATCTTCAATCTTAAGAAGATTGCCTTGGACTCGCCGAGTATGTTCATGCACCCGCCGAGTCCCATGAATTCCAGAACCATGGCTTAGTCCAGAACGTTGGGTCACTCCACGGGACCTCCCTGAAACCTTTCCACACTCAACTGGGTCCTTGACCCAAAACAGAAAAAGGGAGTCAAGCCTCGGACTTGCCGAGTCCCAAGAACGACTCGCCGAGTCGAGTATGTCCAAGTCTCATTTTCTCGATTTCTGGTGTACAACACTTGCCCAAAAGGTAGATCTAGGCTCCTAGGATCGTTCTAGCACGTAAAGTTACGAACTTTACGTGCATGCATGGGACTTTTGAGCCTAAAGGCCCTAAAATGGCTCCTACAAAGCATGGGGCCTTCCTTGAGTGCCAAAAGCCACTCCTTTCTGCCTTGTAACCCTTCGAAGGACCTAGATCTGAAACTTCAACCCCTAACCATGCTTGCAATCATGGTTGGTGACCAAAATGGCTTAGAAAAGCCCTAAAATTTCACAAAATGGGATCTATCAAATGGAAGAGCAAGGTACAGACTTTTTACCTTCAATGAGCTGAAAATGGTGCACAAACTCGGATCCCTTTAGCCTCCTCTTGTTCCTTCAAGCTTTTCCTTACCTCCTTGGATCACAAAAGCACCAAAGTCACTCCAAATGCCTTAGATTGCTTCAATAACGGATAGGGTTTGCTATGGGGGTCTTCTGGGAGCAAATGGGACGAAGGAGGCCGAGTTAAAGTGTTTAAATAGGGTGCAAACCCTCGGATTAGCGTTTTTGTCCAGACAGGGTCTACTCGCCGAGTCCGGGACCCGACTCGCCGAGTCCATCGCTTAAGTCTCGCGTCCCCTCTCGCTTCTACTCGGCGAGTTGGTCCTTCAACTCGCCGAGTCCAAGGCCAAAAATGCAAAATATTTAAAGAACTACTAAAAAGAATACGTACCAAGAACCAGGTGTTACAGTTGAAGACTAGAGTTATTAAAATTTCGGTGTTGAAAAAGCTATTTTAATTTTGTAAAATATGTTTATTTAAATTTTAGTTTGATGCAGCAGCTTACAGACGTTAAAAAACAAACATACATTTTATTACATGCTGCAACCGTTTAGCCTACCTCTTTTGTTGTAGATGGTTGCAGATGTTGTACGTAGACTTTAGAAGTTTTCGCTTCGAAAAAACAAACAACACCTATAAGTCTATAGTCTTGATTTTTTCACTATTTTTTAAAACATCAACATGATGTTCCCACTTTTCATCTAAAGAATCAAGAAACTTAAAGCACAAGAACATGATTATGCTTAATGATATTATATTTCCTCATATCATTTATAAGATAGTTAAAACGATTAAAATTATAAGTAAGAGATTCATTCTTGTAGGCAAAGAAGTGCTCATATGCAACCGTCAGGATGTCGAGTATCTCCTTTGTGTAAACACAGTTTTTCACAAGATGACCGATCTCATATGGGATAACATTGCCAAAGGCAACATGAGCACGAACATCAAGATTCATCTTCTTTTTTCATCTTCAGTCCATGCATGTCCAAGAGTTTGCTTTACCTCCGTTGGATTACCTTCTTTCATTTCTTAGATCATAGGGATAAAAGTTCCTTTAATGAAAATATCCAACGTGTTGTAATCCATGGTCTCTAACACACCATCATTGCCTTCATTTTCCACGTTGAGAAGTTCTTTTCATCGAATTGGGGAATCTTGTTTAAGGATGATGAACTGAATGATGAGGAATTTGAGGAAGACGACTTTGCTTGTTGGAAACAGATAACCTACTCTAATACCAATTGTTAGATCTTAGAGATGAACAACAAGCAATAAATAAACAAGAAATTAACAAAGACTTAATCAAAAACTTATTTCGATTAATAAAACTCTCACAAAGAGAGAATATACAAAGCGACGATTATAATTGTTAACCCTAGCACAACTTATATACTAGAGGATATACACAATATAAGGAAATCCCTACAAATAAGGGATTTATTCAAACTATACAAAAGATAAGATCCTAATCACTAAGATTGCGTATATAATACTTCGTGTACAAGAAAGCTTCATGTTCAAGCTGAAGAACTCTATACAACATGTGAGACGCTGTTTAAAGACCAACTTGAAGACTGTTTTGATAATCATCAGATTAAAAGGTTCGGCCTTACATGGATGTATGGAAGAACTTAGTGTAATGGGTTACTACTGATGCTAGCTTCCAAACTAATAGAGACGATTACCTTTTATAGTCAAGATTTGTGTTCTTACTGAATGATGGGACAACGACTGGAAGGAGTTTCAAGCAAGATATAGTAGCGGATTCAATGACATAGGTTGAGTATATTGCAACTAATGAAGCTAAAAAGGATGTTATGTGGATGAAGAAGTTCACAAAATATCTCGGTGTTGTTCCTAGAACTGATGGCCATGTTGAGATCTTCTATGAAAACGAGGGTGCATTTGCCTTGACTAAAGAGCACATAGCTCACAAAATCTCAAGGCATATACTCAGAATGTAACATTACATTCAAAAGCTTGTTGAATAAGGAGACATCATAGTCAATGGAGTTACATCAAAAGAGAACCTTAGTGATCTATAAACTAAACCATTGTCACAGAACAAACATGATTCTCATACTAGGTCAATAGAAATTAGATTTGCAAATGAATTGGTTCGAGTGTATATAGTTTAGTTTGATTTTGACTTGGGATCTTATATAGTATAAATCTTAATATGATTTGATGATTATATAAGGATCTTAATATTGTTGGATGTGACATTTCCATTAATTTATCATTGTATTCCATTTTGCATGTGTTGATTAACTTCTTCAAAATTAATTTATTCAAAACCTACACAGTCGATCATACTTTTAGAAATAAGTAGTGATTTATGATTGTCATGAGGTATTAGTAAATTGTTCATGAAGATGGACATACCATAGAGATGACACTAATACTCACTTAATAGAGATCAAGTATTGGAGTACCCTACACTTAGATATTACTTCATGGAAACTGTCACGAGTAATTATAAGATGATAATATGTTATATTCTTCAAACGAAGATGCATGAGATTCTTTCATGTGTAGTCTTTTGTGATTTGGTGTTCTCCAACATTGCTCATAACTAGCAGTCATATAGAAAATTTTTGGGTATAACATGATGATTTGGCGAGGTCTATGTAGTCAAAGTTTATTTTTTCTATCTACCTTAATGAAAGAAACGATATCCTTGGGTCCTTCGCTGATTTGGTGCTGACATCAGATGCATTGTCGTGCTTAGACTAAATTAATAATTGATCAATCATATAGTCTTTTGTAGTCACCAAAAATCTATATCAGGAAACATAATATTTAACATATAATATTAACAAGCTTCCATGTCTAACGTTCATATAGAAATAATGAAGAATAAAGAAATATTTGATCACTTACCTATGGATTGTTTCATACTTACAGGTTTTGAGTACAACAGTAGTCTTGGATGACATGCACCTTGTATTTAAAGGAGTATAAGATTATACAATTGTTATGGCATGTGAAAATGAGAGACTATTGGAAGTATTGTCATGGTCACAACAAGTTAATGATATATCTATAAATAGAAAGGTCCTTTGGGTTACACACCCTATATGATTTACACATAAGGTGACACAATAAAAACTAGAGGGACTATTTTATTAACTTATCATCTTTATGTGGGTTAATTAGAAGCTAAAATAATTAAAAGGGCTAAGTGTAATTATGCTTAGTTTAAATTGGTAAGTATTTACCCATAAATCAAGGGATAAATATACCAATTAAAATAAGATAATTTACTCTCCAACCCTAGCCGATCTCATTGTGAGAACCGATCCCCTTACCCCCCCCCCTTAATTTTCTATTTTCTCTCAATAGGCTTCCTCTCTCCAAGGACGAGTTTGGTTATACCATCAAAAAAAAGAATGATTGTTGTCTTTTGTTTGTTCATTGTGCTGAAAAGGCCCTTTACTAATGACATAGAATGTAAGGTCGACCTTTGATTTGTAGTCATGGGGTGCTTCATTATTAGAGGAGTTCAGGTTTGGGCTCTCTAATAATCCAAAAGAAAGCAAGGAACCGAGTCAACAAGAAAGGTATATAATTCTACCACTCTCTTTAGCGTTTTAGTTTTATTGCATTAAGTCATGAACTTGTGATCCATGATACAGTATGATGATTAAAACTTTTAATTTGCTTCCGTTGCTTATACTGCATATTTTAAAAATCATCACATTCTAATATTTATTAGTTGAACGCACATGTACCATATTATATTACAAATCTCACTTTTTTGTTTATTTTTTTTTAATTTAGGCTTTATCTTTTTATCAAAAAAAAACTATAAATATATATATATATATATATATATATATATATATATATATATATATATATATATATATATATATATCCTATATGAATAGACATCCATACGAATATTTTTTTTCTAGGTTTAGCCCATTTTAATTCAAATGAAAATTTGTATTATATATATATATATATATATATATATATATATATATATATATATATATATATATATATATATATATATATATATATATATATATATATATATATATATATATCAGTTTATTTAAATTCACTTGCGTATCTGAACTATTGTTTTTAGTTTCAGCTCGTTAAAAGTTACATTGTGTATATGTATTATATCTAGTTTTTACACATATTAATTCACATTAAAATAACAATTATACCCGATTTGTGCAACAATTCTTACCTGATTAATGAAAATGTAAACTATCATATCTGTGACCCATGTCAACTTGCACCAAATCTCATACAAATATATAATCATACATTAGTAATATTTTAAATGTATTATGTTTAAACACTCAACTTTTTATATGAAATTATATACATCAACCACGAGGTTTCCTGCATTTACAACATTAAATTATTAGACTTATGTAAGTACTTCGTAATAAATTGTAATGCAACAAACAATGTTTCAATGTGTGTTTACTACTTGAACACCAATAATAAAAAACAAACAAGTTATAAGTATTTATTAAACTTGTTTAATATATAAAATAATATTTTCTTTTATCATGGGGCACAAGGACGGAAAATGTTTTTAAATAGGGCATTTTTTCTACAAAGACCAATAGGAAAGGAAAACTTTGAAGAACACCTAGTTCCATAAAATAAAGTTGACAAAACTGCAAAAATGATCCCTATGGTATGTAATTTTTTGAAGGTGTAACATCCCAAAATTCAAGACAAAAAAATTTATTTTTAATTAAGTTATTATAAAACCAACAGTATAAGAAAACATCCATAATAACATCTCATGTCAAAACCAAAGTGTCAATAATCAAAACATGTTATCATAAAACAATATCAGAGTGTAATCCCAAAGATCTCATGTGCGGAAAACATAGTGTGATGCGCTACGATCGAGCCGACTCCTTTCCTTTGAAAACGTAGTACCTGAAACCAAAACTGAAAACCGTAAGCACGAAGCTTAGTGAGTTCCCCCCACCATACCACATACCATACAATTAACATACCGCCAGACATATCTGGGTGCCCGGCCTACCCTGCTGAGCATACCGCGGTGCTCAACCTACCCCTGCTAGGAATACTGGGTGCCTAACCTACCCCTGTCAGACATACTGGGGTGTCCGACCTACCCCTCCGGTTTATATCAACCGGTTACGGGGACTATTTCACCCCTACTACTACCACATAACAACATAAAATAAACATACTGTCAGGCATACCGGGGTGCCCGACCTACCCCTTTGGTCCTTTCGACCGGATACGGGGACTATTCCTCCTACTACCACTATCTCATGACATCATATCATACTAGCACATAAAACATAACATATAGTGGCATACCAGATATTTATCACAAAGACAATCATCTAACAAACAACTCCTACTAGTGGGCCGACATTGTGGCCTTAGACCCACTTCTATTGGAAGGTAACTCACCTCAATGCTGAAGCTCGCTGCCCGAACTCCCTAGTTGCTGCCCTGACGGCTTCCCAAACTAACAAGTTCCAACACAATATCCAATTAGCAACTAAGTTCTAAACCCTGAACCATAATCCAAGCTTGGGGTAAAATGACCATTTTACCCCTGGCCCAACAAGACCCATAACTAAAGCCCAAGCCCAAAACTAATAAGGTCCAAAACCATAAAGTCCATAAAAGTCCAATATATGGCCCAATTTCCAATTGGGCCTATACCCTTACATGAAACTACCCTCTAGCACTCATTCCCTGCTTCATAACCCTCTAAGAGTCAACCTGATAGGTTTTCAGCATTCTAACACTCCTATGGTGTACATGCAACCCTATAAACCTTGGATCTATGTTTTCTCTATTATACATGCAAATATTCAATATTCCAAGGTTTCATCCTAACTAGCATGATAGGAAGCAACTATACTACAAAAGCCTAGTTAGATGACATACCTTTTGTTGGAGCTTGAAGTCTTGGTCTTTAAGAGCTTAGCCCCAATAGTGTGGAAGCCTCAAGTGGAATCACAAATCACCAAAAACACCTTGGAAAACTTGAGAGAATAGCTAGCACTTCTAGAAATCGGCCCACCCTTTGTTCTCACACACTAGTGACATTTCATGTGCCAAAGACCTCTTTATATAGTATGGAGTCCATATTTAATTAGTTCCTTTTGGACCACTAAATTAATTCTTGATCAATACTAATTAAATAATATGATTCCATATTAATATATTAGAACTTATAATATATTAATATAAATCATAAACATACTATTCTCAAAATACTATCCATATAAATTGTTCCGGTGAAGTGCAACCCAAATAGACCATGCTACTTCGGGTCGAGTACATACCAATAATAGTTATGAGCTTAGACATCTAATACAACAGTCTCCCACTTGGATAAGTCTAAAACTATTATTGCGCATGACTCCAAGACACAACTAGCAATCGTAGCTCTTAAAGCCACTGTCGAACTCTGACCTAGTCAAATGACTTGTCCATTAGATAAGGGATCATATATTCCTCCATTCTAGATATCATATGGACTGAGACATGGATTATAATCATTTTCTCTGTCCTTTTGTTGTTTCCCGATTTCCGATTTATGACGACCGACTAATTGAACAAATCAAATCAGTCCAGGCTTGGCCAAGCACTTCGGGGTGTCATCACTAAATCATCGAGGGGCCCACAGATATCACTTTTATCCCTTTAAGGGTAAAAGGAATGGATAAACTTCAACTCATATGCTTGTTCTACTACTTGTTGAATCATATACAAAAGCACATTTTATAGCATCGAGTTACCAATGCCTTTTCGTACAATCAATGTATAACCAACTCATAGGCAACAACTCATATCTCTAGGTTTGAAGAATATAAGATATTATCATCTCATGATCACTCGTGATAAAATCCATGAAGTGAGTCAAATGAGCGTGGGTTTAATCCAATACTCAGAACTTATGAGCACTCATGAATGTTGTAGCAACTCTTGCTATGTCCACTACCTTGGACATCTACAAACCAGCTTCATGACAGTCTTGCCTTAGTACCTACTTCCAACGTATTATCGACTGTGGATGGTTTGAATAACGTAGTCATTCAGGAAGAACGACCTAGTTATTCTGGAAGTCAAAAAATGAAAAGTGAAACACAAGAGTAATCGAATCCAATATGGTCTCAGAACTTATGAATATAAATAGAACACCTTTTATTTATCACCATATTGATTACACATTATTCATTGCATACTGTTTCAAATTATCAACTTTATACTTGAATCAAAACAATAGTCATGTCATGCTCCAAGCATGCACACTATGTTTATCCAAACAATAGTCACGCCATACACCAAATATGCACACTATGTTTGTCCAAACATTAGTTATGCCATACACCAAGTATGCACACTAAGTTTGTCTATGATCTTTTACTTTGTGAAATAGATCGATTGAACATAATTCCAATGATTCTCATTTCACAATCCCAAATCCTTACAGCAAATGCAAGAATTCCAAATTCCTACCATTTACCGAAATCTTGTTATATTTTAAACTTATATGCACTGATCCTCTTGTAATGATTATGCACAAAGTCACAAAGACTTGTCAACAGTCATTACAGAGTATTCCAATGGAGATCATTCCATGGAAACGAAGTCTCATATTCAAAGTACATTGCTTTGAACATCCTTCTTGCATTAAGTTTTCTAATTTTACACAGATTGAATAACTTCCACCTATGGAAAACATTTCCATATTCCCATTTTGACTATCACTTCTGGACAAGAGTTGCCTCATTTCAAAACATGTCAATACGGTCCTTCCAAAATTAACACTATACTTCCAACTGTCCCTGAGCAACCAATCTTTGGTAAACCTTAGATTGTCCTCGACAATTGCTTTATCATTTTAGTCATATCCAATTCTAGACCTTTTCCCCTCTTAATGCTCTGAGCATTTGGAAAAATTTAGAAAGGATGAATATTATAGCACATGCAATCGACCCTATATCCAAAGCATATGGGACACGATTCATGATGTCTCACATAAAGACATGATACTGGACCAGTCTTTTGCTATAATATTTCTATTTCTATTTGCCATGTTCTCATAATTCAGATTATGAAAAGGATGTCGTAATCATAATCGAATTTTAGAACGCAAATAATGTTCCCATATATAGGATTTCCTTATGTTGAACCATTCCAACATAACATTTATATATATACTTGACTAAATTTGATTAAAATCTCAATCTAAGCTTTTAAAATTGAAATGAAGTATTTCCTCTCCCTTAATTATTGCAAAACAACTTTTCCCAATTGAAACTTTTGTTTTTCTATAATTAACATTGCTAACTTGCAACACTTATCATAATTATCATGCTCCCACTAACATGACGATTATTCGCATAACATTTATGCTCTCACTAGCTTTGACATGTACTCAGAAATCAGCTGGACTTCTAGAAATCAATACTTTATTGACTTTCTTACCAAAGTTCAGATTTCTGATACGAGATGCTTTGATAAAACTTTATCAAAATCATACACATTTCCTTAGATAGCACACATGTGTGTCTAAACAATTTCATAACTATGAAAAGGGATGCCGTAATCATAGTCTCAATTGTTTAGACCTTTGCCACTTCTCACAAGTCCATGTTAGTGTGCCGGTTAACCACACACGCTCCACTAGCGACTTTGAGAATGCAAATATCACAAATGCTATCTACTTAAAATCTACTTAGTGAAAGCGTTTCCTCACCATCATTTTCATGAATCAGAGAGAAACCTTATGACACTTAGATTTTATGGTGTATGTGTTCCTTTCCATGTGAATTTTTCAAAACCATAATCACAAGATAAAGTTAGTGACAAATCCAAACTTATATGGACTGAACTTGTGCAGTCTTTACTTCTTGCCACCTGGCAGCACAAGAGCCTGCCATTGCTTCCAAGTTGTTATGCAACCAATTGAGAACTCTCATAACTCATATGCAAAACCAACTTTAACTAGAATGGGCACAGAAATAGGAATATGTCAACACGATAGGTTATAAACCTCAAGTCGTGTGCTAGTGATAAACTACAGGTTTTATTCTTGATTAGACTCTTTCAAGATCTTTTAGACTCCCACTGTCCTCTTGACATATAAGTCTCTCTTGCCAAGAACCATTCCTTGACAAAACAAATATTCAATAGATAGTGCGGATTCTTATCAAGACAAACACTTCATACAATTGGCCTTAGTTGGTCTTTGTTTTATCCAAAGCATCACAACTTACCAATTTCAAATGTACAAGAGTAGAACACATTTTACTCTTACATTTGACAAGTGTTATAAACCTTCTTAAGATTATGTCACTCAAGTTACAATCTTGGAGTATGATTCTAAGACTTATTTTGGAACGAAGTATGACTCATCTTCTTGATTTAACCACTTCAACAATTCATGACTCCTCTTCTTAGCCATAAGAATGCACTAAGATGTCCCTAGAGTATGAATTGTGATATGGTCTCATAATCACTAAGATGATGATAAAACATGATACTAAAGTAATCTCCCATCTTTTCAGATTTGAGAAACTTTTTATCTTTCTGCCTAATTTGATTCTTTTCATTCGTTCTGCCATACACTGAAACTTTTCCAATGTTACAGAATTATACTTAAACTTGTAAGTATAACCATATTTACTAAACTTTTGTAAATCATGACGAATAGTCTTATCGATCTTTGTGGTGGACTTGACCAGCGCACAAGAATGTGTACTCGATCCCTTAGTCCTTCACTTGACTCACATATACATGTGAACAAGGAACTAGTCTTAATTTTCCAATGATGAAAACTCTCATTCAATATACAATACAACTTGCATAATTCCAAGTTTCTATCCAACTGAAACTTGGGTGATGAGAATCTTTCCTTATTTGGTAAATTATGACACTTCCACAAACGACAGAATCAAATCCATTTTCCAATGTTGCTATCAATGGAATCATATAAACAACAAATTTTCACAAATGCCCTTGTAAGGATACTTAAAATAAATAAAAACAAAACTTTTCTTTTATTTAAAACTTGCGGAAAAACTTATCCTTACAATGCAAATGCATATGAAAAACTATGTTGTTATCTATTCCTATGCAATCTATCACAACTCTTAAGCAGCAGCTCAAAAATTCTAATCACCGAACCATGCGATCGAAATCCATCTACGCGATCAGAATCAGCTTACTCTTCTGTAAGCTTCTTCTCCTTTCTTTGATTCTTAAAACGTCAACATGTGACCCAGTCACATCATGTAATAAGAATCTCCAAATAGGAACTTAATAGAGTTAGATAATGGACTTACCTGAAGTAGAGTCAAACTTTTTGACTTGACCAACCTTATGATCTTTCAGGTAATAGGGCAGCTTTGCAACCAATGCCCCTTCCTTTGGAAATATAAGCATATGGACTCTTTTGGAAAGGTACACGAGACTGTCTCAGACTTAGCCTTTCTCTTTACCATTTGGTCAACCGAGTTGACTATGGCCGATCCCTTTCCATTGGGAAGAGAAAGCTTTTCTGGATTTTCAATGTTACCATTGTCAATGTCCATGGAAGTTTGGGAAGTTGTTATTCTAATCAAATTTGCTTTACCAGTGCTCCAAATCATTTCTGATTCAACAGTACCTAGCAAATAGATAAGATCATTAAGGGTCATGTCATAGTCTGTTTCATAGTAGTCCCAAAGGAAACTCACTATGTGACTTAGAAAGTGATTGAACAACCAACTTTCTCAAGACTTTGACACCCAACTCTCCCGGCTTATCAATATGTGACTTCATCTCCAAGATGTGAGCACACATATACCTTGCTTGCCAATAGGGCTTGAGTGACCTTGAACTATTCAAGAACTTGTGGGTTAGGGAGAATAATTGGAGGAGGTGGAGGAAGTGAAGTATGATTTCCATGAGCCAACCACGGGACATCATCTTCATTAGGAAATTTGTTCCAAGAGATTTGGGAAGATCATAGTTGTCTGAACCAGACATCTACAATGGGAGATATTCAAGTTAGTTGATTTAAGTCCTTAATATAACACCCAATATGAAATATTAAGGCTAGGACCCAACACAATACTTTTATAACTTGGAAGAGGGATGACGTAATCCAAGCTATAAAATATTTGAAGGTAGGTAAATGACGATTCACCAATTTCCACCATGAAAAACGAAATAGAAATATTAGGTTTTAATTGGATTTGAAACTCCCAGATCTTTTGAGATTCATTGAACTTTTCAATGGCATGTTTCAATCTCGATTGTGCCCTCTCAAGTTTTGTGACTGGGATGCCGAGGATCACAAAACAAGGTGTGAATTGTTGGATTTTGAGCATTCTAACACTCCTAAGTGTACATGCAACCCTAAATACCTTGGATCTATGTTTTCTCTATTATACATGCAAATATGATTATCCAAGGTATTATCCTAACTAGCATATCAAAACATTGATACTAGGATACTAAAATATATAGAATACATACCTTGTTATTGTTGCTTGACTCCATGAAGCTTGAGAGCCTAGTGCCCCAAGTGTGACACCTCAAATGGTTCACACAACATCATGAACTCTTGGAATAACCATGAGAAGAAGACATACATGTTCAAATTGGCTAGCCCTCAAAGTATGTATCACTTGTGCCACTTTCTTGAACTAAAGGGGTTCTTATATAGTGTGGCTATTAGGGTTACACCATGTAACTCATGACTTTACCCATTCCTTATGCTCCATGGGTTTTAACCTCCATGGACTATCCATGGATCACCACATGGGTTAAACCCAACATAAAGGAATCTTGGATCATAAGCCCACATATATAAGAATGAATGATTTACACAATCAATCCCCATATATTTAATTAGTCTCTTTTTGATCACTAAATTAAGTCCAAATTAATTCTTGATCAATACTAATTAAATAACATGATTTCATATTAATATATTAGAACTTATAATATATTAATATGTCACAAAATGTCTTTTCCTCATAAACGGTCTATCCAAATGTCCCGATACCATGCAACCCAAATGGACCATGTCGAGTCGGGTCAAGTACATACCAATTATAGTTATGGACTTAGACACTAATCCAACAGTCTCCCACTTGGATAAGTCTAAAACTATTATTGCGTATGACTTCAGGAACCAACTGGCAATCGTAGCTCTCAAAAGCCGCTGTCGAACTCTGACCTTGTAGATGAACTCTGACCTTTGTCAATGACTTGTCCATTAGATAAGGGATCATATATTCCTCCATTCTAGATATCATATGGACTGAGACATGGATTATAATCATTCTCTCTGTCCATTTGTTGTTTCCCGATTTCCGATTTATGACGATTGACTAATTGAACAAATCAAATCAGTCCAGGCCCGGCCGAGCACTTACATTTGTCATCATCAAATCATCGAGGGGCCCACAGATATCGCTTTTATCCCGAAGGTAAAAGGAATGGATAAACTTCGACTCATATGGCTTGTTCTACTACTTGTTGAATCATACACAAAGGCACGTTTTATAACACCGAGTTACCGAATGCGTTTTCGTGCAATCAATGTACAACCAACTCATAGTAACAACTCATATCTCTAGGTTTGAAGAATATAAGATATTATCGTCTCATGATCACTCGTGATAAAATCCATAAAGTGATTCCAACGAGCGCGGGTTGAATCCATTACTCAGAACTTATGAGCACTCATGAGTGTTGTAGCCCCTTGTCCAACATCTTAGACCTCTACAAGCCAACCCATGACAGTCTTGATTCATATCTACTTCCAACATATGACCGACTGTGGATAGTTTGAATAACTTAGTCAATCAGGAAGAACGACCTAGTTATTCTGGAAGTCAAAACATGCAAAATGAAACACAATAATAATAGAATCTAATATGGTATCAAAACCTATGAACATAAATAAAACACCTTTTATTTATCACCATATGATTACACATTATTCATTGTATACTGTTTCAGCTATCAACTTTATTCTTGAATTTAAAACAATAGTTGTCCCATGCTCCAAGCATGTACACTATGTTTTCTAAACACTAGTCATGCCATACACCAAGTATGCATACTATGTTTGTCTATGATCTTCACTTTGTGAATTAGATCAATTGAACATAACTCCAATGATCCTCTTTCACAGTCCCAAATCGTTACTGCAAATGCAAGAATTCCAAATTCATGTCATTTACTGAAATCTGTTAGATTCTAAACTTATATGCATTGATCCTCCTGTAATGATTATGCACAGAGTCAGAAAGACTTGACAACAACCATTACAGAGCATTCCAAGGAGATCAACTCCTTGGAAACATCCTTCTTGCATTAAGTTTCCTAATCTTACACAGATTGAATAATTTCCAACTTTGAAACATTTCCATATTCCATTTTGACTATCACTTCTAAACAAGAGTTGCCTCCTTACAGATTATGTCAATATGGTCCTTCCAGAATTATCACTATACTTCCAACTGTCCTTGAGCAACCAATCTTTGGTAAACCTTAGATTGTCCTCAACAATTGCTTAATCCTTTTAGTCATATCCAGTTCTAGACCTTTTCCCTTCTTAATGCCCCAGGCATTTGGAAAATTTTAGAAAGGATGAATATAGCACATGAAATCGATCCTATATCCGAAGCATATGGGACACGAGTCATGATGTCTCACATAAAGACTAAACCAGTCTTTTGCTATAACATTTCCATTTCTATTTGCCAAGTTCTCATAATTCAGATTATGAAAAGGGATGTCGTAATCATAATCGAATTTTAGAACGCAAATAATGGACCCATATATAGAATTTCCTTATGTTGAGCCATTCCAACATGAAATTCATATATATATCCTTGACTAAATACGATTAAAATCTCAATCTAAGCTTTTAGAATTGAAATGAAGTATAATTTTCTCTCCCTTATTTATAGCAAAAAAAACTTTTTCAACCCCTGTAGCCTCACGAATTGAAACTTTTGTTTTCTATAATTAACATTGCTAACTTGCAACCTTTATCATAATTATCATGCTCCCACTAACATGATGATTATTAGCATAACACTTATGCTCCCACTAGCTTTGACATGTAATCAGAAATCAGCTGGACTTCTAGAAATCAATACTTTATTGACTTTCTTACCAAAGTTCAGATTTCTGATACTAGATTGCTTTGATAAAACTTTATCAATATCATACACCTTATCTTAGATAGCTCACAGGTGTGTCTAAACAATTTTAAGAACTCGGAAAAGGGATGCCGTAATCATAGTCTCAATTGTTTAGACCTTTGCCACTTCTCACAAGTCCATGTTAGTGTGCCGGTTAACCACGCACGCTCCACTAACGACTTTGAGAATGCAAATATCACAATTGCTATCTAGCTAAAATCTACTTGGTGAAAGTGTTTCCTCACCATCATTTTCATGAATCAGAGAGAAATCTTATGACACATAGATTTTATGGTGTATGAGTTCCTATCCATATGAATTTTGTCAAAACCATAATCACAACACAAGGATAATGACAAATTCAAACTCATATGGACTGAACTCAATCTTAATTTCTTGCCATTTGGCAGCTCAAGGGCCTGCCATTGCTTCCAAGTAGCTGTGCAACCAATTGAGAACTCTAAGAACTCATATGCAAAGCCAACTTTAATTGGAATGGACACAGAAATAGTCAACACGATAGGTTATATACCTCAAGTCGTGTGCTAGTGAAGAACTTTAGGTTTTACTCTTGATTAGTTCTTGAGACTTTCAAGACTTTTAAGACTCCCACTGTCCTCTTGACATATAAGACTTTCTTGTCAGATATTCAAGAGATAGTGTGGATTCTAATCAAGACAAACACTTCACACAATTGGCCTTAGTTGGTCTTTGTTTTATCCAAAACATCACAACTTACCAATTTCAAATGTACAAGAGTAGAAAACTTTTACTCTTACATTTGACAAGTGTTTTAAACCTTCTTTAAGACATGTCACTCAAGTTACAATCTTAGAGTATAACTCTAAGAATTGTTTTTGGAACGAAGTATAAATCATCTTCTTGATTTAACCACTTCAACAATTCATAGCTCCTCTTCTTAGCTACCAGAATGCACTTAGAGGATGAATTGTGATAAGGTCTCTTAATCATTAAGATGATTATATAACATGATACTAAAGTACTCTCCCATCTTTTTAGATTTGAGAAACTTTTATCTTTCTGCCTAAGTTGATTCTTCTTATTCGCTCTGCCATACATTGAAACCTTTTTCCAATGATTCAGAATTATACTTAAGCCTGTAAGTATAACCATATTTACTAAACTTTAGTAAATAATGACGAATAGTCTTAACGATTATTTGTGGTGGGCTTGATCAGTGCACAAGAATGTGTACTCGATCCTTTACTTGACTCACACATCCATGTGAACAAGTAGTTAGTCTTAATTTTTCCAATGCTTGAAAGTTCTTATTCATCATGCTATACAACTGGCATGATTCCAAGTTTCTATCCAACTGAAACTTAGGTGATGAGAATCTTTCCTTATTTGGTAAATTTAGACACTACCACAAATGAAAGAATCAAATTCATATTTCCACTCTTGCTCTTAATGGAATCTTATAAGCAACAATTTTTTCCTCAAATGCCATTTGTAAGGATATTTTAAAATAAATAAATAAAATCATCATTTTTCCTTTTATTTTAAAAAACTTTGCGGAAAAACTATCCTTACAATGCAAAAGCACATGAAAACTTTGTTGTTATTTATTCCTAAGCAATATATCATAACTCTTAAGAAGTAGCTCAAGAATCCGATCTTCAAACTATGCGATAGAAATCCATCTATGCCATCAGATTCAGCATATTCTTTCTTTAAGTTTCTTCACCTTTTCTTTGATTCTTAAAACATCAACATGTGACCCAGTCACATCATGTATCAAGAATCTCAGAATAGAAACTTAGCAGAGTTAGATAGTGGACTTTACCCGAAGTAGAGTCAAACTTATTGACTTTAATATCCTTAGGTAAATTTGGCAGCTTCGCAACTAATGCCCCTTTCTTTGGCAATGGACCATTGATAATGGGACTATCTCAGACTTAGCCTCTCTCTTTACCATTTGGTCAACCGAGTTGACTATGGGCGATCCCTTTCCATTGGGAAAAGAGAGCTTTACTGGATATCCAACGTCATCATTGTCAATGTCCATAAAGTTTTAGGAAGTTGATCTTAGTAAATAGATAAGATCATTAAGGGTCTTGTCATAGTCTGTTTCATAGGAGTCCCAAAGGAACTCACTATGTGACTTAGAAAGTGATTGATCATCAGCTTCCTCTAGACTTTGACACCCAACTCTCCCGGCTTGTCAATATGTGACTACATCTCCAAGATGTGATCACACATAGACCTTTGCTTGCCAATAGGGCTTGAGTGACCTTAAACTTTTCAGGAACTTGTGGGTTAGGGAGAATAATTGGAGGAGGTGAAAGAAGTATGATTTCCATGGGACATCATCTTCATTTAGGAAAGCTTGTTTCAAGAGATTTGGGAAGATCATAGATGTCTGAACTTAGACATCTTTTGGGAGATATTCAAGTTAGTTGATTTAGAGTCCTTAATATAACACCCAATATGAAATATTAAGGCTAGGACCCAATAACCTATTTATAACTGGAAGAGGGATGCCGTAATCCAAGTTATAAAATAGTTAAAGGTAGGTAAATGACGATTTACCAATTTCCACCATAGAAAAACGAAATATAATTAAGTTTTAATTGGATTTGAAACTCCTAGATCTTTTGAGATACATTGAACTTTCAATGGCATGTTTGAATCTCGATTGTGCCCTCTCAAGTTTGTGACTGGGATGCCGAGGATCACAAACAAGGTGTGAATAACCATACAAATTGACTTGGTACCCTCAACAATATTACCTAATCGATGTGCCGGTTAACCACACACGCTCCACCGATCTATAATAAAGTTAAGTTACCCTTTGCCACTCTTACTAGTCCATGTTAGTGTGCCGGTTAACCACACACGCTCCACTAACGACTTGGTAAGGTACAAAGTGTAATTTTATGGGCTAGCACCAATTTCACATTTTCCTAAGTAACTAAGATTGGGAATGTATAAGTGTTTAGTTACTTAGTATTTATCATTAATACTTTTAATGAAGGGAGAATTATAGTCCTTGTCCTACCCGTTCGGCTAACGACCCTCCACCAGTCAAGGAAGCGGTGGGTGAGAGTGGACACCCATTAAACTGCCATTTTATAGGCAGTAACCTTATACCCCCCTTATAGACCGGCTTCGTGAATGAGGCCTACTAACGGTAAGATTGACTTTTCTTATACATATCTATATAATTAAAATTATAATAATAGTATAAGGGTTTGAATTTTAACTTTTAAAATTCTAAGGGCTAACTTGGAATTAAAGTATTCATAAGTGAAACTTTTCAAATTCCAAAACTTGAGGGCAAGTTTTGAAACTATTCAAAACTAATTAATTCCATGACTTATATGTTTAAATTAGTTTTAATTAAAAAACTCTTCAAGTTCCATAACTTGAGGACAAGTTATGGAAGACTTTAAACTAATTAAAGAATGTAACTTTTCTTTATTTTATAACTTATGGAATTAATTAAGGTTACACATTTTATTACTTAATGAAGTGACTCTTGAACCTCCATAACTTGAGGACAAGACTCTTCATTTTTTGTAACCATTGCCAACTTTTATGAGTTTTATGAAACTTAAATGTGACTTTTCATATAACTTGAGGACAAGTTACAAAAACACATTTTAGAATCAAATCTTAGATTAAAATGGATTGAAAACACAAAATCAATTAACTTTTCTATTAATCTAAGCAACTCATAAGAACAAGATAATTCAAATCAAACTTTTTCATGTAATTAGCCTAATCACTAAACTAATACAAAACATGAATCTATTGACAATTATCTTTGAAATTGGATTAGTATGAACATTACCACATCAAAAACAAGTTTATAAGTTCAAAAACATCTTATGGTAATGTTTCTAGTCCATTTCTAGCCAAAAAACTCGAAAATATGCTGTCTGGGGCTCCTACTCGTCGAGTGTATCAACCTACTCGCCGAGTAGGATGATTTTCTTCATGTACTCGGCGAGTTCATCAGTGGACTCGGCGAGTACAGTGCCCAGAATGCCCGAAATTCGACTTTTTCAGCATTTTTCAGCAATTTGCATCAAGTATAATTGAAAACAAGCCTAGGCTCTGATACCACTGTTGGATTTTGAGCATTCTAACACTCCTAAGTGTACATGCAACCCTAAATACCTTGGATCTATGTTTTCTCTATTATACATGCAAATATGATTATCCAAGGTATTATCCTAACTAGCATATCAAAACATTGATACTAGGATACTAAAATATATAGAATACATACCTTGTTATTGTTGCTTGACTCCATGAAGCTTGAGAGCCTAGTGCCCCAAGTGTGACACCTCAAATGGTTCACACAACATCATGAACTCTTGGAATAACCATGAGAAGAAGACATACATGTTCAAATTGGCTAGCCCTCAAAGTATGTATCACTTGTGCCACTTTCTTGAACTAAAGGGGTTCTTATATAGTGTGGCTATTAGGGTTACACCATGTAACTCATGACTTTACCCATTCCTTATGCTCCATGGGTTTTAACCTCCATGGACTATCCATGGATCACCACATGGGTTAAACCCAACATAAAGGAATCTTGGATCATAAGCCCACATATATAAGAATGAATGATTTACACAATCAATCCCCATATATTTAATTAGTCTCTTTTTGATCACTAAATTAAGTCCAAATTAATTCTTGATCAATACTAATTAAATAACATGATTTCATATTAATATATTAGAACTTATAATATATTAATATGTCACAAAATGTCTTTTCCTCATAAACGGTCTATCCAAATGTCCCGATACCATGCAACCCAAATGGACCATGTCGAGTCGGGTCAAGTACATACCAATTATAGTTATGGACTTAGACACTAATCCAACATGAATAACCATGCAAATATACTTGGTACCCTTAATATTTATCACTTAATCGATGTGTCGGTTAACCACACACGCTCCACCGATCCTATGATAAACATTAAGTTACCCTTTACCTACCTTGTTAAATCCAAGTTAGTGTGCCGATTAACCACATGCACTCCACTAACGACTTAAGCAAAGTGCAAAGTGTAATTTCATGGGTTAGCACCAAATTCACATTTTCCTAAGTAACTAAGATTGGGAATTTATAAGAGTTTAGTTACTTAGTATCTATCATTAATACTTTTAATGAAGGAAGAATTATAGTCCTTGTCCTACCCGTTCGGCTAACGACCCTCCACCAGTCAAGGAAGTGGTGGGTAAGAGTGGACACCCATTAAACTGCCATTTTATAGGCAACAAACAATTTTTTGCAAATAATTCCTATGATCTACCAAAACTCATAAGTGTATGAACAATCATATCAACAATTTCAAGAATTACATAAACACACATAAAGCTTGAAATTTTGATAACAACTTTGAAATTGGTTTACCATAATCATTACCACATCAAAAACAAGTTTTATAGGTCAAAAATAGTTTAAGGTAATGATTCTAGACCAATTCCAGCCTTAAAACTCGAAGATATGCTGTCAGGGGGTCCAACTCGTCGAGTGCATGAACCAACTCGCTGAGTTGGATGAATTTAGGCATGGACTCGTCGAGTCCCTTATTGGACTCGTCGAATCAGCTGACTAGACAGCATATAAACTTCGATTTTCAGCAATTTGCATCAAGTATAAAAGAAAACAAGCCTAGGCTCTGATACCACTGATAGGTTTTGAGCATTCTAACACTCCTATGGTGTACATGCAACCCTATAAACCTTGGATCTATGTTTTCTCTATTATACATGCAAATATTCAATATTCCAAGGTTTCATCCTAACTAGCATGATAGGAAGCAGTTATACTACAAAAGCCTAGTTAGATGACATACCTTTTGTTGGAGCTTGAAGTCTTGGTCTTTAAGAGCTTAGCCCCAATAGTGTGGAAGCCTCAAGTGGAATCACAAATCACCAAAAACACCTTGGAAAACTTGAGAGAATAGCTAGCACTTCTAGAAATCGGCCCACCCTTTGTTCTCACACACTAGTGTCATTTCATGTGCCAAAGACCTCTTTATATAGTATGGAGGATTAGGGTTACATTCATGTAAACCCTAATACCCATGACCTTTCATTTCCATAGGATCCATGGGTTAAAAACTCCATGGACTATCCATGCAAGCTTAGCCCAACCTAAATGAACTTGGCCCATTCCATGTATATATAAGAGTCCATATTTAATTAGTTCCTTTTTTATCACTAAATTAATTTTAAATTAATTCTTGATCAATACTAGTTAAATAATATGATTCCATATTAATATATTAGAACTTATAATATATTAATATAAATCATAAACATACTATTCTCAAAAGACTATCCATATAAATTGTTCCGGTGAAGTGCAACCCAAATGGACCATGCTACTTCGGGTCGAGTACATACCAATAATAGTTATGAGCTTAGACATCTAATCCAACACAACCTTGGTCAAAGTCAACGTCAAAGTCAACATCCTGGTTGACTCAACTCGCCGAGTTGGTCCATCAACATGTTGAGTTCTTGATCCATGAAACTCTGGAAATCTCGATTCTACTCGTCGAGTTCTTTCATGAACTCATCGAGTTCCCCTTCAAACAGAGTTGGGACATTTCACTCACAACTCGTCAAGTCCCTCCTTGAACTCGTCGAGTTCCTCGATTTTATAACCCAAACATGGCTAACTTGCTGAGTCATCTTCTAGACTCAACGTGTTTGCTCAGTAACAGAAAAGGTTAGGGGGACTACGACCCAACTCGCTGAGTTTTATGAACAACTCGTCAAGTCCCCCATAGTCTAAATCTATTCGGTCGATTCCAGTCGGGTTCTAAGCTTCCAAACAATAGATCTGGTTCCCTAGGGTCGATATATCATGTAAAGTTTCAAACTTTACGTCCATGCATGGGTTATTTAAGCTCAAAAGGCCCTAAAAAGTGGCTCACAAGTTGATTGGGACTACCATGGCCATAAAGTTGGCATCTTTATGCCATGGAGTCCCTCAAAGGCTCCAGATCTGAAGTCATGACCCCAAACATGCTTGCATCCATGAATGGTTCCGAAATGTGCTCCTTAAAGCCCTAAACTACTCCATGAAGAGATCTAGTAAATGAATAGTCAAGGTATAGACTGTATACCTCAATAAGGCTGTCTTGACAAAGAAACCTTTGGATCCAAAGCTTCTTCATTCAACCAAGCTCTTCTAGCTTCCACTCCTTCAAGGAAATACCAAAGAATCACTCTCTTTTCACTCCTACATACTCAAGAGGTCTCAAGCTCATGAATTAGGGTTTGCTGGACTGAGGGGGGCGATGAGGGAGGCCACAATTAGGTGTTAAGGTCCTTAAGTAGGGTGCAATCCCTGAAAATTAGGGTTTCACTCTGGCAGTCCTACTCGTCGAGTTGGGGCTCCCCAACTCGTCCAATAAGTTTCTTAACCCGCGTCCAAAATCCCATTTCTACTCGACGAGTTTGGGGCCTCCAACTCGTCGAGTCCCTTTGCAAAAATGATAATTCTTATTTAAAATACCTACAAGGAACCGGACGTTACACAAGGTTTAGTCCAAACCTCGACTTTTTGGATTGGTGACCCTTTTGAGCTAGTTTGTACGTAGAAAAGGTCCCTCCCCAAATTGAAAAGACAAAAATACCCTTAATATATTTATTTTTCATTTTCTTTCTTTTTTAACTATTTTATAATTAATAAATAAATACAAAAAATGGATCTCTCTCTCCCTATCTCTCTCTCTCTCTCTCTCTCTCTCGCCAGTAAAGAACAAAAAACTCCACCCCAACTTCTTCTTCCCCAATCCACCTTGCTTCCTTTCCTTATCTATGGCTAGTAAAATATAATCAAGAACAAAGGACTATATTCTTTTTTGTATGTGTTCTTAAAAATAAAATAACAGACATGTCATTGTTTTTGGATTGCAGGCGTGGTTCAAAAGAAGATGATGAACTGTGGATCGCCCAGGAAAATGATGAACAACAGGTCAACGAAGATGGTAGCTACACAAAGTATTGTGATTAGAGACCTCAAAAACTCTCTCTCTCTCTCTCTCTCTTTCTCTCTCTAGTAAAGAACGAAAAAACCCCACACATCTTCTTCTTCCCCAACCCATCGCCTGAGAAACCCTAATCCTGTTATCCCTCTTTTGTTGAAACCTGCAAATCACTAATTTTTGGGGATGGGATTTGGTGTCAACGTTTTGACAGGTGGTCCCAACGTTTTGAAGTTTAGGTCATATATGTTCTGATTATTGCCGACGTGAGCTTTGGTACCAAAAATTCAAGATCAATCCAAGTTTTTTTAATCTAAGGCTTCCTTCTCTGCCATTCTATTTCAAGCTAAGCATCACAAAACGCCAATCATAGCAAACTCTTTAGGCATTGATGATGGAATAAGGAGTTACCGAGAAAAAAAATCAAAAAGCTGATGCATCAATGATGGAAATAGGAGTTACCGAAGAGCGGTGGTAGGGATGAGGACCTCCACATCCACTAATGCTTGGCCTGTACTGTGTAACCGGTAAGGATGCAGACCTCCATCTCCGTTAATCCCTTAACACCGTCGTTTATTGCTTCACACGCTATCATCTTCGATCTGTTTGAACTTATGCAGAGGTAATGGTAAGGAGAGGAGTGACATATGTGTTGTGTCGTCGGTAAAGAACTTGTGTGTGGAGAGAGAGAGGGGGAGAGAGAGATGGCTAATTTTAATTAATAATAAAACATTAAATTAAATACAAAAAATATAAAAAAGGTATTAGAAGGGCATTTTAGTCTTTTTAGTTTATTGAGGGACCAAAACCACAATCAAACTAGGCCAAAAGGACCATGAAACCAAAAAAATCGGGGTTTGGACCAAACTTCGGAAAAAATACATACCATAGAGACCATTTTTGCAATTTTGTCAATAAAATTTCAAAACTATTCTCTTTTGAGCCCTAAACAAAATAATAAATTCTTCAACAAGTTCGGTTCTGCATGTTAAAATCCAAGTCGAACTTGATCAGTTTCGATGCAAAAAGGGGTTGTGATAAAATCTGATTCAATATATAGCATATCTTAAGAATTGTTGTTTGTTTAGAGCATGTCAATTTAGATAAAGACAATCTCATGACATCAAGATCTAGTGCAAGGTTGACCCATATTGCTTTGGTTTCTTGCTTAGGTCCACAAAAAACCAGAAACAATCCCTTTGTGCGCTGGAATATTATTTAATTATAAAACTACGATTATGAACACTTAGAGGGTGTTTGAGATTTCATTTAAAAACAATTTATTGACTTTTTGAAAAATCAATAAGTTAAAAAAATGTTTGACAATATGAAAATGACTTTTAAAATAACTTTTAATCAATCCTTTAAAAAAGAGATTTCAATAAATTATGATTTCTAATTTTTGAAAATTCCTTTAAAAGATGTATAAGTTAAGGTAAACATTTAAAAAAAATAACTTGTTGACTTATTGACTTTTCCTACTAAAAAAGTTAATCAAACACGTTTTTAAAAACTTATTTTCCTTCAAGTCAATAAGTCATTTTGCTTAAAAAATATTTTGAGGTTTAAAATGAAATCCTAAGCACCCTCTTATATGTTAATTTTTAAACTATAAGTGTTCACGGTTAAAATTCTTTTAAATCATCGATTGGAAATAAGATTTTGACAGATGATCTCACGTCAATTAACTATGGCCTACTGAACAAATTCAATCAATTGAACCTTCAATTATCAATTTTATCCATTTGAATATTTGACTATGGCCTAGTGAACAAATTCAATCCAATTGAACCTTCAATTATCAGTTTTATCCATCTGAATATTTGACTGTGGCCTAGTGAACAAATTCAATCCAACTGAACCTTCACTTATCGATTTTATCCATTTGAATATTTGATACGCCCGTGTAGCTTAATTGGATTCATCCAATTCTCATCTAAATTAGGGGTGAACGCGATGCGGTTCGGTGCGGTTATTAACCAAAACCTCACCACTAACCGCAAATACGGTTAATCCATTCTCAAAACTGCTTGGTACGGTTATTTTTGTGGTGCGGTTAGACAGTTATTTTTGCGGTGCGGTTTTTTTTGTGTTGTGGTTATTAACCGCATGGATTTGGTGCGGTTGTTTTGTGTGGTTTTTAACCACAGTTTAGAACTCAAACGGTTTTAAGAGTTTAAACATATTACTTGTAATAATAAAAAAACCATAAGGTATAAAACAATTAACTTAAATCACAAACAACTAATATCTTAAAAATGTCAAATTAATAGCAATTAACAATAAATATCTTAAAATTATCAAATTTCACCATTTTTCAAAGTTAAACATAACAAAAAACCAATACTTTTGTCTTATAGTATTTTATCATTCTTTCATCCATGAAACTTGTCTTATTTTTAATATTTAATATATTAATAATTAATGAAATAAAATTGTATATAATATACGCAATGCGGTAACCGCACCGCACCGCAAATTTGCGGTTTTTGGAAAACAGAAAACCTCACCATCGGTTTTTATTGCGGTTACGATTTATCGGTTGCAGTTTATGCGGTTAATTTTAGTTGCGGTGCGGTTTTTGCTCACCCCTATCTAAATATAGATTCAGTTATAAACAATCAAAATACATTTGATAACTTATTATATAAACATCCACTTCAAAATACAAACATCAACATATCAAAATTCAATCAAGAAAATATAGCTATTTAAACATATCTTTTAAACTTCTTCTTTTTTTTTTTTAATTTTAATTTTTTTTTTTACTTTTTGCACAATATACATATCAATAATATCGTATTAATTGAATAATAAATTTTTGATAATTGAATGATAACTTATTATATAAACATCCACTTCAAAATAAAGACATCAACATATCAAAATTCAATCAAGAAAATATAGCTATTTAAACATATTTTTTAAACTTTTTATTGTAGTTTTATTTTAATTTTTTATTACTTTTTGCACAATATACGTATTAATAATATCATATTAATTGAATAATAAATTTTTGATAATTGAATGGATTAGATTGGTTAGTAATTGAATGAGTTTACTGTTCAGTTTTTAATTGCCATCATTATCTCTCAAAAATAGACTGATCCAATTTAAATAATGAAAAATTTAAGCCCAATTGTTATTGGATACCAAATGTTTGTTAATGATTTTTTTATTCAATTAACCGATTTGAATTGAATAAGTTATTTTTTTTAAATTGAAACCATATTCTTTAAAGTTAAAATAAAACTAACATAACATATATTTCTACATATAAGTTATTTTATTAATACATTATAATAATCAATTAATTTTTTAAAATACACAATGAAATGAATGCTTCAAAAAAAAGAGTACCGTTTTATGTACTTTGATTAATTTATTTAAAGAAACAAATAAATAAATCACAAACTTCAACAAAAGCAGCAAAGACACACTCTCTCTTTCTCGCTTTCTCTCCTTTCCTTTTTATCACCATTTACAGATCTCCATCATCCCCTCTCTCTCTCTCTCTCTCTCTCTCCAACAGCTAAGACAAAATTGCAGTAAACCCTAGACCAAATTCAAATATCTTATCGAATCTAATCACTTTCAAATTCTTGTATCATACAATGCTTAAACAAAGCTAGGCTTTTTCCTTCTTTTTCTCAGTGAAAACTTGTTAATTTCCTATTTGGGGGTGGAGATTTGCAGAACCCCCAAATGGGTAGTTGCAGCTCTAAACCCTCGACAGGATCCAAATTTTCCGGTCATTATGATATCGATATTCCGGTTAAAGATAATAATGAGAAAGAGGTAGAAGAAACAACGACGACGACGACGTCTAAGAAGACCACAAAGGACGAAATTGAGGTAGGGAAGAAGTCTCCATTTTTTCCGTTTTACAGTCCGAGTCCAGCTCACAATTGGTTCTCGAAAAAATCATCTCCGGCGAAATCTCCGGCGCCTAATGCGAGTTCTAATTCTACTCCGAGGAGATTTTTCCGGCGACCGTTTCCTCCTCCTTCTCCTGCGAAACACATTAAGTCGGTGTTGGCGAGACGGCATGGCTCGGTGAAGCCGAACGAGGCGGCGATACCGGAGGGAAATGAATCGGAAGGGGTTTCGGGATTAGATAAAAGCTTTGGGTTTTCGAAGCATTTTGGGAGCAAATATGAGCTTGGTGAGGAAGTCGGAAGAGGGCATTTTGGATACACTTGTAAAGCTAAGTTCAAGAAAGGGGAACTTAAGGGTCAAGAAGTTGCAGTCAAAGTTATCCCGAAGTCAAAGGTACGTTGATTCAATTACGTCGGATCAAGCTTGTTCTTTTGATCCGTATGCTACAGTGATCAGATCTGAAGTTGATTTGATTTGATTGGATCATATGCGTATTCAATTATTATTTTTCTAATCTCAATTGTTGACTTTCAGAGTTCTCGATCAACTTCTTTTTAGGGTGAATAGACCCAATCTAACTATAATCGAAACATGTCAATTCTGCAGATGACAACAGCCATAGCCATTGAAGATGTGAGAAGAGAGGTGAAGATATTGCGAGCTTTAACAGGACATAACAACTTAGTGCAGTTTTACGATGCATATGAAGATCATGAAAAAGTCTATGTTGTGATGGAGTAAGAATCCAATCATACATTCAAATCTTCATTCTATGTTTCTTAACTATTCTGCAACATAAATTTATTATTTTTTTCTAGGTTATGTGAAGGAGGGGAACTCTTGGATAGAATACTTTCAAGGTAACATTTTTTATTCCTTTCAATTGTCAAACTCATATAAAATATTGGGTTTTTAACTTTTAATTTTAAATTTACTAACTGAATTATATTTTTCAGAGGTGGAAAATACACAGAAGATGATGCGAAATCTGTATTGATACAAATATTAAATGTTGTTGCGTTTTGTCATCTTCAAGGTGTAGTACACCGTGACTTAAAACCAGAGGTGACACCTTTACTTAATGTGGCTAAAGTTTGAATCTTTTATATCACTCAAGTCAAAAGTCAACACCATTTTTATTCATTGGTGCTAAAATTTTGTTCTATGCTTCTTGTTTTCTAATATGAACTATAGAGTTTTATCATATCATATAGTTTATTGACTCATTCTCTATTCCAAAAAAATTACATTATTTGACTTCCCACATATTGTTTGACTATAATATATATCATTTTCTTTCTACAATTCCCATTTAACAATTTTCAATCTTTGCATCAGAATTTCTTGTTTACATCAAAGGATGAAAACTCGCCTCTTAAAGCCATAGATTTTGGGTTATCAGACTTCGTGAAGCCCGGTATTTTCTCTCTCTATATATACATACATGTTTGTGTATGTATATATTGTCTCTATTGACTCTATTCCTTCTTGTTGTCGATTTCTCTTTTTGATTTTTATGTGTTGATGTTTTTTTTTTAGATGAAAGGCTTAATGATATTGTTGGGAGTGCATATTATGTTGCTCCTGAAGTTCTACATAGATCATATAGTACTGAAGCAGATGTATGGAGTATTGGTGTTATAGCTTATATTCTTTTGTGTGGAAGTCGCCCTTTTTGGGCTCGATCTGAATCCGGAATCTTTAGAGCTGTTTTAAAAGCGGACCCCAGTTTTGATGAAGCTCCTTGGCCTACTTTATCATCTGAGGCCAAAGATTTTGTCAAAAGATTGTTGAATAAGGATCCTAGAAAAAGAATGACAGCTGCCCAAGGCCTCAGTAAGTGTCCCCCACAATTTACCTTTTTACCCCTATGGATGACTTTTACATAAAGATATGACATGACATGACACAACAAGTTGTACTATGTTTGACATAAAGATATGACTTGACATGAAACAACAGGTTTACTATGTTTTATGTCATGACAGAGTAGGTTATGCAATGTAACCTATTCTGTCATTGTAACCTATTCTGTCAGAATAGGTTACACACAGAATAGGTTACACAGTGTAACCTATTCTGTCATAACATGTCATACGAGTCTTTGTCCCACCTTTTAAGTGTGACAAAAAGTTGTACTTTTTCCCACTTACATTGGTTTGAGTCTCAGTCCAATGCATGTCAAACACAGTGTAACTTACACAGTGTTTGACATGCATTGGATTAGTACTCAGACTGATGTAAGTGGGAAAAAGTACAACTTTTTGTCACACTCAAAAAGGTGGGACACAGACTCACTTTTGATCTCTTGCTTGTGCAAAAGACGTAAATGCCCTTTCGATCTTTATTATCAGAAATAGCTCTAGGAAAGCTTATATTGAATTGATTATGATATGATATGGTTTAGGTCATCCATGGATTAGAAATACTACTAATGAAGTGAAAGTGCCTCTTGACATCTCCATATTGAGACTCATGAAGGCTTATATGCGTTCTTCTGCTCTTCGAAAAGCTGCTTTACGGGTATTTTTTTAAAAATTTTCTTTTGATGAATGTTGAGAATTATTATTTTGTTTTCATTATTTGGACAACTTCGTATTAAATTTAGTCTTTTTTTTCCCCCTCAAAATTTGCAGGCTTTATCAAAGACATTGACTGTAGATGAGTTGTTTTATTTAAAGGAGCAATTTTCTTTGTTGGAACCGAGCAAAAACGGATCCATAAGCATGGAAAATATCAAAGCAGTGAGTAACTGTTCCATAAGTTCATTTAAATATATTAAAAAAAATAGCAATATACTTTCATTTATTTGTTTATTACTTTCATCAATTTCTATTACACCATTGTATTTCCAAAATAAATTTCTTATCAAGCCATTGTACTTTCAAAACTCTATCAAATTACAACATTCTGCTTTCGATTGTTTTTAGCACATTGTATTTTGAAAAATCTACTCTATAAATTTATAATGGTGAGAATAGTTTTCTATATAATTTGGTAGTTTTTCAAACTATAATGTTGTAATATATGAATAAACGAATGTATGTTGCTATTTCCTATATATAACTTTTAACCCCTAAAATTGAAACTTTTTTCTTACCTTTTTCAGGCGTTGATGAAACATGCTACGGATGCCATGAAGGAGTCACGTGTCCATGATTTCCTAGCATCGGTATGTCATTTGATAAAATAAAAACATTACAAATCTGCCATTTTACTTAAATACCCTTCATCATGCGCGTGTTCTTATAATGCAGCTTAGTGCACTTCAATACCGAAGGATGGATTTTGAAGAGTTTTGTGCAGCTGCAATAAATATCTATCAACTTGAGGCTCTTGAAAGATGGGAACAACATGCTCGTTGTGCCTATGAACTCTTTGAAAAAGATGGAAATCGAGCCATCATGATTGAAGAACTCGCCTCTGTAAGTTTTATTCTTACCAAAATTTTTAAATCTAAGGGTCTGTTTGATACGATGGAATGGAAATGAACGATGGAATGGAATGGAATGAGTTGTTACATTCCATTATCATGTTTGGTTGACTATGGAAAGAATGGAATGAATCATTCAAACATGTTTGGTGTGCACATTTTGAAAAGTGAGAGAAATTAAATTGATAAAGAAAGAAAAAATTGTTAATTTATATGGATAAACTTTGATCAAAGAAAGATGTGTATTGCTGACTAAGTTATTAGTATTATAGATATATACACATGTTTCATGTGTTTGAAAATATGTAGTAAGAGTTTTTTGAGAAGTCAAAAAAGTTTATTTATTACTTTAAACAATTGTTTACAAGAATAAAAAATTAAATACCAAGAAATCAAAAAATATGTTTTTTGAAAAATAATATAATTAACTTTTGAATATTTTTTAATACATTATTGTTATTGAAGTTTATTTAAAAAAATAATTTATATATTCATTTCCAGTCCAATGCATTTGACTTGACTAATGTTTATGGGACAAAAAGTTGCAACTTTTGTCACATCGACATTCGTCTCAGTCCAGTTCAATGCATGCCAAAAGCAGTGCAACCTGTTCTGTAAAAGGACGAAAAATTTATTTTTCGTCCCATTGACATCTGTCTCAGTCTAATAATTTTTCGTCCCATTGACATCTGTCTGAGTCTAATGAATGTCAAATGCAGTATAACCTGATCTGTCATGTCATGTCCTGTCTAGACAAAAAAACTAACGATACTTGTACAGGAACTTGGGTTGAGCCCGTCGGTTCCGGTTCATGCGGTACTCCATGACTGGATCAGACACACGGATGGGAAGTTGAGTTTTCTTGGATTTGTGAAGTTGTTGCATGGTGTCTCCAGTCGGACCCTTGCAAATAAACCTCAATAACACTTGGTGAAATTTGTGTATGGATTTGGAGTTGAATGTGAGAAAAACCGAAAAACGTCCCTTTTATACATGAATTTTCTGACTAGAAAAAACAAGAACATGTATGCAAGTGGCATTGTATTTGTATGTATCAACGGATGCTTCGTGTTCTAATCCACTAATTTCTACCTCCCAATTCCCATATTGTATTCATTATATTTAAATAAATATATAAAGATGTAAAACAACTATCAAAACAATTTATCAAAAAAGCTATAAAACTCTTGTGAAACCTTTTTCATCAAACCATATAAATTCCAAACAAATACATAATAATGTAATCAATTATCGATATGGATTACCAATATCGGCACTCCACATCATGGTGAATATAGTGAATGACTTGATTGGTAAATACTAAATACACTACATTGTCCGCTTCCTCTTCCACGGGATCCTCTACCTCCATACTCTCTCCCAACTTTTGGGTTTTCTTCTATATTTGATCGTTGCCCAACATTTAATCTTATTCACCACTTTCATTTCTTCAATATCACCAACCACAACCAAATACATATGCGCACTATTTTTATTGTTATAAATTACGTTTTTCAAGTGTTTTGTATCATTATCATCAATTAAGTCCATAACATACCCAAACTCTGCATGTTGGAAAGAAACCTTTAATATTACTGACCTCTATGTCTGTCTTCGCTTTAACCAGTTCTATCAACCCCTAATAGTTAATATCTACCAAAATATGTACACCAATATTTGTAACAAATGGCCTAACATATATGGTTTCTTTATCTATTATTTGCCATGACCCTACGTTCAAACTATAACAAAAAATTCATCCATATTGCTAAAATCTATTTTTCTCTCAAACGAAATTGTTATTTATTATTATTACTTTTTTACCTACTTTACAATTTATGACAGAGTAAACTCTCATTATGACTACACATACTCTGAATTGTACAAAAACCCAAATCCGCAGTATGGACTACCAGCTTGCAATATCGTAGTGCGGAGTGATGTATGATACTGGAAGTCCATACTGCAGATTTATTTTTTACAAAGTGAGTCGACTCATGTAGTTAATTGGGACTGAAAATTTTGAAATCAAACCTTTTTGTCACTATGCAGTCTTGTTATATTTGGGAAGACCTTTGTTTTTTTTTTTTTTTTTTTTTTTTTTTTTTTTTTTTGTCGTTTTTGGCACGGTGTTTTTTAGTACTTTTTGAAATTTTTTGTATTTATATTCGCGTGGCGCACACGTTCCCCAACCAGCAACTCCTCTGTAAAATCCACCCTAAATTTGTGTAGAGCAGTTGGATTCTGAATACCAGTTATGAAACCTCCCATCATTTCAATCTCCTCCGACGAAGAAGACGATGACGGAATCTTCGAGGAAGAAGAACTAGAATCGGAATTCTCATCGCAAGACGACACCGATTATAGCGAATCGGACGATCAGGAGTATGACGAGGAGGAAGAAAACGATGTTGAGTCGGATGAAGAAGAATGTTCTGATAATCAAGGTTTGTTTTCTTGTTCGTCGTATTAGAAATGCGAAAGTATGACTGGCTCAGATATGATTAACTCTTTAAAATTGGGAATAAATTGTACCAACTATTTTTTTCAATTGAATTACTTCTATCGGTAGATTGGTGTAATCAATCACATTGGTAACTAATTGCAAAAATTGTAATATTTTGGTTGATGTTGAACTATAGCGCGAAGAATAATGCGACTAGTATCTGTTCTTGACTGCTAAATCAGAATTCCCAATCCCTCCATTCCAGCAAAAGTGCTAACACTTCAATTTATGCGTTACACAAGTTCTTTACACTTTCAGAGTTGATATGGACTCGATTTTGTTTTAGCCAAATTGCTTACTGCATTATTTTTTATGCTAGGTAGGGTAATATCTGTTTATTTTGACCTAATTTTTTGGATTATGCACTTGGCAACATGCTCAAATGCTGGTTTATATTAATTGTGATTGGCATTAGCATTATGATAAAGACCTAGGTCTGATCATCTTGTTTGGCATCTCACTTTCCTTTGAAGATATTACAGAGTTGAGAACTGTTCTTTCTATGCTCAAATGGGGAAAAAAAAAGATTTAAAAGAAAGAAACAGAAGTGCATTTTTAAGTGCACAAAACATTCTTTAATGCTATTTTATCTTTTCAGGAAGTAATGGCATAAAGGAGTTAAGTCTTGTAGAGTGTAAAGCATACTTGAGGAAGCATGGATTGAGATTATCTGGCTCCAAGGAGGAATGCAGACAGAGAATCAAAGAGCATGAGAGGTTAGTTATTAATTGCAATTATAAAAAAATGACATTTTAAAATATATGATGCTATGAATCTTACCTTGATAAAAGGTTTTCTAAAATCCAGGTTAAAAGATGCAGGGGGTGAGTCAATATATCCCAGATCATCATTTTCAATTAATTGCACTGGTAATACTTTTTTTTTTCTTCTTTATTTTCTCAATTAAATACTTTAAACCAAAATGTTTCTTTAAATACAGGTGATGCATGCAAAGGAGACGTCGTATTGTTCAAACAAAAAATAAAGTAAGAAACCTTAAATTCAATTACCTTTTTTTAGGCTCTATTACTAAATTGTTTTTTTTCTCATTGAATCACTTATAGATATGATAAAGGGGCGAATAGAGGAAATATAGTGGGAAAAAGAACTGTTGCTGGAAGGATAGTGAAAGAAAGTTATGGTGCATCAAAGCAACAACATACATTCACAGTTAGTCAGATAAATAATATAGTAAAAAAAAACATGATATTAAATTAATTAATTTTATGTTTTTTTTTTTAATGTTTGAAAAAGGTTGAAGTGTTGTGGAACAAAGGGTCGAGAAAACTCCCTGTGCTTTCTACTTTGCTAGTGAAAGGTCGCAATCTCTACAGATATGGGACATTTAGACAGGTAATTTTTTTTTTTATTTAAGTAAATGAATATCTATTTATAATTATAACTAAAATACATATACTATAAAAAAAGGGTGGTGGTTTTTACTTTTTACTTTTTAGCCATGGAAGAGTGAAGCAGAAAGATCAAAAGTTCTTGAAGAAAAACACAAGCGAGGGGAAGCAGCTAGACATATACGAAAATCAAACAAGACAGAAATTCAAATTCCTTCCAATAACAATAATAATAAACGAAAATTAAAAAAGACAGAATTTCTTTCCAATAACAATAAAGGTACATGCCAAAAGTCAAAACTCAGTACAAAGTACAACTCTGTCATGTCATGTTAGTATATTCTGATTTTCTGTTTCATTAATCAGGTAGAAAGAGACAAAGGCTATCCAACAAAGGACCATCTCGAAGTAAACAACCAACTCGAACACCTAAACAAAACACTACAAGTGTCCGCAAGAGGAAAACCGTACATATTAAAAAGACGAAAATGCCCTTTCGAGCGGACCCAAACCGTTCGATATATCCTAATCATCATCGCCGACAACAAGAAGCATCGTTGTTGCCTGTTCCATATGACCGCATTTCTTCATTTCCTAATATGCCACCGCTAGGGGTCTCGCGTTACACTGTTGGACAACCATCTAGACAGAATCCTGTCATGTATCCGTATCCGTACCAGTATCAGCCACGTGGTTACCATCATTACACCATATGAATTACCTATTCATATTTGATTGTTTGAAGTCTATTTTGAAACAAGTTGTAACAAGTACAATTCTTTTTACTATCTTTTAAACAAATATCCAAAATATTTGGAAAGTCAACTTTACTTTCAGATAAATGAGATATCTGGTTGACCTGTTTATTTATTTATTTTTTTTTCCAATGGGTTCGATTGAACGACTCATTTTAAATTTCAAAGTTTATATAAATTAAAAAAAGTTTTAGACTTGTTTAAATAAGTTGCAAACTCAAGTATTTGTTCAAAATAAAAAAGAACACAAAATTACAACATAGTTGTTAATAACTTTTTAAATTTAAACTTATAAACAGGAGAGGTTGTGATTGTGTATGAGCGGTATTTCAAATGGTAAGGTTGCGTTTAGTTGTGGAAAAATGGACCGTTTTCCGGAAAAATTTCTCAAGAAAAATGAAAATTTTGAAAACGCGTTTAGTTCGTCTATTTATCTAAATTTTTTTTTACAGAAAATGAAATTTTTCGTTTTCTAAAATTACAAAGAAGTTGGAAATTTTTGGAAAACCAATAATCATTGTTTTCCATATTTTTCTAATTCCAAATTTTTTCTAAAATATAAACACACCAACTCCTACCTCTACCTACCCCCATCTTAACACCCCCAACCCACCACACCCCTATCTACCCACACCCACCAACTCCCACGCCACCCTCCCCCCCACACACACCCACCCACCCCCACAAACACACACCTACATGTTGGGGTATTTAATGTGTTGTCTCAATATTATTTGTACTAGAATAGTCCATATAGTAACGAGATGGGCCTATCCACCCGAAATTTAATGATATTAGGGTTAGACTATTAATAGTGCATGCATGCAACGTTTTTAGGGTAATCGATTGTATTGCCCTACATCGTCTTTACAAAAAAGTTCAAACAGAACTCTTCTAAGACTTTGATAATATAATCATTCAGCACATTTGATCATTTGTTCTTCGTGTTTTGATTCAATTAAACTGTTTTGCATCTATCGATCTTTATTATTGTCTCAACAATTGGTATCAAAGCCAGTGGCGAGGGTTCGATTCTCTCAGGGAGCAATTTATGAGGGGGGGGGATTCTTAGGGGTCAGAAATGGCATTGACCAAGTCCACACACGATGGCTTGGAGTGCCGCAATCGAATGTCTGGTCCTGGAGGGATGAATGAGCTATATGGGTAAGGTTGCGTCTTTTCTAACACCAATTGGTTTTAGATCAACCGGTAGCGCTAATGCTCAACAAGTGGTATCAGAGCGGGAGATTGTGTAATATATACGCATATCTTCTGTCGAGCTTACTAGGGTTTGATTTTTATCAGATATGTTCTAGTCGTCTCCATCGCTTTCATCGATTGTAGACGTTAGATCTGGGTTGTTGCTTACCCTAATCTCGATTAGTATTTTAGACATCTGATTCATTACAGTTTCGACAATCTTGTTAAAGATGAATCCAGAAGATCCACATACTCTTTCTTTCAATCTTTCTAGCAGCATTGGTTCGACTACCAGGATCCCAATCCTTTTCCCACAAGACCATGAAGTTTGTGCACTAAACTTTGGAGACTACGTCCATGGTCTTGAAGAGAATGGAACCTAATATGGGAGGCAATGACGGAGCAGACTTTCATGCATACTGCTACAAGAAAAATCATCAAAACTCAAGCTGAATACAACGAACTTCTTCTCAATGTTAAGGAAGTTGCAAAAGATGAAAAAGACAAGTTGCTAAGTAACATAAAGGCCATGAGAATAATCAGGTTTGCTTTGCCTCGAGACACGTTTCGTCTAGTTAGTGCATGTGATACAACCAAGGAAATATGGGACAGGATGAAGGAGCTTTACTCAAGCGACGCATATCTGGAACACTTTGTACAAACCTTGCTTTTGTCGGAGTTTGGTGCCTTCGTTCAAAAGCCAGAAGAGAAACTTGATCATACTTTTAATCTCTTTAATCATCTCTTGGGAAGAATGGTAAAACATAAAATAAAGCGTGAAAAGATTAAGTAGAAAGTCACATTCATGAACGACTTGAGGTCCGATTGGAAAGCAGTGGTAACAACTGTGAAAGCTCATGAACAGTTCAAGAGCTATACTTTGGCGAAGCTGGTGGAGATTCTGAGATCCCATGAAGATGAAGTGACGCAATATGTGAAACTCGTCTCCAGTATAGGTTCGTTGGCCCTCGTTGCGAAGAATAAAAAGGTTGCCGAGGAAGACTCGGAGTCTGACCTTTCGGACTGTAAACTCTCCAAGGAGGAATTTGCTCTGATGGTTTCTAATCCAAAGAAATTTGTTAAGAAGAACTTTGGTCGCTTCAAAAACAGGAACTGACAGGGAAATCATGGTTCAGACAAGTCAAGGGATGAGAGCTTTAAAAGCTCACAAAAGGAAGAAGATAAGCAGGAAAAGAAGCTGCTTGGAGACTCTGGGTACGACTGCAACTACTACCATGGCAAGAACCATTTTGCCAAAGAATGCATGCTGAGAAAAATGAATGAGGAGGAAGAGAAAAATGAAGCGCACTATCTTCAAAAGATAGAAGAGCTGAGGAAGAGAAAGGATGCTGAAAATGCGAAACTTGCTTTGATCGTGCAGGAGGATGGTGATGAGTTTGGACGTGTTGAAGTATGGTCTACTGATTCGGATGACGAAGAGGTCCGAAAGCCGAAGCATGGTGAATGTTTTGTTGCGAAGGCTGATGCGCAGAAGTATGCTGGGAAATGTTCGATGGTGCAAAGCGGAGTCTCGGAGCATAAGGAATTCACAACTGATGCAGGTTGTCCCACTAAAAGCTGTTTCACAGCGAGGCCTGTTTCACAACAGGTGAAGGAGTGCAAAAATGTCATCAACAAGGTACACTCTATACTTCAATCTCTTAATATTCCTGCTACACGTTATGAATCTGAATTAGATGATTTAAATTACACTTTCTCTAGTTTTAGTGATAGTTTAAAGAGAACTCGTTTAAGTAATTCTGACCTAAGTGATCAAATCAGCAGGGTAACAAGTAAAAGTGAAGAGAGACGAATGTGGATAGAGAAGCTGGAGTTAGAGTTAACTAGGTCTAGGGATGATGTTATTTATTTGAAACGAGACAATTTAGCGCTTTTAAAACAACAGCGGTTATATTTTAACATTACCCAACTGCATCTTGATTGTGAAATAGGCAAAAAGATACACAAAATGATTTACCCTTTCTAGAATTGAAAGATGATGAAATCGATGCAGAGTGCTATAAGTGCGAGTCCATAGTCTCTTCCGAAGAGGTTTCAGAAGCATACCGAGTTGGTCTTGACAAAATTGAAGCCTACATACAGTCCAAAGACCATAAGAATATATTAAAACAAGTTTTGGATGAAAAAGATAAAGAGAAAATTAAATCTGATACTATGCAAAATTTTGACTCGTTGTGCATAAAATTAAGTTCGGAAAACACTTTCGATGCTTAAAATGTTTCTGAATTTAACGAAAGCGAGATGAGTGAAATTTATGTAGAGGATGAGATTGATTGTTTCACATTTGTTCAAAATGAATCTGAACCTAAGAAACAGATAATTTCCAAAAACTCCATTGAATATGTTCGCATTGTTGAAAACAAAGGTCCGGATATTTTAAGAGAAAAAGCAGCTATTTTTCCGACAGTAAAAACAGTTCCGAACCAAGTGTTCGTAACAACCGGACTGGACACAAAAGATACTCCAGAACTAACAACCATCATAAATGATGATAATGCTGATGGTTGTCCCGAATTTTTCTAGGATAGTCCTATAGACAATGCAGATGAGACAAAAGGTCTGTCCGAATTGACTTCTTGGAAGACGAAAGTCATATATGTCTCAAATCCTATTAATTCTGCCAATCCCTATAGCAATCAGGCAAGTCCCAGTGGCACCAAAGATGTCCCTTGCGAAACCTCTTCGAAACCGTCCTATCCTAAGATCCGAAAGGAAAATTCTAGATCTAAGGTTCATTTGTCTGCAGAAGAAATGATAGCCAAGAAAAAGTAGATGAACAGTAGATATAAGAAAAATCAACAAGCTAGGAAACAATTCTGGAAAAGTTATTATTCTAATAACAATACTGTTAACTCAGTAAGAACTCCGGTTCGAAATGTGAAATCTTCTCCTGTTCAAAGTTCGAAACTAAAATCTGTTCCGAAACAGGTTGTGAAACCTCTGGTTACAAAACCTGTTGCGAAACCAGAACATTTTGCAAAACCTCAAGTTTCGAAACCATTTGAAAAAGCTAAACCAAAGTTTTCTCCTAAATCCAATTCTTCAAAAACTTTCAATGCATAAAAAGATGTTAAAGGCAAAGGCAAACTAGTTTCGAAACCTGAAATCTCTTCCAAAGATTCCGAAGCTCAGTTGAAAAAGGAGGAAAATAAAATTGCGAAAAAGGTTGCCAAGTAACAAATAGTTTCTAAACAGAAAAAATCACTTTTAAAAGAAATCCCAATGATGAAAGGATTATTGTTTTCAAAATAATGAAAGGAGAGAATTCAACTTTGATAAAGAGATCATATTTGTTTGATGAATCAATAACATTTCTTGTTCTTAAGAAAACCTCACAAGGACCTAAACAACTTTGAGTTCCTAAATCTCTCTGAAATTTGTAGGTGATTCGTGACGAACAGTACGACTCTGAATGATACATCGATAATGGCTGTTCACGTCACATGACAGGGAGAAAGGAAGAGCTCAGGGAATTTCGAATGTTAAAGGATGGTGGCAAAGTGAAGTATGGAAATAATTCCACAGGAGAGATCAAAGGATATGGCATGATCACGAATGGCGAATTCTCCATTCGGAAGGTAGCCTATGTGGAAGGCCTGCAACATAACCTGATAAGCATTTCTCAATTGGTTGTAGGTACAGGGCTGAAGGTTTCTTTTGATGACAAGGATCTGAAATAACTGAGAAGAAAACAAAGGCGGTGTTACTAAAATCCAAAAGAAAGGGAGAGATGTTTCCTTTGAACATAAAACCTATAGTCGGAAAGCCATCCATTTGCCTTCTTACGAAAGCATCTTCGGATGATAGTTGGCTTTGGCACCGAAGGCTCTCGCATTTAAATTTCAAGGACATCAACAAACTCGTACTTGGCGACCTTTTGTGAGGACTCTCTCTTCTAAAGTATGACAAAGAACATCTGTGTGCAGCTTGTGAACTAGGAAAGCAAAGTCGGAAGAGTCACTCCACAATCATCAATACCAAAATTATCGAGCCACTTGAACTTCTACATATTGATATTTGTGGCCCTTCTGCCATTGAAAGCATTGGTGGTAATAAGTATATTTTGGTTATTGTAGATGATTTTTCTTGATTTACCTGGGTTTACTTTCTTAAACAGAAATCAGATGCTACCTCAAGGCTAAAGGATTTTATCAAGCTGATCGAACTTCAATTGTGAAAGCCAGTTGGGAACGTTCACAGTGATAACGGTTCTGAATTCAAAAACCAAGTGTTTGAAGAATTCTTGACTGAAAAGGGAGTTTCTCACAACTTCTCTGCTCCTTACACTCCTTAGCAGAATGAAGTCATCAAAAGATGAAACCGATCTCTTTATGAAGCTACGAGGACCATGCTTTCATTTGCGAACTTACCACTCTATTTCTGGGCTGATGCGATCGGAACTGCCTGCTTTACTCAGAATTGCTCCTTAATTAACAAAAGATTCTCAATAACTCCTTACAAGATTCTTAATAAAAGAAAACCTAACGTTAAGTTCTTTAATGTTTTTGGTTCCAAGTGTTTCATTTTTAACTCCAAAGAGCAAAGGAACAAATTTGACGTGAAAGCAGATGAAGGAATCTTCCTAGGGTATTCTCTTACTTCAAAGCCATATAGGGTTCTAAACAAGAAGTACAAAAGAATTGAGGAAACCTACTATGTCACTTTTGACGACAACTATCTCAAGAAGTATCAGAATTCTACCAGTCCATCCGAAGAGATTTTTCCATCCACACCCCCACAAACAATTCCTCTGATGAAATTGAATGAGGAATTCATGAATTTGTTTGATGAGCCCGAGAAATCCATCACCTCCGAATCGAAGGCTAAGGATAACCAAGAGGATGAGTTAAAGAAGGTCATTAGACGACGCTGCAAAAGATATCGAATCCGAACCGCAAATTCCGAAGTATCCAGAAGTTAACATTGATATTCCGAAGACTTTTGACCTTCCACCCTAAACACAACCTACTACTACTACATTCCAGAGGGAGGGTTCTACTTCAACCTCCACATTCGATACATTTGTTGAGGGGGAGAATTCAAACCCTGAATTCAATACTGATATTCCGATCCAGGGGGAGAATCTTATTCCGAACATTGAGTCACACACGAACTCCCAGGGGGAGAATGAGAATGAAAATAATGACTCCGACGCTCAATTGGAATTTGAAGATGTGAATGCCGAATTGGACCCAGCTTGCGATCCAAACTACCCACCATTAACCAAATGGACCAAAGATCATCCCGAAACTCAAGTCGTCGGAGCACCAACTTCAGGAGTTCTCACGAGAGCTTAAGAAAAAGCGAATCAAACCGTATTATTTTCAAAGATGCAATTTTGCATGTTCAATTCGTTCATCTCCAAAATTGAGCCCAATAATGTAAAGATTGCTCTTGATCACTCTGAGTGGGTACAAGCTATGCAGGAAGAGCTTAATGAGTTCGAACGCAACAAAGTTTGGAGACTGATTCCAACTCCGAAGGATGCTTCTGTGGTCGGTTTAAAATGGGTGTTTCTGAACAAACTTGATAAGGAAGGGAATGTCATCCAGAACAAAGCTCGGTTAGTTGTGAAAGGGTACTGCAAGGAAGAAGGCATAGACTACGAAGCGACATTTGCACCGGTTGCGAGGCTAGAATTTGTTCGCATCTTCCTCGCCTATACAGCTCATAAGAATTTCGAAGTCTATCAGATGGATGTAAAATGTGCCATTTATGAATGGTGAGTTATAAGAAACGGTTTACGTAGAACAACCACCAGGTTTTGTGAAAGAGAAATATCCAAACCATTGCCACATATTGGATAAGGCTGTGTATGGTTTAAAACAAGCTCCTCGAGCATGGTATGAAACCCTTACTCGATTCTTAAAACAATCAAAGTTTAAACAAGGCTCGGTCGACCCAACCTTCTTTCGTAAGAAAGATGATGACCATCTGATGATCGTGCAAATATATGTTGATGATATCATTTCTGGATCAACCAATCCTAGATTGACTGCTGAATTCCGAAAATTGATGGAGACTAAATTTGAGATGAGCTCAATGGGTCCTATTAATTTTTTTCCTTGGTTTAAATATTAGACAGAATTCGGAGGGAATTTTCATAAACCAAGAGGCCTACACAAAGTCTTTTCTCGTGAAATTCGGAATGGTGGGGGACTCAAAGGTCAAGGTTCCAATGGCATTCAGAACGAAGCTTACACCGTCTTTGGACAAACCAGTAGCTGATATGAGTCTCTATCGTCAAATGATAGGTTCATTGATGTATCTAACAACGAGTCGTCCAGACATTATGTTTTCTGTTTGCTATTGTGCCAGGTTTCAGGAAAATCCTCGCGAGCCCCATATGATTGCGGTAAAGAACATCTTCCAGTACCTTAAACGAACCACCTTACTCGGAATTTGGTACCCTTCCAACTCAGGGTTCTTCGTGCAAGCATTCTCAGATGTTGGTCTTGGAGGTTGCGGTCTTTATCGAAAAAGTACAACTGGAGGATGTCAATTTATTGATGACAAACTCGTAAGTTGGCAATCAAAGAAGCAAACACGCGTCTCTCTATCTACCGCTGAAGCTGAGTGTATAGCATATTCCTCTTGTACCTCACAAGTGATATGGATTCAAAGTCAGCTTAGGGCTTACGAGAGTAATATGAAGAGAAATCCATTATACTGTGATTCCGAAAGTGTTATTCGTATTTGCCACAACCCAGTGCAACTTTCCAAGACTAAGCATATAAAACTGAGGTATCATTTCATAAAAGATTACATAGAGGATGGGGATTGTTGACCCGGTGCGGCCGGGTTTGAGTTCCGGTTTCTGGTGGGATCAGAAAGATAATTTTGGAGGAGGCTCATAATTACCGCTTTTCGATACACCTGGGAGCCACCAAGATGTATCGGAATTTCAGGCTAAGTTACGGGTGGCCGTGTATGAATATGGAGATAGCCTGGTATTTAGAGAGGTGCTTGACCTATAGAATGGTCAAAGCCGAGCATCAGAGGCCGCATGGAAAGCTGCAACCCTTGGAGATTCCCATATGGAAGTGGGAACATGTCACCATGGATTTCATCACCAAGCTACCGAAGACTGCCAAGGGTTTCGATGCTATCTGGGTCGTCGTGGATCGATTGACCAAGAGTGTCCACTTTTTGTCCATCTAGGAGAGATCGTCGGCCGAAAAGCTGGCTGATGTGTATGTTCGGGAGTTTGTTGCTAGTTATGGGGTTCCAATCTCCATTGTATCCGACCGAGATGTTCGGTTCACCTCCCGATTCTAGCAGAAATTCCACGAGGAACTGGGCATGAGACTGCTTATCATCCGCAGACCGACGACCAGAGTGAATGGACCATTCGGACACTTGAGGATATATTGCGGGATTGTGTCATAGATTTTGGTGGGAGTTAGGATTTCTACCTACCACTTACGAATTTTCTTACAACAACTATTACTCCAACATTGGTGCCCCGCCTTTTGAGCTCCTGTATGGTCAAAGATGTTGTACCCTAGTTTTTCTGGGGGAGGTTGGTCAAAGAGTCATGGGAAGGACTGAGGTAGTCCTTCAGACCACAGAGCTTATTCAGCAGATCAGGTAGAGACTACAGATAGCTCAGATTCGGCAGACGAGTTATACCGACCAACGCCGATCAAAGTTGGAATTCCAGGTTGGTGATACGGTACTACTTAAGGTCTCACCCTAAAAGGGTGTGATACGCTTCAGGAATAGGGGGAAATTGGGTCCCCGGTATATTGGACCGTTCCGCATGATCGCCAGGGTAGGCAGGGTAGCTTACCAATTGAATTTGCAGCATGCCATGTGTAATCGCCAGAGTACAAATCTGGATCCCGTTCCGCATGCCCTGTGTAATCTGGAGTACACAGCGCATACGAGGTCAAATTCCCGACTGCGGTCAACGCCCGAGTATGCCCCGCGTACGAAGCCTGAATTGACTCGGCTGGGTTAACTCCGTTGAATTGTGGATTTTGACCAGTTTTGACGAAGGATATTTTGGGAAAATATATTAATATAGAATGGGTAATGTTTTGACATTTAGGATTTGGATTGAGCCGATATTTGGGGAGCAAAGTATTGATACCCAGGTCGTCCGGATAGACTGAAGGTCTGTGAGGCGGACTAGTCAGGCCGAAGGTCCGGGAGTAGTCCATATAGGTTGAAGGCCCAGTGAGGCGGTTCAGTCATGCTGAAGGCTCTTTATGCATGCTGTTGTTTGTTATGTTTATATGGTGGTACTTTGGTGGAAGCTCACTAAACGTTGGCTTACAGTTTTAGTTTTGTTTCAGGTACTACTTCTGAGGACCATGGCAAGGCGAAGGCGTGACTGTATACATCCTTGGTTTTATGTTGATTGGATCTTGGGAGACTCTGATTTTAAAAAATATTTTAGAAACAATGGTTTTGTAAACTCTTCTTTTTAGTAAATGAATTGTTTTGAAAAGTTTGAATTTGTTGTGATTTTTGAGATGTTACAAAATCAAATGTATGTAATCCTAATTCTTTTGTTTTTGTTTATACTAGGCTTTCAATTAGGGTTCATGTTAGTTTTTGTTGTTCATAGTATGTTGCATTCAAAGTTTATGAAATAGATCCTTTAGGTTGCATGTGCCCATAAGTGTTAAGTGAAATTCCATAAACACATAGTTCTTGTAACCTATAAAATCCATCAGCTGTGTCATTAAAGGGTTGTATAGGGGAGACTTCAGTAGATGTTTTTGAAATCATGTAGTCATGATATGATAATAAAGCATGAAGATCAACAAAGGCAATAGGAGTTTGGCGAGCAACAATGGTAGACTTGAACCCATTGTATTCTTCACGGAGACCAAATAAAATAAGCACAACGACATTTTTTCTTTCATTGGTTCGCCTATGTTGGCTAGGGCATCATAATACTCTTGATCCCTAGTAACATAGGCAGAAGTGGACTCATCAGGTTTCATCTGAAGCTTTAATAACTGAGTTTTCAAGGTATATTCCCTTGATGATGTGTGTGGGGTATATGCACGTTCTAAGGCCAACCATAAGTCACGGGATGTGGTTCCCTGGACATCTTGGAAGGCGCTTTTCAGAGATCGTGGATAGGAGTAACATCTTGATGTGAGCATCATTCTGTACCAAGATTGTGTACTCCGAGTTAGCTTGTGTCGTAGTGGTCTGTTCTTTGTCTTTGTCAAAAGAGGATGCAACCGAAGAGATACTAGAAGGTGGACAGGGAATCATACCATTGATATAGCCGAACAAGTTGTATGTGATGAGGAAGGGTTGGAGCATTGTTTTCTAGTACCTATAATTCGTGTAGGAGGGTTTGATCCGAACTTGTGTGTGTTGTGGATTGTTTTCTCGGCTTGAGTGCAGACGACAAGAGTTGTCATTGTCACATGGAAGAGGGTTGGATGGTGACGACTAGGGTTAGGGTAAACTAGATTTGATACCAAGTTAAACATGGTAATCTATATTATTGTATATTTAGAATAGAATACAGGGGTATGTATAGTCTAATATTGCATTGCATGAATAATGTATAGTCTAGTATCTAGTATTAATAATGTATAGTCTAATATTGCATTGCATGAATTTCATTATATTTTGTTGTGGGTTAGGCATCTTCATTAGTTGTCTAAGAAAATATGCATAAATAATTAAATATGATATACAATATTAAGAAGGCATATAAAAGCTTCCATATCAGTAATAATAAGCGTAAAAATATATAGAATTTATTTCTAATAATAGCCAAAATTGATGTAACATTTGGATTTTTGAGGTACTTTGCAATTATTTTCTTCTATTCTTAGGGCTACCACGACGTGGTGAAGAACAACCACGACATGGCGAGTCAGGTTAAGATCAAGTGTCTCATTTAGTCACAACGGCATGGCAGCATGTTACCATGATGTGGTGGCGGCCTGATGGCAAAACCCTAATTTTTGGGTATTTAAAGGAAAGTGAGGAGGCTAGGGTTGCCCACCTTCAACCTCCATCACTCTCAAACCCACCAACTCTAATCCTAAACCTCTTTGGTTCTCTTGTCCTCAGCATTTTCACGACTTGGTTTGAGTTTGGAACAACGTTTTCACGATGTGGTGTCAGGTCACCACGCTGTGGCGACTAGGGATCGGATCGTCTGTTTTGTGCTTAGGTACCACGACCTGGTGAGAGACCACGACGACGTGGCGAGTCAACCTTGATCGTTGACTTTGACTTTTGACCTTGTTTGGTTAAGCTTGACCTAGGGGCATTTTGGGTATTTTTGAATTATAGTTAAGTTTGGTCATATCAATTGAATAGGTGTCTGGTTGAGCTGATTTTCGGAGCAGAGTCTCCTCAACTATTTTTCGTCTGTCTATGAGGTGAGTCTTCTTACCACACTAGTGAGTCGAAGGCACCAATGCCGGCCCGATGATTAATATGTGCTAGATGTATGTGATTATGTGATTATGTGATTATGTTGATATATATATATATATATATATATATATATATATAGAGAGAGAGAGAGAGAGAGAGAGAGAGCCAAATCGGGCTAAGAGTCACTGCGGACTCGGAGGTTGATACGAACCCGACATAGTTACATGCTGCTATATGGGTTGATATGGACCCGAGGGTTGATGCGGACCCGACATAGCTACATGCTTGTCATATGAGGTTGATATGGACCTGACACAACCACATGTTGTTATATGTATATGTTAATTGTATGTGATATTTTGGGGAAACTCACTAAGCTTCGTGTTTACAATTATATTTTTGGTTTCAGGTACTTCCGATACAAAAGGGAAGGGTCTGGCATGATCGCAGTGCATCCACCCCTATTCCGCGTTTTCTTTATGATTTGGATTTGTACTCTGATGATTATACTCGTTTGACATACTAAGTTTGAGTTTGCTATGAATACTTGATGGTTTTGATTAAATTAAAAATGAAAATTTTATCTATGATTTTGGGGATGTTACAATTTATTTTAAAAATTCAATGAATTTGTTTGTTTAGTAGTAAAAGTGGCATATGATATCATGTCATATCGTTTCATATGTCTCTATGTAGAAAGCAGGCCCGACCCAATAGGGGGGGGGGGGGGGCAGGCTGGGCAATGGCCCAGGGCCCCAAAATTTATATAGGGCCCATTTTAGAAGTCTGTTATAGAAAATAGAAATAGTCTGGTATGTGTTTTCTGAAACTTTGAGGCCCATATAGTGATATAGAGTTCCATTACGTAATCAGAAAAAAAAAATTGGCGCCTGATTTCTCGGTAGCTTCTCGTACGCACGTTGATTCGTTCAAGCCTAAAGCGGGACTCCTCAGTTTTCAATGCCAATTGCTATCGTCCTTGAACCATGATTCTTGAACTGTCCCCTCGACCCCTCGTATCTTCCACAGTCCCGCACTCCCGCTCCCGATATCGAAGGAAAACGAGATTACGAGAACAACTGATTTCTGAAATCGATTCCATCCAGACTTTCCAGTAATCGATTGAGCAATTAGGAAGCAATAACATCTGATCAGGTAAGAATAAGCAATTGATTTTTACTTTTTTTTTTACTGATTTTCAGATTTCTTAGAGTGATAGAGATTTATCAATTTTCTAGATTTCGTGTTTTCTCAATTTTCTTCTCCATCTGATTTCTTATATTTTATCTTTCAAATAGATTTTGTTGATTTGTGAAAGTCCCCAAAACCGATTTCTGAATCATGATATAGATGATACCCAAAATCGATTTTGTTGACTTCTGATTTCTGTTATCAGCCCCATTTAATCAACTTGAACTTTTCAATTTTCTGTTTCTGTTTTTTTATATATACGAATTTAACTTTGTCTCATATATTGAGTGTAGGTAATTGAGTAATTGAAAAAGAAATATAAATCTTTTTGGAAGTAGATAGCAACTTGGCAACAGCCTAGTGAGCCTACAAATTGATGAATCAGGTGTTCTTTTTCCGTTGCTCTGTCTAATAATCTTATATTATCATTGTCTTCCATTACTTTGTTTAAATAAAAATCCACATATAATAACTATAAGATAATAATGCTTCCTAGAAAACATCTATCCGGAAGTCAAAAAAGGAAAAAGAAACAAAAAATAGAACAAGATGAACAGGCTCAAAAGGGATCCATGGATAAATTTATAAAAAAAATAGATAATCCCAATGCTTCAATTCAACATGAAAATATCACAAGTGATGATGAAAATAGCCACAATGATAATGAAATTAACACTAATGAGAATGAATTTGATAATGAAAATAACGTTACTAATAAAGATGAAAATAATAATAATTAGAATGAAATTCGTAATGAAAATATTGTTACCAATAAGGATGAAAATAACACTAATACGAATGAAATTGATAATAAAGCCACTAATGAGAATGAACATAACACTAACGAGAATAAAATTCCTAATGAAAGTAATGCCACTAATGAAAATGAAAATAACACTAATGAGAATGAAATTAGTAATGAAAATAATGTTAGTAGTGAAAATGATATGAATGAAAATGGCCATCAATTTGTTCCTCCTTTAAATATTTATGATCCAAGTAATTGGGATAATATTGACAATAAATTAAGGGAAATTTTAGTTGAAAAAGGACCGATTAGAGAATCAAATCTTGTGTTTCCTAAAGATAGTTTATCTAGACATTTTTCTTATGGTGCTTATACTAGAAAGCTAGGTAACGGTGAAACAAGCGATCGAAAATGGTTAATTTATTCTAAACAAGTAGATAAAATTTATTGTTTTTGTTGTAAATTGTTTAAACCTATTAATAATAATAATCAAATTTCTTTGGCAAATAATGGATTTAATAATTGGAAACACCTTTATGAAAGACTTGATGAACATGAAAATAGTGCTCAACATATTTTATGTGTGAGATCTTGGAATGAGCTAAGAGTAAGATTGGGTAAGAATGAAACAATTGATAAGGATTTACAACAAATATATATAAAAGAAAAAGAACGTTGGAGACAAGTTTTAATAAGAATAATTGCTGCCGTGAAATATTTATCCAAATATAATTTAGCTTTTCGAGGATCTAACAAGAAGCTTAATCAAGATAATAACGGTAATTTTTTAGGAGTAATTCAAATGATGACAAAATTTGATAGTGTAATGCAAGATCATGTTAAACGCATAGAAAATCATGAAACCCATAATCATTATTTAGGGCACAATATCCAAAATGAACTAATTTCTATTTTAGCTCACAACGTTAGAAATTCTATAATTAAAATTATTAAAGAAGCAAAATATTTTTCTGTGATTCTTGATTGTACCCCCGATGTAAGTCATCAAGAACAAATGACTCTAGTTATTCGATGTGTGAACATATCTAGTAACAAAATAAAAGTTGAAGAATACTTTTTAGAATTTTTGAAGGTAGATGATACATCTGGTTTAGGACTATTTAACGAATTATTATATGCAATTAAATCAATCGGTCTTAATATTGATGACATAAGAGGGCAAGGTTATGATAATGGTTCTAACATGAAAGGAAAACACCAAGGGGTTCAAAAACGATTACTTGAAATTAATCCAAGAGCGTTGTATATGCCATGTGCTTGCCATAGTCTTAATCTTACAGTTAGTGATATGGCTCATTCATGTGAAAAAGCTATTTCTTTTTTTGGAGTTGTGCAACGCATATTTGTACTATTTTCGAGTTTTACTAAAAGATGGAACATACTACTTGAAAATGTTCACAATTTAACTGTAAAATGTTTATCTAATACACGTTGGGAAAGTAGAATTAAAAGTGTCAAAGCTTTTAGGTTTCAAGCTCCTCAAATAAGGCAAGCTTTAATTGAATTAGGTAAATCATGCAATGATGCTAAATCAAAAAGTGAAGCAGAAAGTTTAGTTGGTGCCATAGAAAGTTATGAATTTTTACTTGGTATGATATTTTATTTTCTATTAATATGGTAAGTAAAAAATTGCAAACTAAATCTATGTGTATTGATGCCACCATTAATCAATTAAAAAGTATAATGTCGTTCTTTGAGAAATATAGAAATGAAGGATTTTCACGTAGTTTAGATAATGAACCTACATTTCGAATAAGATGTCAAGTTACACTACAAGAAAAATGGGCTTCTGTGACTAAAATATTAGAGACTAATTAATCAGTCTTGGATACCATGTATATGGGACTGATGAATTAGTCTCAGATACTATCTAGGACTGATTTTAATGTGTAAACCATTAGAAACTAACCAAACTTATTCGAGATTAAAATTTAATCCCTAATATGTTTGTGCCGGTTTAGGTTTGGTGGGAAACACATTAGGGACTGAATTTCAGTCTCAAATAGTCTAACACCAACTTTGACTTTGGAGGGAAAATTATGAGGGACTGAATTTCAGTTCCTGATATACTTGTGCTAGTTTAGATTGTGTACGGAAATTTTTAGGGACTGAATTTCAGTCATTGATACAACTATACACATTTGTCATTTAGATGAGAAACTTTTTAAAGACTGACTTTCAACCCCAAATAGACATGTACCATTTGACATTTGAATGAACACTTATAACTGATTGAGTTTAATATCTAAGACTAACTATTTGGTCATAGATGCCATACATCAAAGACTAATGAACCAGTCACAAATATTATTTTGAAAAAAAACTTATTAGAGACTGAAGTTCAGTCTTTGATAGACTAACCACTTTTGACTTTGGAGAGAAATAATTAAGGAGTCAATTTTAATATTTAATACATATTATTTACTCATATCACTACAAAAAAAATGACATTTAGTGACTAACGTTTAATGATTTATGTTCTTATTAATAATTATTTAATAACCATAACAACCAAAATAAATGTATTATATTAGGAAAAGGATAACCATAAAAATTATAACAAGTTTATGCATTTTTAAAAAATTTTATTTATGTAATTTTCTAGCATAATTTTCAATATTATGGTTAATGAAATTTGTAGCTAAAATAAACCCTTCTTCCGATCTCGTCATTTGTAGGTATTAGCAGGAAACAAAATCACTCACAAAAATTAGAAAACCCGCCTCCCAAAATTCACATCATCAAAAAATTAAGAGAAAATTGTCCGCCTCCACCTTTGTATATGGTTCTCCTTGTGAAATTGACCGCTGCTCCATTCTCGCTCGCTCGTCTGCCTGTCTGCCCTGTTATTACATGTTTCTATTCATCTCTCTCATTCTTTGTGTAGTCTGATATTTTGTTTCATGCTGCAATCTGAATAATATCTTACTTTTGTATGAATTTTACTTGAAAACCTAAAAGACTAGAGCAAATTGTTACTTGTTGGCATACACTTTCAAAGGTTTCCGTTGACTTCAAACCTCTTTTTACATGTAGTTTTGGGTTTTTTTGTTCTTCCACAATTCACTAAATCCACTTCTATGTATCAGTTATGTATTTTCCATCTTTGGGTTTTGTGTGTTTTCCATTGCGTTCGATATAACCGATTTTCTTGTGGTCATGCAAAATCAAAAGCTCTAATTTTCTGTTTATGTTTTTTATGTGGCATTCGTTCATAATTAAAGCGGATACGGGAACGATAATTATTGGTTGCCAAACAGTTAATACCTCAATGTGTTTTTTTCCTATTGAAATTAAATAGAGTTAAATAGTGTTCATTAGTAAACTAAGATTTCATAAATTTGTTAATATTATATTGGAATTGATTTCTCTTATCGTGGGTATACAGCCTGTTTTGGATTTGGATTACAGTGATATATATGTGTATGGATTTCATGTGGTTTTGCTAGGCATCGAATGTGTTATCAACACATGCCACAAGGTTAGGTCTTACATCGTTTGGAATTAGCATGTATGCATATTACAATTTATAAGCATCTGTTTGATTGGTACTTTTTAAGTGCGTTACTAATTTTTTGGATACTATTATAAAATGTATAAGGAAGAATTAGGGCATTTATTTGTTTGATTAGTTGGTTTTGGCTGCTTGAGTTGAACTAAATTGATGGTCTGGTATATTTTTTGGGGTTTATATTCGATTTGTGGGATGGCTATATGTGATTCAGACCACTGCCTAATTACCTTTTTCATGGATTGTGAGAAGATTATATTTGATTCAGACACAAAACATGAAGGAAACAGTGACACAAATATCACCATATAGCAAGTTCCTTCTTATATATCAAAAGTTGTTTATAAAACATGCCTGTTTGAAAAAAAATAAGCATTTGGAGTTGCTCACCCATGATGTAATGTTCTAACTAAAATTTTTTTCTTCCTTTTTCTTTCATTTTATTACTTTTTTTAATTGTTTTTATTTTTGCAGTTCTTTTATCTAAGTTGTCCATATCTTAATGGTTTGAATCTGAACTCTTGTAAAAGTCGGATTCCATGTAATTTTATTGATGTGTTGTTATAATACATCAACTACATGGTTCTTTTTTGACTGACTTTTCATTTTTAATTCTGAAACAGAAAAAATCAGTATTGCGATTCCCTAAACTGGAAAGTGTGCATGTTATTAATTGTGAATATGGATTAATCGAAGCAGTTCAAACTTAGGTGAGTTAGCCTTTATGCTTATTTTAAATTAATAATTATTTATAAGAATCTTTGTGCACATCTAATAAAGAAGAAAGGATGATGAGTTGGAAACAAATTTTTATACTAATGTTCTTTATGTTTATTTCCTTTACAGGTTGTTTGGTTGGAAACCAAATTTGATATTGAAATTCGTGTAATGACTAATGACATGTGTCCCAGGGTGTTTATGCATGAAAGTTCAGAGTTCTTTAATGAATCCATAAAATGGAGTTCAATGGTAAAGCCGTTCCATTTCATAAGCTTCCTTTTTCCTTACACTCTTTTTGTCGAAATGGCTTTGTTCCATTTGAGATTTCTTGCTTCATCGTTAACAGTATGTAGTCCATCATTTTTTAGGATTCGTTGCCCATACTTCATCACCACTCTTGTCTTCTGTAATGCTACTATATAATTAGCAACCCAAAGGTATGCATTTCTTTGGTATAGTCATATCGGTTATGGTTTATAATGTTTTGTATATGTGTGAAATAAATAATTAGAACAAATAGAAGAAAATTATTTACTATGTATTTGCATAAGTTTACGACGTACATTAGAAAAGTAGAAATCATAATATGATAATTGTGTTATTTGTATATACATAACCTTTTGTAATAGTATAATACCATCCAATTCAAAGTGAAAATGAACTTTATTTTACCAAATCTCATGAATATTTTTTTTTCTTTATATCTAATGTCTTATTGATAGGTCTTGAATGTGATTTGGTTTTTATGTAAAAATCTTTCTTTGTATATATATATATATATATATATATATATATATATATATATATATATATATATATATATATATATTACGGGATTGCATTATTTGTTTTTATTGTTTTGGGTTATAGTATAAAACTGATCATTCTAATTTTCTTATATTCTCTCTTTAGGAACCGAATTTCATCTGGAAACTCGTATCTATAGTGTTCGATGTGTAGGAAACTGGTTGGTTGTAAAGGAAAATGTGCATCATGCACTTATACTTAAAGTGTTGAACAACCAAAGGATAACTTGGCTTGTACACAAAATGCATTCATCACTATCTTCAACCTTATCAATTTAACTTCTAAAACTTTTTGAAGAACTTTGTGTTTTAGATATCGAGAATATTCATGATATTGTGTTGTAAATTTGTTATCTTAATTGTATTTTCATTATTTTATATTTTAATGATCCATAAGTTGTATTAAGGAATCATGTTGCCCTTAGTATATATTTTAAAATTTTGTGTTAATTCTTTATTTTCTTGTTTATTTCTTTTGTTGGGACTGAGCTTTACCCCTCACTACACCTCATCCCCTCCATCCCATTCATTTTCGGTATCTAATATTGATATTTAGTCGTTGAAAAATAATATTACAGACTAAATTAGATAGTTTAGAAGATTAATAGTTAGTCCCAAAATGATAGTATCAAGGACTAATGTGATAATATTGGGGACTGATACGACATAAAATAGAGATTTCAGTGAAACATATTAGAAACTGGATTATATATTATAAAGGGCTGATAATTAGTCCCTAAAAGATAGTATTAGGGACTCATATGACATCAAAAAATCGGTGATTTAAAAAAAAAACAAATTAGAGACTGAATGAGATATTATGACAGACTAATTTTCAGTATTTAATACTTTGATGTATTAGGGACTCATTTTCAGTCCTAAATACATAAAAACCCAATTATCTAGGACTAGGTTTCAGGGACTAGCTAAATAGGTCTATGATTCTCATTAGAGACTGATTATTGACCATCAGAGACTGATTATGTCAGTATCTGATACCCCTTTTTCTTGTAGTGTTACTAGAAAAAGGCAATTTGATGAGATTGATAATGCACAAGAATTACAGTCAGCTGAAGAATCGTTTAGAATTGAATATTTTATGTTTGTTGTTGATATGACAATTGTTTCATTAAAGAATAGATTTGAACAATTAACTATTTTTGAAAATATTTTTGGATTTTTATATAATTCAAAAAAGTTAAAGTCATTGGATGACATTGAACTTAAAAAAAGTTGTACTAATTTCACAAAACAATTTTCTCATAATAACTTATGTGATGTAGATTCAAATTATTTGTTTTCCGAACTTCAAGTGTTACAAATGACTTTGCCAAACGTTTTTATGTCTGCTGTTGAAATTCTTGAGTTCGTTAAAACTGAAGATTGTTATCTACATGTTTTCATTGCATATCGAATATTATTAACTACACCTGTTACTGTAGCATCAGCAGAAATAAGTTTTTCAAAATTAAAATTATTAAAAAGTTATTTGAGATCATCTATGTCACAAGAAAGATTGAATGGTTTGGCTATGTTATGTATCGAAAAAGATATGTTGGATAAAATTGATCTTGATACTATTTATAATGACTTTGCTTCTAAAAAAGCTCGTAAATGTAAATTTTTTTAGTTTTTTCTTTGCTATGTTTATGTAATAGGGTGCAAATCATGTTATAGCCTTTTTTATTTTGTTGCTTTGTATTTATAGTATTAGATTGTTTGGCTTCTGGGGCCTGTCCCGAAGCTTTTTCCTTTCCGTAGGTGGGGAGTCCCCAGCCTGTAATTGTATTAATTTTTTTCTTATTAATAAAAATTTTCGGAGGTACCGCCCTCCTTTACCAAAAATAAAAATTATATTTATATATCTATCATTAACGACCCCATTTTTTTTTCGCCCCGGGCCTCACATCGTCTTAAGACGGCCCTGGTAGAAAGTATCAAAATCTATCCAACAAATGATCGAAGTAAAAAACCAACTCAAACACCTAAACAAAAGAGTACAAGTGCTCGCAAGAGGAAACACATACATATTAAAAAGATGGAAATGCTCTTTCGAGCAAACTCTAACCGTTTAATATCCTCTATAATAAACCAAAATAATTTTGCCACATGTCACTTGCTCATTAACTTGGACACATGTCATCTTTTAGTATTTTTGAATAAATGTGTTTTCCGTTTGTCATTTTCTTATTTTTTTTTTATCTTTTCTTAATTAACACATCATATTTTACACCTCAATTAATAATTGCCTTAATTGAAAATAACCAATAAATTACAATATTACAACTCATATAGTATTTAATATGTTTTCCTTTTAAATTCAAATTTAAAATTTAAATAAATTTTTGTTTAAACCTTCATATTTAATTTTTTTGTTTTATCCAACCTGTATAACTTATGGGTCTCACAACTAGTAGTTTAATATAGAGAGCTGATTTTTCCAAGAAAGCTTTTGATTCTTCCACTTCCTTCCTTTAATGAAACTCGGGAGCATCAATCTCTCTTACTTTCCTCTCATTTCCACCCATTTCCTTTCTTTTCTCTCCTTAAGTTGAACTCGGGAGCGGGGTGTAAGACAAAAAAATCTTAGTTTTTGTTTCAATAATACCCTTTCCTTCGATGGACTTTCCTCTTTGATCTCCATTGTCATCAAGTTCAAGATGATATAATAATCTCTCTGCTGTTTATCACGAAAAGATAGAAACCTAGCCTTCCATATGTGTTCCCTCTACTCGACTTTCGTTTGACGTTCCTCGTTATTGGGCATTGTCCACTCTTCTCATAAAAAGTGGTTTCATGTTTTCATGGTCTTAACCAGATTTCAAAACATGAATAAAAGGCATAAACATGACGTAAAAAGCAACTACAAGGATGAGATGAACCATGTTATTGCTTAAATCATTTGTTGGATGGATTCATGGAATCGACCGACCACCGAATTCCGCCTCTTTAGTTGATTTTTTTGTTGCATTGATTGGTTGACCAAGAGATCTGTCTTTCGAGTTATAAGTTACTATTTTTGTTATTATTGCTTCCGTTGTGTTTGCGCCTTTGTAGCCAAATATCGTCATAAACCAACACATATTTGGGTTGTAGGTTGATTGTTGTGTTGGTTCCCTTTGTTGCTCAGCCAGAAGTTATTGAAGGAGTTTCTCGAAGCCACTTTTTATACGCTTGATGGAGTTTATGGTTATTTGGAAATGGTGCTTTGTTTCTAAGTTATATCTAAAGGAGCTGATTTGTTTTACAAAATTATTACTCTGTAGTTTGTCAGTTTATCTAGGTTAACAATATGTGTAGGAAGGTCAAAGTGAACTCGGTCAGGCGGCTTCAAAATCCCATCCTTGCTGTTGTTACTGTGATGTTATTTTGTTTAGTCTAGCTCCTTGTTAACTTTATAAAATGCTGATGTTCTGAAAAACAATTTAACAAATAAATTCTAAGACTTTGTTAGCTGACTTCGATCTAAAAGGTTGGAATATTGTGGAAATACAACATGCTTTACTCAATGTAGTCCCCCATGATCTACTAACCAGTTACTTGATTCTTGTTAACTTTGAACATGAGTACCGATAAGTATCCCAAAAATCTCAACAAGATATTAACTTTATTTAGACAATCTACAAATGGATCAAGCATTCATTCGTTACTATCTTCCCTACTTGTTTATTCAGTTGATTTCCAAGATTTTATACTTTACATTTACATGTCTATTAACATACGACCTATTATGTTTGACTTTTAAGAGTCAAACTGTTTTGATTTCATTTTGATAGCAATGATGCAAGCCCTGCGCTATGTATTCCATTGATGGGCGTTTGTCTTGTTTTGCTTGAAGACAGTTTGAAATAAGTTGAGCGAACTTAAATGCTTCCTTTGGAGGACAATCAATATTTTGAAGGCGTGGGTCCATAATTACACTCAAATTAACCTCATCTTCTAGCAATGGAAGAGCCCATTCCACCAGGTTTTGCTTTCCAAGGGGCCTCCTCCTATCATACACCTTCATCCCTGTAAGTATTTCCAACAGTACCACTCCAAAAGCATAGATCTCACTCTTAATTGCAAAACCTGTCAAAGTGGTGTTTGATTGGTCAGCCATTGACACATGTGTTTGGTATGATGGAATCATAGAAGGAATGTAATTGTTCGTTTCCTTGGTTAGAAAAGAAAAGATGTTAGGGTTGTCCAATGGAGTGGAATAGAGCATTCCTTAAGGAATTCGAATCCATCCATTATGTTGATTTACATTCGTTAGACATGAGATGTTTTTCTTTTCATTCCATCATGGATTGGATTGAAAAATTATAATATAACCCATTCTTATTTATAAATTTTTAATTACACTTTCTAGAATTCCATGATTTTAATTAAATATGATTTATTTATGGAAAATAAATAGAAATATATTTTTTCAATTATAATCTCATTTCGGTTTGGTGAGCTTCTATTATGTCTAATCTTTTAGTATTATAAGTAATAAATTCTATATTTATTTAGAGAAGTTATATATAAAATATTGTAAAAACTATACCTCGTATTTATACAGACAATAGAAAATTTGTATAAAATTCATCCATTTCTACGGGTACTGTCTAAAATATTGTAAACAAACGCTTGCAGTATCATTTTAAGAAAGAAGAAGATACCATCTTCAGGTAGCTGCAGTGGGTGAAGACCATCAAATGTGTCTGCTTGGTGACAAAATGACTCAGGGGCTGCATAATAATATGCATCCAATTGGAAGTTTTGAGTAACAAAAGCAAAATCTGAAAGCCGAGCATTAAAATCCTGAAAATAAGCATGAAATATATGAAAAGATAAACTAAAATTGATGTTAAAACACGTTAATGGGAGTGTAATTTACCTTATCCACCAATATAAGATTGGTCTTAAATTGGCTATACGCAGGCTGGTTCCTTTTATGTAAATAGGCCAGGCCTTCAGCTGCTCCTATTGCTATTTTTAATCGTGCAACCCAAGAAAGTGAAGTACCTGACTCTGCATATATAGTAACATAAGAAAGGGTAAATGTAATTTTCAATCTTGCATATAAGTTAGGGGAGATTGTAGAAAGTAGCAACGTCTTTTACTCTTTTTACTAATACTTTACTTTTCATACATAATAGAAATATATTTACTTTAATTTACCAATAACAAAAATGTACTTGCATTTTTTTTTTTTTTTTTTTTTTTACGAATAATAGCAATATCTATCTCATATCATAATAGTAATATACTAACATTCACTTTACAAATAATAGCAACATAGAAACAGTTATGTGCTTATAATAACAACGTATTTACACTTTACCAGAAATGGGAATATATAACAAATAAAGTACAATGCTCATATTGGTAGAAAAATGTAATTAAATTGTTATAATAGGTTAAAAATAAAGTAAGTTGCTATTATTGGTAAAGAAATGTATGCACGTTGCTATTATTCGTAAGACTGTAAGAAAATAAGGTAGAGAGAGTAAAGTAAGTTGCTATTCTTCACAATTTTCCATTTATTGCATGCCAACCACTCAAAGCAGGTGTGTTTATGTAAGGCTATAACTGAAAGATATTTACAACTAAGTGGAAGGTATGCTTACCTCCATAAAGGTATTTATCCAAAGTTATGCCAGAAATGTACTCGTAAACACAAAATAGTTTGTGATCATTCAGGCAATATCCAAAGAATTTTACAAGGTTCGGATGATTGAAATGTTCTAGTTTGATGTCCTGCTGCACAACCAAATTGTTAACTGAAGAAGATAGAAAATATCAGAATGCTTGAAAAATATACGAGGCCCATTCATTATGCGATTTAAAGTAACTCCCACATCCTCATCATTTCAAATATTGAAAGTACCTTTCGTGTTGGAATCTCCATCTTCCTAATATACATCGCTAAACCATAACCATTTATTGTTGGTCCATACGTCTTTTCATTAACCCAACCTTTGTAGATGAAATCCATTAGAGTTGGGGCATATTCCTTGTTCGTGAAATTGCCTGATGCAATTGCCAATTCAGTATATGTGAAAGTTCTAAAACTTTTATTAGTACTATTGCTTCCTATTGTGGTATCAATTTCAATTGATATTGGTTTGTGGTGCACAATGAAATCCGATTTGCTTCCAATTTCAGCATCAACACCTTTTTTTGTTGGCGTATATGTCCTTTCATCAACCCAACCTTTAAAAATGGAGTCATTAAAATCTGGGGAATGTTCCTCGTTCTCGAAACCATTTGTTGCACTTACCAATTCAGCATATGAGAAAGTTCTAGAACGTTCATAAGGATTTTTTCGTATTGCAGCATTATCTTCATCTAATATCGGTTTACGATGCGCAATGAAATCAGATTTGCTTCGAATTGCAGCAACAACTAATTTCCCAATGAAAAGAGATTTTAGCTTGTAAACGATTCCTTCATCATCAACAACAGAATTGGCGCTTTCTCTTTCTAGTGAAAGAATAGACTCGAGCTTGACCACAACCTCTGCCATGGTAGGGCGGTGTTTTGGTTGGGTGTGTAAACAATGGCCTGCTACGCTTGCAAACTCCTTCAAGCACTTTCTGGAGATTTGTCCTATTAGTCTCTGGTCAATAATTTGATTGAGTTTTCCCTCTTTGATTTTGTGCTGAGCCCAACCTGCCAAACCCCACTGGTCTTCATCAAGGGTTGAATCTACCGCTTTTCTCCCAGACAACACCTCAAACATTACAACCCCAAACGCATAAACATCGGATTTTCTTGTCAACTTTCCTGTGTAGAAGTAGCACGGATCCATGTACCCAAATGTCCCTTTCACAGCCGTGCTCACATGAGTTCGATCCATTAAACCAACTTTAGCCAATCCAAAGTCTGAAACTTTAGCAGCAAAGTTTGCATCCAACAAAATATTAGAGGTTTTCACATCACGATGTATGACTCCATGTTGAGTTGATGTACCCATGTGAAGGTAGTCTAATCCCCGAGCTGCCCCTACACATATCTTCAGTAGTTGTAACCAGGATAAAGAGGAATCCGGTGAGCGAAGATGATCTTCAAGTGTCCCATTGGGCATGAACTCATAAACGAGGACCATCTCTTTTTCTTCATAGCAATAACCAATTAAGGATACGAGATTACCATGTCGCAGCTTAGAGAGGACCTTGACTTCCGACTCAAATTCATGGGCTCCCTGATTAGACATGGAGTGCAACCGTTTGACTGCAACTTCGCTAATTGACTCGATTTTTGGACATTTATACACCTTGCTGAATCCTCCCTGGCCAATGACTAAAGCATCATCGAAGTTTTGGGTTGCCGATTCAATCTCAGAAAGAGTAAAACGTTGACATGTTTGGTCTGGGAGTATGAAAGAGGAGTGGCTATCTTTGATAGGTGTGGATAACATCGTTGGGTAGCTTCTCCTGACTGGACCTTTGATTCTTCACAACGATATCTCTTGTATCCAGAAAAGGAGCTTCAGATATGCCGAAGTGAACTGCTGATTTTGTCTGGTTGTTATTGTGTTGCTAGCGGATGTCTATTAACTCTTGACTTTGTTGGTCTTCAAGTGATTTCCTTTTTTTGTCGCTTCATTTTAATTTTCTTTTGTAACAGCAAAATTTTTTGGCTGGCGGAAATTTTATAATAATTTCTCTTACAGATAATATATAGTAAGAATCAGAATAACTTGATTATATATTTTTTAGACAAAAAAAAGAAAAATAATCAACTTTTCTAATCATTTTCTTAGCATAACCAAAAAATTTTAAAAATGACCTATCTAGCCAATAAAATCGCATATGGATTTTTAACGGATCGCAGTCTCATGTATTACTATTAGGTTATAATGACCTTTCAATAGACTACGATTTTCTCATCACTGTCTCACTAATACTGCCAGGTTATTAAAATAAGAAGTCATATATGCTACAGTTAAGTTCAAGGCTATAGTGATCTAGCTACGATAATAAATGTTAGGCAGTAATATTTTTTCGCTCTTGTACACCACTGTCACAAGATCTGAAGCCAAAAGGACACTGCTAGAAAACTGGGCATTAGTGATAGATTTTAGCGACGGAAAAAATCCGTCGGAAATAGCTACGGAATACCGACGGATTTCCGACCGAATAAGAAAACGAAATTATTAGGATATTACTGATGTTTTTTGCGACGGATTTGCAACAAAGTACACTATCGTCGGTATATACATTGAAGAAAGAGAAAAATGAAATCAAGATTGTTTAGTATTTGCTGTTATTGCGGTTAAAGAGGAAATTGTTTCTAATTCGAATAAAGGTAATAACTCTCTAAAAAGATTCTTAATCTCCTTTTTATGTTGATATTGGTATTTTGAATGATCTAACCGTTGATTTTAGTTTTTTTAAATATTAACTTTTTGCTAGCGATTTACTCGACGTTTCGAGATTTCTTTTTGTAATTTGCTTGTCCTTTACAAAGATTCTTGCAATTCTAGTATTTTCGTGGTGTTTCTTTCCGTTATCCTTTTTAATGCACGCCAACTGTTTGTATAAATGCAGGACTGAATTTCTACCGCTAATCCAAAGTTTCTAGAATCAGAGACTATTAAGAATGGAGAATTAGACGATTTAGAAGAGACTTCTGATTTGGGATTTGAGTCATCAACGATTTCTTCGTTGGATCAAGGAGCAAACGATCATGATCATGATGAATCGCCTACAGTGGCCACCTTTTGTTATTGTGGATCGAGTATAATCAGTATATGGCCATTTCATCAGCCATGTTCTTATAATAATAAGCAATTTAGCATCCTCATCATTCATCAGTCTCTCAATGCTACTGTAATACACCAAATTACTTAAAATCACATATTCTTACGCATTATCATAAATGCTACTTTTTAATAACATTCATTTTTACTATTTTATCCCCCTTTATTGTCAACATTGGAGGACATTTATGGTATTTGATGTATGTTTAAAAAATTTATGCGTTGAATATGTAATTATTTTTAGTTTTTAATTTCTTCATTAATTTGTAAATTTTTTTATAATGCCAAAATCCGTCGCTATTCTGTCACAAAAAAAAATTGTAGTCATATCGAGATTCCGTCGGTAATCTGTTAGTAAGTTATTCCAAATTCCGTCGGTAATCCGTTAGTAAGTTATTTCAGATTCCGTTAGTAAAATTTTCCATCGGTAATTCGTTGCAAACAAATTCCGTCGGTAATCCGTTGCAAAATATATTCTGTTGGTGATCCGTTACTATTTCCGACGGAATAATCTGTCACTAAAAATTAGCCATAGCCGTCGGAAATCCGTTACAAACAATTAGCGACAAGAATATACCGATGGATTTTGGTTCGTTACAATTCTGTCGGTAAAGAGCATTAGCGACGGATTACCGACGGTTCATCTCAGCCTTCCTTGATTCGAGTATGGATCCTCTGCTTTTAGTAGTATGGGCCCATACTACCTTGCACATCTATCCGTACTTTCCTCAAGAACTGCCTTGACTCCGCCAAGTCCTTTCTACTACTACTGCTGTTCTCACGCTAATCTCATCCTAGGCTTGCCCTAGGGTAATCACCAATCACTCTCCGCTATCAGCTGCATAAGAAGTCCTTGCTATCTCCCCCTAACTAGCTCACGAATACCATTACATATCACTAAGATTAGATAATTATTCGAATGAGAGATCCTACCCTACAATGGTTGGACTCAGACAAGAGCTGCAAAATAAAGCTAAACCTAACCTTCTGAAATTATTTAGTACTCACAATATGTAACTTAACATATTCGTTTACTAGTTAGTAAAATATACATAGAACTCCTATTAGCACAAAGCAAGCAACATTCGAGCATTGAGTAAACATAATCAAGCATATCTCATTCAAGCCATCCCTGACTAATCTGTACTAGCATGTAGTTCATAAAGCTGAGATACATATAACAGGCACATAAGGAATCCTTCCTAGATCCTTAGTCCTAATCTAGCATGCAATTCTTATAAGCATATCAGAACATAAACTTGTATGGGTAATTTGGGAGTACTTACTTGAGCTCGGTTGATTGCATGCACCACACCCTTTTCTCTTTTCAAAGTTCTTTTTCTCTTTTTCAAAATCCTTTTCAAAGTTCTTTCTAAAATGATTTTCCTTGAAAAATTTCATACCAATTCCTTAGTTTGAGTTCAGACACACCCGAGAGTGTGCCCGAATCCCTCAAACCAAGGCTCTGATACCAACTTGAAACATCCAAAAAATACAGTCCAAAATTTTCATTTTAATTCATTCATAAAAACCATAAGTATCAAAAATTCATAAATCGTGTATCTCAAAAATATCATAACATCTGTCAATATCTCAAAATCACATGTCAAAACATCAGAGTGAATCCTCCCAGGCTAAAAGCTATGGTGTGTGCCATGCAGTCATAGCGAGCTCTTCCCTTTACTAGCAGAAGTACCTGAAACCAAAACTGAAAACTGTAAACACGAAGCTTAGCGAGTCTCCCCAAACTTCCACATACCATACATATAATCACATAATAACATACATTGGGCATTGCCGACTACATCGGGCCCCGCCCGGCATCGGACGAATCCGACATCAGGCCCCGCCCGACATCGTACCGAAGTCCGGTATCGGGCCCCGCCCGGCATCGGACAGAAGTCCGGTATACATAACATATCAACACGTATAAAACATAACACACAACATAAGCATATAAACATTCCTCGGGCTTGCCCCGACATCGGACCAAAGCCCGGAACATACAAACATAACATATAAGCTAAACATTCCTCGGTCTTACCCCCGACCTCGGACCAAAGCCCGAAACATATAAACAGACATATGCGAGAATCATGACGACATCAAGCATACAAATATTCCTTGGGCTTGCCCCGACATCGGACTGATGTCTGGAAACATGTAATCTACATCAGGCTAGCCCCGACATCGGACCGAAGTCCGGCATATGCTAACATACATAAACGAGTCGACATTGGTTCCTTAGACCCGTTCCTACTGGAGGAAAACTCACCTCACGAAGTTGGCTACTGAATCTCTCGTAAGGAATCTCTATCGGCTGCTCCCGCGACTCCTCGGCTATCATTATCACAATAACACTTAGTCAGAATCTGATAATCCTTCTTAGGGTAAAATGACCATTTAACCCCTGGTCAAAGTCAACGTTCTGGTCAAAGTCAACGTTATGGGTTGACTCAACTCGCCTAGTTGACCCATTAACTGGCCGAGTTCTATAACTCAAAACCCTGAAATCGCGATCCAACTCGTCGAGTCATCCCCCTGACTCGACGAGTTCCCTGGCTACTCATGGTCGCGACAAAGCGAGTCAACTCGTCGAGTCCCTTCACAGACTTGTCGAGTTCTACCTTAAATTGAATTGAGACATAACGACTAACTCGTCGAGTCCCTCTCTGGACTCGCCGAGTTCATAAGTCTGTTTGGGCCAACTTAAAGGATTAAGCCCCTATTCTTCAGATCTAAGCTTGTTGCTTCATATATATACACTGAATGTGTCCTTTTAAGGGTAAAGTTTCCAACTTTACCCATCAATACCCTCATTTGACGGGTTTAGCTCAAACCAAGGTTCTAAATAACGTAAGGCGTGACTTAGCGGCAATGTCAAGCCTCAAGCTTTTCCGAGGCTTGGCGAGCCACGATATTTGTAAGGCGTGACTTAAGGCCGCAATTTTCTATATAATTAATATTTTTATATGTATTTTCAACTATTATTCATTTTTATATACATATATGAGTTAAGGCGGCGTTTTGGTAAAGCTTGGCGGCAGGTGCAAGAATTGGCGCCATGGCGGAGCCATGACGAGCTTTTTAGAACCTTGGCTCAAACCCTAACCCTCTAGGACTTAGATCGTGGTCCACAAGTCATCCTTACACCAAACTACGACATAAAAACATAGATCTAGACCTTAAACACTTCATGAATACGTAAAGCTTCTGCCTTTTCCTCCATGCATACTCTTTTGAAGCTTAAAAGGCTAAAATGGCAACTTATAGCTTGTATGGGGCTTCCATAGCCATAAAGTTTGCACCTTTATGCCATGTGAGCCCTTCAAGGTCATAGATCCGAAGGTGTTCCCACTCTGGATGTACATATCCCAAAGATTAGGTTTCTTGGACCAAAAACCCCCATAAAATGACAAGAAGGAGATCTAACAAGCTACTAAGCAAGGTTGAGACTTGCTTACCAGAAAATGAAGAGGATGAGATGTTGTTTCTGGATCTACTAGCTTCCTTCTGAATCTCCAAGCTCCTCCTTCATCAACAAGCTTCAAAACACATAATCTTCACTCAAAACAACTCAGAAGCTCATACAAGGCACTAGGGTTTCGTGGATTAGGGTTTGGGACTTGGAGGCTGGAAATGAGGCCAACAATTGGGGATTAGGATGCTTAAATAGGGTGCAAAATCCCCGAAATTAGGGTTTCATCCTGGCAGCCCTACTCGTTGAGTCGAGGCTCTCGACTCATCGAGTAGGTGACTTAAAATCCCGCAACAAATCTGATTCTTACTCGACGAGTTTGGGGCTACCAACTCGTCGAGTTGCTCTACAAAAGTGAATAAAATTTTGATGAAATGCGTATCATGAACCAGGCGTTACAAGTGAAGTGTTAAGGAATCAGATAACACTACCGGGCCTTCACCATTGACATTAGATATTGAACTATCAGCTGTTGAGACAACATTTTGGGGAGAGGTTTTAAGGTTTTTTATAAGTTTTGGATCATTCGTCATATGGTCAGATGCACCGGAATCAATTATCCATGTACTATTCGAAATAACATCATGATTCATACCTGAGTGTGCTATGTTTGCAGTTGCATTCGGTTGTTCATCTTTAGTAGTAGCAACAACAGCTCTGCTCACATTCTTTCATAGTTTCTTAGTAAAATCCCACCAATCAGGATATCCGATCTCTTCATAGCAGCTCTCCTTGCTGTGACCTAATTATCCGCACACATTGGTGGTTGTCGAAGCCAACAAAAATAAATAACCCTAAATCTTTTACACTAAAATAGTGTATAGTGGTAAAGGGGCCGATCCACGGAGATTGGTTCAATTTATAACTCTATGGAAAATCTTTTTGCAACAGTACTTCTAAAATGACAATAAAATAAAAATGGGGGTTTTGATATTTTGAAATACTTGAAACAAACTAGAATTAACTAAGATTTAAATAGACAATTTCAACAAAAATAAGAGTTTGATGTAAAATCAATAAGAGAAGGATGATTGACTTAAAGTTTCCTCACTTTGACTTTTGATGAACATATCATTAGAATCAAATGGTGCAATACTTGTTTTAAATCCTTAATTTGGCTATAGTAATCCAAGAAGCTTGAGATTACCTAGACTTTTCTTAGTTGTTAAAATGGTTAGAGAAGCTCATAACAATTTCCTTAGTCAAAGTCACAATTTCCATTAAGCATGTAATTAGTGAAAGTCAACTAGCATTAAGAACCAAAAAGTCACCAAATCCAAGAGGGGTCAAATGCTTTCACCACCATGTTGGAGAAAATGTTTTTATGATTGTGTGAAGTAAAACTAACACAAGAATCACTTGTTGCTTGCTAATTTGAAGATCCTTTACTTAATCAAGAAATTAGCCAACTAATTACCACAAACACATTTAAACTCATGAATAAAAACATGTAAGTAACGATAAGATGTTAAAACACAAAACATTTTCATAAAGATTCAAACACAAATTCATGGATTCTTCAATATTCAACAAAAGTTCAAAGGATTCAACAAAAGTCAACCAAGATTAGTTTAGCCAAGCATGACTAAACTCAAGGAAACAAAGTTAGTTAAGATTGTACCAAACATTTAGCAAGAATTAAGAGATGAAATGGTGAAGTTCTTGAGGGTTCTTGGCCTTCAAAAATGCTCCAAACTCCAGAGAGAAAGTATCAAAATCGGACCTCGAAGATAAGGCTGAAGAGGCACACCAACCTTCCCAATATAGAGCTCTAAGTAAAATCCCGAAATTGCCCTTGTCAGGAATCCACGCAGGCCGCAGGGAATCTTACGCGGGCCGCGTGACTTCGACGGAAATTTTTGGGCTTCTTCAAGTCTTGGGCCCCCACAGCTAATCAATTGGCCCAGTTCGAGTCCAATAAGCTTCTAGCCCATTTCTCTTCAATATTTCTTCAATTTGAGCCCAATTTGTCTCTCCACATCACTCAAAACTTCCGCAAATTCCTAAACATCGATCTTGCACACTCAAGAATTCTCCCGTGGCTTTCAAATTTAAAGTTTAATTCTTCCAACCCTTCAAATAATTGACAATCCCACTCCATGCATCACCTCTATAACCATCAAGCCTAAAATCCTCGTTGTCCTCCAAGTCCAATTGCTTTCCAAAAGATCCCGCTCCGCTAGTCTCCTTAAAATCTGTAATTAAGCTCACAAAACTCGAAAGAACCCGAAAGTGGTCATAAAATAACAAAAAGGAAAATATGCATGGAAATTATCTAAATTGCGAATGAAATATGCTAAAATAAACTATAAAAAGAAGTAAATAAAATGAAGCTATCAAATCACCCCAAGCTTAAACCTTACTTGTCCTCAAGTAAGACAAGACTAAAATGAACTCGGGATGAACTATCCTAGTGAAAATAAAAAGAATGGATAGAACCGCGGAACCTGATCACCGTTAGTCAACATGGTCAGAATTGATCTTGCTATTACCTCACGAATTTTTCATCCGATGACAATGGGACAATAAACCACAGCCAGGACAACTCCTTTAGGTGAGTAAGGAGGGATGAGCAGTCGCAGCCCAATGGAACATACATACAATGAAGAACATCTGTAGTAGGGAGAAAGCAGTTGGATGGGCTCGTGTGGAGCTCTTCTTTTAAGTGTACACTCTGATCTCACGTCTGCCGGCTACTCTCATGTGTAATTGGGTTTAATCGCTCGGGCACCGTTGTAGGAATCGGTTCACTTAGTGTTGGCCCAAACCTTCTGTAGTATCCGACTCGACAGTCTCCCTAACATCACCAATTTGCGAAAAAAAACAACTCGATCTATATACAATAAAACAACTCTATATAAATGAATATCAAACGCCGGGTGACCAAAATATAGGAAAATTTGTTCAATAATTGAACCGGTCACCTATCTACGATTATTGCAGCTTGAATTTTTATTTATTTATTTATTTATTTATTATTTTTATTTTATTATTTTTTTTTTCAAACAAAACATTTTGACTCAAAATTTGGTTCCCAAGAGTATGTAAGTGGAACCGAGAGGGTAATAATATAATCCGAATGGTCTAAATGTGAAAATGACCATGTGTGGAGCATAAAGATGTAATGTAAGCTCCTTTTCAAACTTGCAATTCTTCAAAAATAATGAAAATGTCCATATGCGGACTAAAAGACTCTCTAAGATCCTAAGAAAATCGCAAAAAAATATGGTGATGTAAAGAGACCGGATATGGATTCTACTCGGGGACAAGCACCAGTGCTTCATCTTAACGGTTCAAACATGATCAAGTGTGATCCTCTCAGCGGTAGTGACCGCAAGGCTAAGAACATCCATTGCTATAGTATATCCTACAGTTGTTAGTATTGCATGCATAATTCTTCATGAAAACTACCTGGCCATGATCACTTACCCCTTTAAGCTTCCAGCATCTGATCCCAAGTATGAAATCCCAAACTGCAGCTAGTGGTCCCGGTTCGATGGGTGAGATAGCAACAAGATCCTGGACCAATAATGATACAATAACTATGAACCTGTTCCATGGCATCCAAGGGGGGGGGGGGTGAGAATAAACAGACAACAAAAATGCATGAATGCTAATGCCCTAAGCTAAATGTTATGCAAAAATAGAAAGTAGAAAAGAAGAAAATAAAATCTTTTTGGAATTTTATAAAAAAATAAAAGAAAAATGAATGCAAATTAGCTTAAAACTAAAATGTTATGCAACCTAGTTAAAAAATGCATGAAAAAGTAAAAGAAAAGGGAAATGCCCCACCCCAAGCTTAAGAACAAGCATTGTCCTCAATGCTTAAGGAAAGGGCGGAAATGACCTAAATCGGAGGGTCGGGCGGCGGGAAATGCCCGTGGCGATAGTGGTAGTCCCACATATCCTGGACCTGGCGGGAAGTGGGCGGGAAGGACTGCTCCAATCGATCAACACGGGTCACCACATCTTGGATGGCTCTCGTGTTCTCTTGCGTTTGGGTGTCGATGCGCTGTACCGTGGAGAACATTGTGGCGAATTGGTCAAAGAACGTAGGGGGGAAATATGGTGGGACTTCGTGTCCCCCCTGCTGCTGCGGCTGATATTGAGGCTCGGCAAAATGCGGTGGAGGCTGAAACTGGCCATCTTCATCATCTATAGGAGGAGGGTAGTCGGATGGAATGATCCATTGATCGGGGTCAGTTGGGTCGAAACTCCCTATATACTCATGGGGGAGAATGAGGTATGGTTGGTTGTCAAGAATCCACATGGGACCAACGAACGAATCCCGGACGAGTTGCATTCGGCGGAGTGCGTGGCCGTCAAGGCTAGAGGGGCCGGAAGCCTTCTCGAATGGAAGAGTGGAGAGATGAAGTTGAAGCGGTGGCCGAGATGCAATGAGGGTGATCAATCCCCCAATGAAAATGTCTCCTTTGTCCATAGTTGTGAGGTTGTAACATTTGGTGAAGAAAAAGGAGGCAAAATCCGGCCGCGGACCATTCTCACGAGTCATGCACCAAAGAAAAAATAATTCCGCCTTTGAAATTTGTCCCACTTCGAAGCGGGCAAAAATGGTGCATGTGAGTACTCGATGCGCTAGGCGCAAACATGGGTGAATTATGGAGGAGGCCTTTGACGAAGACGATGAGTATTGTGGCTCGTTGGTAATTTGCTGCCAAAAGTGATGCTCATTGAAGTTTCCGGGCCATGGGTCTTGTTGGTGATATAGATTGTCCACTGGAGTGCCCATCAGGGCGTTCACCACCCGATATGGTAGGGATCGTTTCTCGCCGAGCATTTGGAAGGTGACGGTTTCGCCTTCCTCTCCGGGATTGAATGTGGCGAGAAATTCCAAGGTTGGTTCAACATAGGTGGCGGCGCGGTTATAGAGGAATTGGCCCCATCCAATATTGTTAAATAACGCTTGGACTCCATCGAGTACCCCAAGACTAGCAAAAGATTCCCTATGGAGGAATTTTGTTGACTTGACTTGACGTTTGTTCGAAACGAGAAAATCATATGTTGTGCGGTCCTCGCGATTCAACAAACGAAACGGGGGATCCTTGGATTTTCCTTTTGATCCACCTTTAGAGGAAGTAGCTCCCGTCCCCGTTTTGGCACGTTTAGACATTATCCGGGACAAAATTTTATCAACAATAATCTTCAAATGACACCAAAGACCACACAATTCCAACAACTAATGGGTAATCAAGATGCAAATAATCAAGATAAAGGAATGAAAGTACCCAATTTTCTTAGACCCGGGATGAATAAGTGCCACCAAAAATATTTCGTCAAGACACACCCCAAGCTTACAATTTTTGCTCCGTATTTGACGCTTTAATCGCTAAAACAACCCCACAAACGAGCTTCAAGATGACTTTCCGGCGACCAGAGTGGCGGCACCCGAATTGGTCGGAAATTTTTCGTGAGTTTTTGGGAAAAGATGGGTATGGTTAGAAAGCCCTTGATGAGAGAAACAAAACCTCGTGCTCGGAATCTCCAATGGTGGCCGGAGTTGGCCGGAAAATGCGAAAGAAGGTGGTGGTGGGTGGTGGTGGCGCCCGGAATTCCGGCCACAGATCGGACCGGAATTTGGGTGGGGTTTGTAGAGGATGAAAAATGGCGAAGAATGGCGGTGGTCTCGCGAGATTCCGACCGGTAGAACTCCGGGAAAATGGATTTTTGTGAGGAGTGGGTTATGGTGTTCTTGAGAGTAAATGGTGGAATTTGTTAGGTTAGAATGAAGAAGATGAGTGCCGGAGATGTTTAATCCATGGTCAAGAAAGGTCAAACCCGGTCAATGTTGGTCAACTCATTAAACCCCTTAGTCAACAAAAGTCAAAGCAGTCAACAGCTCAAAAGAATGTCATTCGACCAACCACGCGGGCAGGGCGCGGGCCGCGTGCCGGCCGCGAGAACTGAATGGCCCAAAAAATTGCTAAGTGCTCGAACACTCACGCGGGTAAGGCTCGGGCCGCGTGCTGGCCGCGTCTAGCGTCTGAAAAACTTCTGAATTCTCTGATCTTTCACGCGGGTAGGACTCGGGCCGCGGGTGCTGTAGTCTATCTGATCCTTGATCTACGCGGGCCGCGCAAACATTAAGCCGCCAAGCCACGCGGGCCGCGGGTCATTCCTGCACTTCAAAAATGATTTTTTTTTTTTTTTTTTTTTTTTTTTTTTTTTTTTTTTTTTTTAAGCCAAAACGATCCCCATAAGGCCCGGTTTCAAAAATTTGACAAAATTGGGAACAAAACGGGGAGTGAAAGGTGAAACCTTTCAAAAATTTATTTTTCAAAATCCCGAAAACGCGTTGAAAAATGATTTATTTGGATCCGGAAAAAGTGAAAGCATAATGCTTTCCAAAAATGCCCTTCATTAACGTCTTTGGCGAGACGTCCTTCTAGCTTGATTCAACACACCGGGACATCCAAATGGATGATTTCAAGAGCATTTGCATTAAAACCTTCATAGAATGGCTTCAATCGGTGCCCATTGACTTTGAAGATTTGTCCCATTTCTTCACTTTGGATTTCCACCGCCCCATGGTCAAAAGTCTTTATCACAACAAAAGGTCCAATCCATCTTGACCTTAGCTTGCCTGGAAATAACTTCAATCGTGAATGGTAAAGTAAGACCCTATGCCTCGGTTCAAAATGCTTCCGGGTGATGGACTTGTCGTGGAAGAGCTTCGTCTTCTCCTTATAAATCCTTGTGTTTTCATAGGAGTCGTTTCTCAATTATTCCAGCTCTTGGAGTTGAAGCTTCCTATGTCTCCCCGCCTCATCAATATTGTAATTACATTGCTTGACCGCCCAAAATGCACGGTGCTCTAATTCGACGGGTAGATGACATGACTTTCCGAAAACCAACCTAAAGGGTGACATTCCTATCGGGGTCTTGTATGCGGTCCGATAGGCCCATAAGGCATCATCAAGCCTTAAACTCCAATCTTTCCTTGTCGGATTCACTGTTTTCTCTAAAATACTCTTCACCTCACGATTTGAGACTTCCGCTTGACCGTTCGTTTGAGGGTGGTAGGCGGTAGAGACACGATGGGTCACGTTGTACCTTTTCAGCAAGGCCTCCATCATCTTATTGCAAAAATGCGTCCCTCTATCGCTAATCAAAACCCTAGGCACACCAAATCTCACAAAGACATTAGATTTTAAAAAGTCGATAACCGTTTTGGCATCATCCGATCTTGTGGCTTTGGCCTCAACCCATTTAGAGACATAGTCAACCGCGAGCAATATGTAAACGTTGCCAAACGAGACGGGAAATGGGCCCATAAAATCAATCCCCCATACGTCAAAAATTTCACAAACAAGGATTGGATTTTGTGGCATTTGATTTTTTTGTGAAATGTTTCCCGTCCTTTGGCACCGTTCACAGCTTTTACAAAACATATAACAATCGCGTGACATGGTTGGCCAAAATAATCCACATTCAAGAACCTTTCTCAAAGTTCGGCTAGGTCCGAAGTGTCCCCCACAAGCAAATTCATGACAAAATTGTAAAATGGATTGATGCTCTTGTTGGGGTACACATCGCCTAATGATTTGATCGGGACAATGTTTCCACAAATAAGGCTCATCCCACACATAGTATTTTGCATCACTTTTGAGCTTGTCTTTTTGAGCATGTGAGAATGTGTCGGGATACCTTTTTGTGACCAAAAAGTTAACGATATCAGCATACCAAGGAGTAGATTGAATAAGGGAAAAGAGATGCTCATCCGGAAACTCGTCCCGCAAAGGGAGAGGAGTTTCATTTGAAGTGATCCGGCTTAAGTGGTCGGCAACAAGGTTCTCGCATCCACTTTTGTCTCGGATTTCCAAATCAAATTCTTGCAATAATAAGATCCACCGGATGAGTCTTGGCTTTGCATCTTTCTTTGTCATCAAGTACTTGAGAGCCGCATGATCCGAATACACTATAACTTTGGTGCCAAGTAGGTATTGTCGAAACTTCTCCAAAGCGAACACTATGGCTAATAGCTCCTTCTCCGTGGTAGAGTAGTTGCTTTGAGCATTGTCTACTGTCCTTGATGCATAATAGATCACGTGGGAGGCTCTTCCATTCTTTTGACCCAAAACGGCGCCGATAGCATAATTGCTTGCATCACACATGATCTCGAAAGGGAGATCCCAATTCGGTGCTTGTATGATGGGGGCGGATGTAAGCAATTCCTTGAGCTTGTCGAAAGTTTCTTTGCACGCCTCATTGAACTCGAAATCGGTCTCCTTTTGCAAGAGTTGGCACATTGGTCTTGTTATCTTTGAAAAGTCCTTGATGAATCGTCGGTAGAAACCTGCATGGCCCAAAAAAGAACGAACTTCCCGAACACAAGTCGGGTAAGGTAAGCTTTGAATAACATCGATCTTGGCCTTATCTACCTCAATTCCTTTTTCAGACACAATGTGACCCAAAATGAGACCTTGACTCACCATGAAATGACATTTCTCAAAGTTTAAAACCAAATTTGTTTCAATGCATCTTTTCAAAATTTTGGTGAGATTGATCAAACATTCTTGAAACGAGTTCCCATATACCGTAAAGTCATCCATAAAAACCTCAATTATGTTTTCGACATATTCGGAAAAGATACTAACCATGCAACGTTGGAAAGTGGCTGGGGCGTTACACAATCCAAATGGCATTCTCCGGTATGCGAAAGTGCCAAATGGACATGTAAATGTTGTCTTTTCTTGGTCTTCCGGTGCCACCGGGATTTGGTGAAAACCGGAGTACCCGTCTAGACAACAATAGTGAGATTTCCCGGCCAACCTTTCTAACATTTGGTCGATGAAAGGCAATGGAAAATGATCCTTTCTTGTGCTTGCATTGAGTTTGCGGTAGTCAATACATACTCTCCACCCGTTTTGCACACGGGTGGGGACTATCATACCTTTGTTGTTCTCGACCACCGTGATTCCCGTCTTCTTGGGAACGACTTGCACCGGGCTCACCCATTTGCTATCCGAGATTGGATAGATCATCCCCGCATCAAGTAGCTTCAAAATCTCTTTCTTTACAACTTCCATCATAGGCGGGTTCAACCTTCTTTGCGCATCCCGACTCGGCTTGCATTCATCCTCCATCAAGATTTTGTGCATACAAGTGGAGGGACTCAAACCTTTGATATCCGCAATCGTCCAACCCATGGCTTCCTTGTGTTCCTTCAACACCTTGAGGAGTTGCTCTTCCTCAAATTCGGTTAGATGAGTCGAAATGATAACCGAAAGAGTCTCATTCTTGCCCAAGTAAGCATACTTCAAATGTTGAGGTAGGACCTTTAATTCCAATTCGGGTGGTTGAACAAGGGATGGAGACAACTTCGTATGGGTTGGGGTCAACTCAATTTGCTTGACATCAAATCTTGTGGATTTCTTCACCTCTAAATTATTGACCAACTTCTCAACCTCCGGATCCAAGGAATAAAACTTTAATTGCTCGACTAGCTTCCCAAAATCAAATCCTTTGCTTAAAATCATTTCCAACACATCGCCATTAGACAACTCGAACAATTCTTGGGTCAGTGGCTCAACAACATCTACAAAGTACATAGATGAAACGTCACTAGGATATCTCATAGCATCATAGATATTAAAGCTTATTGTTTCACCATCAAACTCCATTGTCAAACTTCCCGCATATACATCAATCTTTGTTCTAGCCGTTTTCAAAAACGGTCTCCCAAGCAAGATTAAAGCCGATTTTGAGGACACTTGCTCATCTAGATCAATCACATAGAAATCCGCCGGGAAGACCAATTGGTTCACTTGCACTAGGACATCTTCCAAAACACCTCTAGGAAAGACACTTGATTTATCCGCAAGAGAGATTATGACACCGGTTTCACTTAAGGGTCCGACATTCAATGATTCATACACCGAATAGGGCATGACATTGATAGAGGCACCAAGATCAAGCATAGCACTACTAAAAGTGACATCTCCAATCTTGCAAGGAATCGTGAACATTCCGGGATCTTTGCATTTGGGTGGAAGTTTCCTTTGTAAAATCGCGGATGCGTTTTCATTCATCAAAATTTTCTCATTCCCCTTCAACTTCCTCTTGTTGGTACAAAGTTCTTTCAAAAACTTTGCATATCTCGGGATTTGCTTGATTGCATCAAGTAGAGGGATGTTTACTTCCACCTTTCGAAAGGTGTCCAAAATCTCTTTCTCCTCCATGTTCTTTTTCGAAGTCGCAAGTCGGGAGGGGAATGGCGGTTGAGTGGCTATGGGTGTTACTAGAGGGGTAGTCTTCTTTGGAACTCCGGCTTGTGCATCGTTCTTGACTATAGGTTCTTCAACGGGAATAACTTCTATTTCTTCCTCTTTATCTCTTGGCTTCTTCTTTGAACTACTCTCTCCGGCTTGTTTGCCACTTCTCAAGGCCACCACATTGACATTTGGGTTCTTTTCGGTTTGAGAAGGAAACTTCCCACGGGACTCCAACTTGCTTATGGATGTAACTATATCTCCCATTTGTGCTTCAAGGTTGGAGATACTAGTTCTTGTCTCTTTTTGGAATTGTTGGGTACTAGTGGCTAAGGATTTGACAATGTCTTCAAGAGACATTCCGGAGCTACTTGGTTGGGATTGAGGAGGTTGTTGGTGATGTGGAGGGTGTGGTTTGGATTGATAGTGTGGTTGTGGATGTTGGTAGTGAGGTTGTGGTGGTGGATAGGATGGTCTAACCAATGCATTTTGAGGCAACGGTCTTGGGTTGTAGTTCATGTTGGGATTTGGCTTCCAACTTGAATTATATGCATTTTGGTAACCGGATGGCTTGTTATGATAGTTTTGGAACTCTCCCGTGGCATTTACATGTTCCACATCTTCTTGGAGAATGGGACACATATCCGTAGGATGTCCCATTGTTGCACATATTCCACAAACCATCACTTGTGGAGTTTGTCCCATGGCTAGCTTTTGGACAACGGAAGTTAGATCTTTGATTTGAGACTCGAGGCTTGATGTTCCCACCTCATTGACTTTTTGTTGAGTTTCTCTCTTCATATCTTGGCGCGGGCCAAAGTGTTGGGAATTTGCGGCTATGGTGTTGAAAAGTTGTCTTGTTTGTTGTGGAGTTTTACTAAAGACATCACCACCACTTGAGGCATCGACTAGTCTTCTCTCCATTGGCAACAATCCCTCATAGAAGTGTTGAATGAGGATTTGTTCCGGAATTTGGTGTTGTGGGCAACTATAGCACAAGTTGTTGAACCTCTCCCAATAATCATGAAAAGTCTCATTTTGACCTTGGCGGATTCCACAAATCTCATTTCTAAGACTTGAGACTCTTGAAGCGGGATAGAACTTATCAAGAAAAGCTCTTGCCATGTCGGTCCATGAGTTGATTGACCCCGGGGGAAGATAGAATAACCAATCTTTTGCTCTATCGGCCAATGAAAAGGGGAATGCCCTTAGCTTGATTTGGTCATCGGTTGACCCGTGTGGCTTCATACTAGTGCAAATAATGTGGAACATCTTCAAGTGCTTATGTGGGTCTTCGTTCTCCAATCCATGAAAAATCGGGAGGTGATGGACTAAACTTGACTTCAATTCCGAACCTCCTTCCAAAACCGGGTAATTGATGCCGGTTGGAGTTTGTGTAACATCGGTTTCCATCATTTGCCTCAAAGTTCTTTCGGGAACTTCTCCTCCGTCCGCCATTGCAATTGGTTCAATAATGGGTGGATTTTGTTGTAGAGGTGGTGTTTCGGGAATTTCTCGGCGAGGGTCGGGACTAGAATCGGGTTCCGTATCGCTTGATGAAACGGGTTCAACCTCCGGATCCCCGTGAGGATTAGAAGTTTGACCACGTTCAATTCGTTTTTCCTTCGCCAAACGCCTTGCTTCTTTTCCAATTTCTGGGTTGTAAATCAAGTCACCTGTACGCTGAGATCTGGGCATAGAGAAACAAACTGATTAAATATAAACCAATCCCCGGCAACGGCGCCAAAATTTGGTGGTTGTCGAGGCCAACAAAAATAAATAACCCTAAATATTTTACACTAAAATAGTGTATAGTGGTAAAGGGGTCGATCCACGGAGATTGGTTCAATTTATAACTCTATGGAAAATCTTTTTGCAACAGTACTTCTAAAATGACAATAAAATAAAAATGGGGGTTTTGATATTTTGAAATACTTGAAACAAACTAGAATTAACTAAGATTTAAATAGACAATTTCAACAAAAATAAGAGTTTGATGTAAAATCAATAAGAGAAGGATGGTTGACTTAAAGTTTCCTCACTTTGACTTTTGATGAACATATCATTAGAATCAAATGGTGCAATACTTGTTTTAAATCCTTAATTTGGCTATAGTAATCCAAGAAGCTTGAGATTACCTAGACTTTTCTTAGTTGTTAAAATGGTTAGAGAAGCTCATAACAATTTCCTTAGTCAAAGTCACAATTTCCATTAAGCATGTAATTAGTGAAAGTCAACTAGCATTAAGAACCAAAAAGTCACCAAATCCAAGAGGGGTCAAATGCTTTCACCACCATGTTGGAGAAAATGTTTTTATGATTGTGTGAAGTAAAACTAACACAAGAATCACTTGTTGCTTGCTAATTTGAAGATCCTTTACTTAATCAAGAAATTAGCCAACTAATCACCACAAACACATTTAAACTCATGAATAGAAACATGCAAGTAATGATAAGATGTTAAAACACAAAACATTTTCATAAAGATTCAAACACAAATTCATGGATTCTTCAATATTCAACAAAAGTTCAAAGGATTCAACAAAAGTCAACCAAGATTAGTTTAGCCAAGCATGACTAAACTCAAGGAAACAAAGTTAGTTAAGATTGTACCAAACATTTAGCAAGAATTAAGAGATGAAATGGTGAAGTTCTTGAGGGTTCTTGGCCTTCAAAAATGCTCCAAACTCCAGAGAGAAAGTATCAAAATCGGACCTCGAAGATAAGGCTGAAGAGGCACACCAACCTTCCCAATATAGAGCTCTAAGTAAAATCCCGAAATTGCCCTTGTCAGGAATCCACGCGGGCCGCGGGGAATCTTACGCGGGCCGCGTGACTTCGACGGAAATTTTTGGGCTTCTTCAAGTCTTGGGCCCCCACAGCTAATTAATTGGCCCAGTTCGAGTCCAATCAGCTTCTAGCCCATTTCTCTTCAATATTTCTTCAATTTGAGCCCAATTTGTCTCTCCACATCACTCAAAACTTCCGCAAATTCCTAAACATCGATCTTGCACACTCAAGAATTCTCCCGTGGCTTTAAAATTTAAAGTTTAATTCTTCCAACCCTTCAAATAATTGACAATCCCACTCCATGCATCACCTCTATAACCATCAAGCCTAAAATCCTCGTTGTCCTCCAAGTCCAATTGCTTTCCAAAAGATCTCGCTCCGCTAGTCTCCTTAAAATCTGTAATTAAGCTCACAAAACTCGAAAGAACCCGAAAGTGGTCATAAAATAACAAAAAGGAAAATATGCATGGAAATTATCTAAATTGCGAATGAAATATGCTAAAATAAACTATAAAAAGAAGTAAATAAAATGAAGCTATCACACATTACATTTTTTATTGGCGTAGGAGTTTGTTTTACCTGTGGGACGACAAGTGTGAGGACCATCAACAGGAGTAGACCTACGTTGAACAGCTAACACAGAGGCTTCAATAGGAATTGAGCGTCCCATGGCCCGTTTTTCAGATTGAACTTTCCTAATGTATGCATAACTTTTTTCCAGTGAGAACTTAGGATCCTTTCATAGTATTTCTCCTCTAACCTGATCATATTCAGGATCAAGTGCACTCAGAAACATATGCACCCGCAACCGAGACATCATTGACGTCTGGAGAACAGCTGCTGTTACATTATTGTTTTGAGACGTCACTCTTTGATCGATCTCCTGGAACATGGCTACCAATTCTAGGAATAGGTCGGCCATTTGTTTTGCTTCAAAACACTTTTTATTCAATTCAAAGATTCGAGTTTCATCTGAGTCATCATAAAAGGTTTTATCTACTACATCCCAAATGTCTTTCGCACTTGGGAGACGAATGTACCTATTCATAAGGGAAGTTTCCATGGAATCAATTAACCAAATTTTTACCTTCTCATTTTCTGTGGCCCATGTTTCATATTCAGAAGAGTCCTTTGAGGGTTCAGCTTTTGCACTGGTCAGGTATCCAATCTTCCCTCTCGTTCTAATACGCATTCTCATGAGCGGCGCTAAATGGTGTAGTTGGATTCGTCCAATGAAAGGGTTTTTGGAAAAACAGAATTATCATGTTGGGTGTAGTGGTGGTGGATGATTTGTGAGAATAATTGGGTATTTGGTTCTTCAGAGGATTGATTTTCGTCAAGACACATTCTTGAAAATTTCGAGTTTGGATTTCAAGGAATAGAAGGGTGAATGATTCAAAATACAATTTAGGGTTTTTGTCTGATACCATGAAGACACAGAGTAATTTGGGAATTGTATATCTCTTCATTCAATCAAGCAATATAAATATATATAGGGGAGAATATGAGAAATATGGAAACTAAATATATACAACCTAAAATAAGAGATACTAATTGATCCTAATTCTATAGAATATATACACGAGATATTATTCTACAATATAATCATCTCTCTGCCGTTTATCACCAAACGAGAGAAACCTAGCCTTCCATTTGTGCTCTCCCTCTACTCGACCATCCTTTGATGTTCCTCGTTATTGGGCATGGTCCACTCTTCTCATAAAAAGTGGTTTCATGTTTTCATGGTTGTAACCAGATTTCAAAATATGAATAAAAGGCATAAAAAGGACGTAAAAAGCAACTACAAGGATGAGATGAACCATGTTATTGCTTAAATCGTTTGTTGAATGGAATCCTGGAATCAACCGACCACCAGATTCCTCCTCTTTCGTTGATTTATTTGTTGCATTGATTGGTTGACCAAGAGATCTATCTTTTGAGTTATAAGTTACTATTTTTGTTATTATTGCTTCCGTTTAGGGCCGAGTCTACATTTAACTAAGGTGGGTCCAATGACCCACCTAATTTTTTTAATTTAGCTAAATTTTCTATAGGAAAATTTTAGTGACCTACCTTTAAAAAAATTAGGACCTACCTTGCCTATAAATTTTTTGAATTTGTATAGAAATTTCTTTATAAAAAAATTAGTGAACCATGTGGTTTCCTATTCTAGACTCGCTACTGCTTCCATTGTGTTTGCGCCTTTGTAGCCAAATATTGTCATAAACCAACACATATTTGGGTTGTAGATTGATTGTTGTGTTGGTTCCCTTTGTTGCTAAGCCAGAAGTTATTGAAGGAGTTTCTCGAAGCCACTTTTTATACTGCTTGGTGGAGTTTATGGTTATTTGGAAATGGTGCTTTGTTTCTAAGTTATGTCTAAAGGAGCTGATTTGTTTTACAAAATAGTTACTCTGTAGTTTGTCGGTTTATAATGGTTAACAATATGTGTAGGAAGGTCAAAGTGAACTTGGTCAGGCGCTTCAAAGTCCCATCCTTGCTGCTGTTACTGTGATGTTATTTTGTTTAGTCTAGCTCCTTGTTAACATTATAAAATGCTGATGTTCTGAAAAACAATTTAACAAATAAATTCTAAGACTTTGTTAGCTGACTTCGATCTACTAACCACTTGATTCTTGTTGACTTTGAACATGAGTACCGATAAGTATCCGAAAAATCTCAACAAGATATTAACTTTATTTAGACATTCTACAAATGGATCAAGATTCATGCATTCATTCATTACTATCTTCCCTACTTGTTTATTCAGCTGATTTCCAGGATCGTATACTTTACATTCACATGTCTATCAACATAAGACCTATTCAGTTTGACTTTTAAGAGTCAGACTGTTTTGATAGCAATGCTGCAAGACCTGCATTATGTATTCCATTGATGGGCGTTTGTCTTGTTTTGCTTGAAGACAGTTTGAAATAAGTTGAGTGAACTTGAATGCTTCCTTTGGAGGAAAATCAATATTTTGAACTCGTGGGTCCATTATCATACTCAAATTAACCTCATCTGCTAGCAATGGAAGAGCCCATTCCACCAGGTTTTGCTTTCCAAGGGGCCTCCTCCTATCATACACCTTCATCCCTGTTAGTATTTCCAACAGTACCACTCCAAAAGCATAGATCTCACTCTTAATTGCAAAACCTGTCAAAGTGGTGTTTGATTGGTCAGCCATTGACACATGTGTTTGGTATGATGGAATTAGAGAAGGAATGGAATTGTTTGTTTCCTTGGTTAGAAAAGGAAAGATGTTAGGATTGTCCAATGGAGCATTCCTTAAGGAATTCAATCCCATCCATTTAGTTGATTTACATTCGTTAGACATGAGATTGTTTTATTTTATTTTATTTTTTTCATTCAATCATGGAGTGGAATGAAAAATTATAATATAACCCATCCTTATGTATAAGTTTTTAATGACAAATCTTTTCAGAATTCCATGATTCTAATTAAATATGATTTTATTTAATTATGAAAAATAACTAGAAATATATATTTACTATTATAATCTCATTTCGGTTTTGGCGAGCTTCTATTATGTTTAATCTTTTAGTATTATAAATAATAAATTCTATATTTATTTAGAGAAATTATATATAAAATACTGTAAAAACTATACCTCGTATTTAATTTATATATACAATAGAAAATTTGTATAAAATTCATCCATTTGTACGGGTAGTAAACATGATGTTGAATGTAATGATCCACTCCATTTCCTTGCTTATTCCATTAATTTGGTTATTCAATTCCATCCAACCAAAGGCTTTTAGCTGTGTTGGGGTAAGTCATAAGTGCATGGTAAACAAATGGTTGCAATATTATTTTTAGATATGCAAAATATTTCACTTAGAAAGAAGAAGATACCATCTTCAGGAAGCCGCAGTGGATGAAGACCATCAAACGTGTCTACTTGGTGACAAAAAGACTCAGGGGCTGCATAACAATATGCATCTAATTGGAAGGTGTGAGTAACAAAAGCAAAATCTGAAAGCCGAGCATTAAAATCCTGAAAATAAGCATGGAATATATAATCATATGAAAAAATAAACTAAAACTGATGTTATGCTAGAATCACGGTAATGGCATTGTAATTTACCTTATCCACTAATATAAGATTGGTCTTAAATTGGCTATACGCTGGCTGGTTCCTTTTATGTAAATAGGCCAGGCCTTCAGCAGCTCCTATTGCTATTTTTAATCGTGCAACCCAAGAAAGTGAAGTACCTGACTCTGCATATAAAGTAACATAAGAAAGGGAAATGCAATTTTCCATCTTGCATATAAGTTAGGGGAGATTGTACTCTTTTTACGAATACTTTATTTTTCACACGTAATAGAAATATATATACTTTAATTTACCAATAACAAAAATGTACTTACATTTTTTACCAATAATAGCAATATGTATCACATAATAGTAATATACTAACATTCACTTTACAAATAATAGCAACATCCAAACAATTATGTGCTCATAATAGCAACGTATTTACACTTTACCACAAATTGCAATATGTAACAAATAAAGTACAATGCTCAAATTGGTAGAAAAATATAAGTACATTGTTATAATAGGTTAAAAATAAAGTATGTTGCTATTATTCATAGAGAAATGTATGAACGTTGCTATTATTGGTAAGACTGTAAGAAAGTAATGTATGTTGCTATTATTCATAGAGAAATGTATGAACGTTGCTATTATTGGTAAGACTGTAAGAAAGTAATGTAGAGAGAGTAAAGTAAGTTGCTATTCTTAACAATTTTCCATTTATTGCATGCCAACCACTCAAAGCATGCATGTTTATGCAAGGCTATATTTGCCAGATGCTTATATATTTATAATATTAGAGGCTTTATTATGTAAATGTATTTCATATATATACATGCATGTATTGTAACGATTAGGTCAATAATACAAGATATAATTTACCCAGTAACTTGGTATTAGAGCTAGAAAGAAAAAAATAACCCTAGTCTCAAACTACCGCCACTTCTGAGCCTTGTCGATTCACAATCATCGACCCCTTCCCTTATTGATTTCTTCATCCAAATCGATTGCAGCAGTCGACATCCATGGCAGCCCAACTCGTCTCCTTTTCTTCTACAAAGAAAACTATGCATAACTCACACAAAATCGGGTTTTCATTGTCTCCGACAAACTATGGATAATGGAAGGCTATGTTCCAACCTTTTCTTGTCACAAACAATTTATTTGGATATGTTGATGGCACCATCATGTATCCTGCACCGTTGATCACATCACCTAGAAAAGAAGGTGAGCCAACCAATTACAAAACAAATCCCAGTCATGAAGTTTGGATATCCAATGGTACCCACGTCTGTATGCTACTCATGTCAACCATATCAGAGGCATCCTTTCAACACGTTCAAGGTACTACTTCTCATGATCTCTGGTTAGCTCTTAAACGTACCTACGCACCTTATACTTCTTCAAGAGAATTCATGTTGAAAACTCTATTGGTAAAAATACAAATAAAGGGGAATGATACCATGCAACCTATCTCACTAGAGCACAAGAGTATGTTATTGCTTTTGCTAATATCGGACAACCCATATCAGAGAAAGATGGTGTTATGTTAGTTTCTGCACGTCTTCGAGATGAGTATAATGGGGTCAAACAAAGCCTCATCTCTAGACAATCCACGGCTGTCTTTTTAGAACTTCATGGTCTATTAGCTGATCATGAGTTTTTGGTACAAAAATAGTTCCAGATGTTGCCAAGGATCAATTATTGACGGTTGCTACAACACCCGATTATCCCTTTCAATCTGATACAGTTCAGGCTTTACAACAACTTAGGTACCACCTTAGTTTCCAACTACATCAAACTTATGGTACATCACCAACACCGACTTCTCAGGACTTTTAGACTAATAGATCTAGACTGCCTAACAACAACCGTACCCAGGGGGGTCAACTCCCGTGGTCGGGGTGGACATTGTTACAATGGCTACAATTTTATTCGAAATTGAGTAGCATGATATCCAAATCGAGGTCAGTTAGTTGGGCTTCTAACCAGAATATAGTTTATGGTACGTATAGTAGGTGTGGGATTGGTCATGTTCTACCCCAATGCCCAAACTGCGACCCCTGTATATTCTCGATGAGACAACCAAAACCATAAACCAATTATGCTGATATTGCTCACAAGTGTGTTGGTGATTTTAGTGTCGCCAACCATTTTGTGTAATTGGAACTAATATGTGAGCTAAGGGGCTTATTATTTGTAGTTTGTATTATATGTTTGGTGAATTCAAAGTGCATGTATATAAAAGACCAAACTATAAACCGGTGCGACAAAATGACGGGAGGTCAAGAGGGTTGCACCCCCTTGCAGGGTCCTAGGGGTAGCGTCCCTAACGGGGTCCAAGAGACAGAGTCGTTAGTGGTAGCCCCGCTCAGTGGGAAATTATGGTAAGATTGACAAATCTCATCAATTTTGGAAACCATTGATTGAGCCGTCATTATTCTCTTCTCAGATCTCTTTCTTCTATAACAAACTTAGAATTCATCTGGAAATTTGGCTTGTGTTTCTATGCCTAGATTCATAAGTGTCCTTTTGGATTGTCCTAGACTGGATTTCTAGTAACCTGGGCATATGATGGAAATATCAGTTCAGAAAGTGACCTTACACGATCCATTAGGAATCCGGTTCTCCACGTTGACCCTTTTATTCCCCAACAATCAAATTGATATTCTCATCTGGTGGAGATGGCTGAATAAATCCATGAGTTGACCATAAAATTCACCAAAGTAGACAAGCTTGAAGGCAATGATTTTAGGCAATGGCAAAAGAAGATGCTTTTCATGCTGACCACGCTGAAGAAGATGTTTTTCATGCTCTCCATGATTTTCATGGCAGGAGAATATGCTTTTCATCATTCGCATTTTGGGTCAATTCAAACTTCACAAAATGAATATGGATGAAACCATATTTATGTTAAGTGTGATTGAAAAACTTCCACCATCATGGAAATACTTCAAGCATAACTTAAAACATCAAATGGAGGAACTATCTATGGTTCAACTTAGTTGTCATTTGCGTATTGAAGAATCCATTTGTGTACAAAAGAGTGACAAAAACAAAGGAAAATTTGAATCTAGATAGCCCTTGGTTCATGTTGTTGAAAACAATCCAAGAAATCTGAACAACAAAGAACATGAAAAACACAAGCAAGAATATGTCCTGAATAACTCCAACAAAAAGAAACAGGAACTGGTTTGTTGGAGGTGCTTAAAAAGTGGGACATTGCAAGCATGATTATTGTGTGAATCTTGGCAACAATGATGCTGGAAATAGTGGAGCCAATAGAAATGGAAATGGGTCAAAGCACCGTGTTAAAGGTGGTCAGTATTTGACTTACTTTGATAATTCTAAACAAAATTATATTTATTATGTTTCACTTATTCTTGAATCATTCAATGTATAGGGTGATGATGTTTCTTCGTGGATCGATCTGGTGCAACAAACCATGTATGCAAGGATGAACGATTGTTTGAAACATTAACATCGCTTGAAGATGGATATGTGTTGCGCATGGGAGATGATTCTTTAAACCTATTTGTGGTGTCGGTGTTGTTAATCTTGAATTTATTTCTAGAAAGATTGTTAGAGTTTTTGATGTTTTATTTGTTCCTAAGATTCAAAATAATCTTGTTAGTGGTAGCTGTTTAAACTCTGATGGTTGTAGACAAGTTTATAAATCGGTTAGGTATACCATATCTCTAAGTGGAATGTTCATTGGTATGGGATATCTAAATAATAGAATGTTTCGTTTGAATGTTATTGATAAGTTATTAAATGTTTCGAATTTTGCTTTTGTTTCATCTTCTTCTAAAAATGATAACTCTATGCTTTGGTATGCTAGATTGGGTCATGTAAATTTTAGAAGGATGCATTAAATGTCAAAAGATGGTCTAATTCCACCATTTGACTTGAATTTGTAAAAATGTAAAAAATGCATTCTAAACGGCCTGCTATTTTTTGATAAGGGTTCCAAATAAAAAGAACAAAATAGTCCCATATGAACTTTGGCTCAAGAAAAAGCCTAATTTGTGCTATTTTCAGGTTAGGAGATGTCCGACAGCTGTAAAAATCACCTAGCCCAAAAGAAAAACTTTGGGAGAACATGAAATTGATTTTATATTTATTAGGTAAGCTGAACATTCCAAGGCATATATGTGCTATGTAATAGAATCTAAGTATTCGATACGACTTAACACAGTTATCGAGTCATTGGATGCATTTTTGATGAGATGTATTTTTCATTTATTCAAAGGCCTAAGGATCTGACTTTAGGAGCTAATGAAGTGCAAAATCCAAAAAGTCAAGATGGCATTGATGTACCACAAACACAAGAGCTTCGTAGAAGCAAAAGAGGCCGAATTATGAAACATTTCAATTTCGACTTCCAACTATATTTGGTGGATGGTTCAAGGGATGAAATTGGTCTTCAATACTCTTATTGTTTTCAAGAGACCATGGAGTCTCGAGACGCTATCTTTTGGAAAGAAGCGATTGAAAAAGAAATATCGTCAATTCTTGAGAACAACACTTAGGTATTGTCTGATTTGCTTCCAGGTTCTAAACCACTTGGTTGCAAATGGGTTTTCAAAAGGAAAATGAGTGTTAATGGGATTGTTGGCAAGTACAAAGCCTGATTGTGCATTCAAGGCTTTAGGCAAAAATCCGATGTTGACTATTTCGATATGTAAACTTCGGTTGTACGTATTTCTACTATTAGATTGTTAATTTCTTTGGCAAGTATCCACAATCTTATTCTCCATCAAATGTATGTTAAAATAGCCTTTTTAGATGGTGAAAATGACGAAGAAGTTTACATGAAACAAACATAAGGTTTCATTATGCCCGGTAAAGAGCATATGGTATGTAAAGTGGTAAAATTTTTGTATGGGTTGAAACACGCATCCAAACACTGGCATCAAAAGTTTGATGAGGTTATTTTGTCTTTTGGTTTCAAACTAAACCAATGTGACAAATGTGTTTATAGTAGATTTAATGATGCGACTAGTGCAGGAGTAATCATTTGCTTATATGTAGATGACATGTTAATTTTTTGTACTGACCAAGATCAAATAGATGAATCAAAGAAATTGTTGTCATCTAAATTCTTCATGAAAGACTTAGGAGAGGATGATGTAATTCTTGTTATAAGGACTACGAGGGTGAACAAGGGCTTATTAATGACTCAAAGTCCTTATGTTGAGAAAATTTTCAAACGGTTCAATTTTAGTGATTGTTCTCCTATTAGCACTCCTATGGATTCAATTGTGAAATTAATCCCTAACAGTGGAATTCCTATTTCACAACTAGAAGACTCTAAGACTATTGGTAGCTTGATGTATGAAATGACAAGTACTAGGCCTGAAATTGCTTTTGTTGTGCGAAAATTGAGCAGGTACACTAGTAATCCTAGTGCTCAACATTGACAAGAAGTTAATAGAGTGTTTAAGTATATCAAGGGAACCATGGATTATGGATTGAGTTACTTGGGAAGTCCTTCATTTTTAGAAGGTCATCCGGATTCAATTTGGATAACCAACATGGAGGACTATTCCTTAACTATTGATTGGGTATTCTTGCTTGGCAGAGGTGCCATTTCCTGGCCTTCCAAGAAGCAAACATGCATTACAAACTTGACAATGGAATCCAAGTTTGTTACGTTAGTTTTAGCTAGTAAAGAAGCAAGCTGGCGAACGAATTTAGTCTATGAGATTCCTTCGTGGTCAAAGTTGATAACACTCATCTCTATCCTTTGTGATAATGCAGCCACCTTGACTAAGGCTTACATCCAGGTTTATAACGGCAAGTCCAGACACCTACGTGTTAGACACAGTATGATTAGAGAATTTGTCATGAACTGTGTGAATTCGATTGAGTTTGTGAAATTGCAACAAAATTTGGTAGATCATTTGACTAAGGTCTGATAAGATACTTAGCGCACAAGTTTGTTGTTGGTATGGGATTAAAGTCCATTTAATTTTGTAATGGTGAGTCACACAATTATCTCATAATATGACATTAGGAGTTGAATTCAATATGTAAAGATCACACTTATAGATTGGAACACATAAAGTATACATCCCATGTATGTGTTCGGTTCTACAGTTAGCCCGATTGAGTTTTAGCTTCTTAATAATTCCTTTTGTAAAATGTATGTGTCGATACATGAAGTAAAGGAATTACCTACGTGATTGTGAAGTGTAGCCGTATTCCAAGATGTTAGGGACTTATCCTTGATACAATCATGAGAGGATTAGGACATATAAGTTTATAATAGTGTCAAGTTGTATTTTGCTAGAAAGTTCAATAAACTAGTATATATTTTACTTTCAGGTATTCAGTTGGGTTTAAGGGTTCAATTCTTAAAACACCTTGATTCTCGAGTATTTGAATTGTTTAATAATAAGAGAGGAAATTAATTTTTTCGACATTTTCATTTATGTATTGGTTTGGTTTGTCTAGATAATTTTATTTTAGTTCATGGGTTACACTAAAATGTGGGAGTAATATTGATGATTTTAGTGTCACCATGCATTTTGTGTAATTGGAACTAATATGTGAGTTAAGGGGCTTATTATTTGTACTCTATATAATATGTTTTGTGAATGTGGAGTGCATGCATATATAAAATCAAATTATAAGCCGGTGCGACAAAATAATGGGGGTCAAGGGGCAACACCCCCTTGCATGGTCCTAAGGGCAGCACCCGTAGTAGGGTCCAAGGGTAAAGCCGCTGGCGGTGGCCATTGACTATGCCATTAATTCATGATTTGTTTAACTAGTTTAGAAGATGGAAACCCTATTATGTCAATGTATAAATACACCTCCTCTATTGAGCTGTCATTAGTCTCTTCTCTGCTCTCTCTTTTCTATAACAAACTCAGAATTCATCTGGCAATTCGGTTTGTATTTCAGTGCCTAGATTCACTAGTGTCCTTTTGGATAACCCTAGACTGGATTTCCTGCAACCCGAGCATAGAGTGGAAATATCAGTTCAGAAAGTGACCTTACACGATCCATTATGAATCCGGTTCTCCACCATTACCCTTCTATTCCCACAACAAAGTGTCCTTTTCTTATCTCACAGACACATGCTCAAACAACCATGTTGCGCCTGATATGACAAGATTTACTTCCGCTGCATCATACTATGGGGATGGCAATCTACAGGTTGGTAATACTAAGGCCCTCATTATCCTTCACATTGGTTCCGTCCTATTTTAATCTCCAAAAAAAAGTTTTCACGTGAACAACATTCTTCATGTGCCTAAAATCAAGAAACATCTTCCTTCTATCCAAAAATTGTCTTGATAATCATGTGTATTTTGTATTTAACTCCCCCTTTTTTGCTATCAAAGACTCGACTACTCACACTACCCTCCTCATGGGTACAAGTAATGATGGACTCTACTCCATCAATCTTCCAACAACTCTACCATTTCCAAAATTCACCTTCTCAACAACTTAAGCTACTACAACCACATCTCATTAGTGGCTGGGACATCCACATTCTTAGTTTTTTCAAAATATTTCTTACCTATTTCCAATTAGACATTTGATTTTCATTGTAATTTATGTTTAATTGGGAAATCTTCCAAAAGCAATTTATTGGCTTCTACTTATAAAAGTACCCGTGTTCCAGACTTAGTTTTTCTGATGTTTGGGGACTCAGTTTGATGGTTATTTCTAGTAAGACATTTGATTTTCATTGTAATTCATGTTCAATTGCGAAATCTTCCAAACTTAATTTATTGTCTTATACTTATGTGTAGATCATTATTGCAAATTTATGTGGTTGTTTCCTTTAAAAGGCAAATCTGATGTGTTTGATGTGTATAAATGTTTTGTCACCATGGATGAATGTCAATTTCTAACCAAACTTAAAACAGTTTAAACTAATTGGGAGGTAAGTTTCGAAACTATCATATTTTTTATCTTCTTTTGGTGTAATTCATTACCTCTCTTGTCTTCACACCAATGAACAAAATGGTGTCGTCGAGAGACTCACTCTCATGAAACAATCTCATGTACATTAGCATATTTGGCACTTTTCCTTTGAAACTGTACTCTATCTTATAAATCGCATGGCTTCACATTCAAACTCCACCATTTCTCCTTTTAAATAACCCTTTAAACACAAACCGGGTCGATATTCGATTCATTTCTTGTATTTTTATTGGCTATAGCACCAACCATCATGGGTATTGGTGTTTCGATCCCAACACGAAACACATTTTCATTGCCCATTACGTTCGGTTCAATGGAAACTCTGTCCCCTTTCCCACAAAATCTATCGATCCCTCAACAATTATACCCAACAACCCTTATATCTCTTCTGATCCTACCATTCCACCTATGCCTCCTTCCACATATAACTCTTCACAATTGAAAATCCCTCTCCACACTACTCCTCCACAACAAACCAACCCCTTACCAACTCACACCTATTCCCGTCACACCTCCACCGAACCCCTTACCATCACCACTTCCTCATTTGACTGGTACACCCATACTCAAATAGCCTCCACCCAACCCACTCATTCCTCAACAACTACAACTCTATTACTCGACCTGACAAACGAACCCCTACCCGACCAACCATAACATCCCTCTTAATCTATATATACTCACCTTCCTCCTTCACAACCTTCAAGACCAACCCATTTTCATCAAAACATCATTCTTTTATACATCCGTCAAACTAGCAATCCAAGAGCCATCATCCTTTCATACATCCGTCAAACCAACAATCAAAGATCTCATTACCTTCACCGTTTCTAACAAAGATTCATGCTGGCAAAAAGCTATGGTTGATGAATACTCGACATTAATATGAAATTGCACATGGACCCTCATTCCTCGTGTTCCCAAGACCAATGTAGTAGACTGCAAATGGGTTTATAAAATTAAAAGAGAAAAATGGGGCGATTCAGCGATATAAAGCGCGTCTTATTGCCAAAGGTTTTAACCAGCAATCGGGAATTGAGTATACCAAGACCTTCAGTTCAGTAGTAAAATCAACAACTATCCAAGTTGTTATCTCACTCGCAGTTACTAAACAATGGTCTCTCAGACAACTTGATGTCCAAAATGCCTTCTTACATGGAGACCTGAAGGAAACTGTGTACTTCGAACAGTCCCAAGGTTTTGTTGATCCACATAAACCAGATCATGTATGTCTACTTCATAAGTCCTTATATGGGCTGAAAAAGACACCAAGAGCTTGGTTTCAATGACTCCAAAACTGACCCCTCACTGTTCATCTACTCGGCTCATAGTATACTTATGTATATGCTTGTTTATGTTGATGCCATTATCCTCACCGGAAACAACAACAAAGCCATCAATCATATTGTTTAGAGTCTAAGTCGATCCTTTGTAGTCCAAGACATGGGTCCTTTATCATATTTTTTGGGAATTGAGGTTGCACATTGAGGTTCTGACATTATTCTTTCTCAACGGAAATACATACACGAGTTGTTGACCAAAGAAAATCTCTCTCACTCCAAGCCTGTTCCGTCCCGATGAACCACTAACGCTACTTTGTCACTTAGTGATAGTGCTTCCTTTGATGATCCGGTCAAATACAGAAAAATGGTGGGGGCATTATAGTATGTTACGTTATCACAACCTGCCATTACTTTTGCAATTAATAAAGTTTGTCAATTTGTGCAGTCACCTACTATAAATCATTGGTCTCCGGTGAAATGTATTTTTGCGATTTCTACACGGTACGGTTGAACATGGTCTCATAATTTCTCGATCATCATCCTCCATGTTATGTTACATGCTGTGTTTAACTCCATGAGCGCCTTCTACGATGCCAATTAGGTTAGATGCCCAGATGACTCGATCCACAGGCGGATTTGCGATGTATCTTGGTTCAAACCTTGTCTCCTAGTCTGCTAGAAAACAAAAGACCGTATCAAGGTTATCTACTGAATCCAAATACAAGGTGTTAGCTGATACAGTTACCGAATTAACTTGGCTTGAAACCCTCTTACGAGAACTTCATGTTCCAATGAAATAGGTTCCAACTTTATGGTGCGATAACTTGGGAACCACATATTTGACTGCTAAATATGTTTTTCACGCGCGGACAAAGCAAATAGAGGTTGATTTTCACTTCGTTCGAGAGAAGGTTGCACAAGGAAAAATTTCAGTTTAACTTATTTCTACACATGATCAAATAGCCGATGTATTCACTAACCCACTGCCTTCCGAGCGTTTCCTCTTTTTAAAGTTCAAGCTAAGAGTCGATCCCCCGGCGTTAGCTTGAGGGGAAATATTAGACGAACATATATATATTTATAATATTAGAGGGTGTATTATGTAAATGTATTTCGTATTTATATACACACGTATTGTAACGATTACGTCAATAGTAAAAATACAGTTTACCCGGTTTAACTACTATGACTGAAAGATATTTACAACTAACTGGAAGGTATGCTTACCTCCGTAAAGATATCTATCCAAAGTTATGCCAGCTGAAATGACCTCGTAAACACAAAATAGTTCGTGCTTATTCAAGCAATATCCCAAGAATTTTACAAGGTTTGGATGATTGAAATCTTCTAGTTTGATGTCCAGCTGCACAACCAAAATTGTTAACTTAAGAAGCTAGAAAATATCATAATGCATGAAAAATATATGAGGCTCATTCATTATGCGATTTAAAGTGACTCCCACATCCAAATCATTTCAAATATTTGACGTACCTTTTGTGTTGGAATCTCCATTTTTGTAACATACATCGCTAAACCGACACCTTTTATTGTTGGTGCATACGTCCTTTCATCAACCCAACCTTTGCAGATGAAATCCATTAAAGTTGGGGAATATTCCTTGTCCTTGAAATTGTTTGATGCAATTGCCAATTCAGTATATGTGAAAGTTCTAAAACTTTGATTAGTACTATTGCTTCCTATTGCAGCATCAACTTTAGTTGATATTGGTTTGTGGTGCGCAGCTAAATCAGATTTGCTTCTGTTTGGCATATATGTCCTTTTATCAACCCAACCTTTAAAAATGGAGTTATTAAAATCCTCGTCCTCAAAACCATTTGTTGCACTTACCAATTCAGTATATGACAAAGTTCTAAAACTTCTATAAGGATTTTTTCGTCTTGCAGCATTATTTTCAGCTACTATCGGTTTAGGATGCGCAATGAAATCAGATTTGCTTCCAATTGCAGCAACAACTAATTTCCCAATGAAAAGAGATTTTAGCTTGTAAATGAATCCTTCATCATCAACAACCGAATTGGCGCTTTCTCTTTCTTGTGAAAGAATAGACTCGAGCCTGACCACAACCTCAGCCATGGTAGGGCGGTGTTTTGGTAGGGTGTGTAAACAACGACCAGCTACGCTTGCAAATTCCTTCAAGCATTTTCTTGAAATTTCTCGAATCAATCTCGGGTCAATAATATTATTAATCTTTCCTTCTTTGATTAGGTGCTGAGCCCAAGCAGCTAAACCCCATTGCTCTTCATCAAAACTGATATCGACCGCTTTTCTCCCTGACAACACCTCGAACAGTACAACCCCAAACGCGTAAACATCTGATTTTCTTGTCAATTTTCCGGTGTAGAAATAACATGGATCCATATACCCAAATGTTCCTTTGACAGCTGTGCTCACATGAGTTCGTGTTTGATCTGTTAAACCAACTTTTGCCAATCCGAAATCTGAAAGTTTAGCTGCAAAGTTTGCATCCAACAAAATATTGGAGGTCTTCACATCGCGGTGTATGACTCCATGTTGAGTTGACGTACCTGTGTGAAGGTAGTCTAAACCCCGAGCTGCTCCTACACATATCTTGAGTAGTTGTAACCAGGATAAAGAGGAATCCGGTGAGCGAAGATGATCTTCAAGTGTTCCATTCGGCATGAACTCATAAACGAGCACCATCTCTTTTACTTCATTGCAATAACCAATTAAGGATACGAGATTACCATGTCGCAGCTTAGAGAGGACCTTGACTTCCGACTCAAATTCATTGGCTCCTTGATTGGACATGGAGTACAACCGTTTGACTGCAACTTCGGTTATTGACCCGATTTTGGAACATTTATACACCTTGCCGAATCCTCCCTGACCAATGACAAAAGCCTCGTCGAAGTTGTTGGTTGCGGATTGAATCTCAGAAAGAGTAAAACGTTGACATGTCTCGCCTAGAAGTATGAAAGAGGAGTCTGTATCTTTGATAGGCGTGGATAACATCGTTGGGTAGCTTCTCCTGAGCGGACCTTTGATTCTTCACGATCGATATCTCTTGTATCCAAAAAAGGAGCTTCAGATTTGCCGAAGTGAACTGCTGATTTTGTCTGGTTGTTATCGTGTTGCTATAGCGGATGTCTATTAACTTTTGACTTTGTTGGTCTTCAAGTAATTTCCCTTTTTTTTTTTTGTCGATTTATTTTAATTTTCTTTTGTAACAGCAAAATTTTTTGGCCGGCGGAAATTTTATAATAATTTCTCTTACAGATAATATATAATAAGAATCAGAATAACTTGATTATATATTTTTTTTAGACAAAAATAGAAAAATAATCAACTTTTATAATCATTTTCTTAGCATAACCAAATTTTTTAAAAATGACCTATCTAGCCAATAAAATTGCATATGGATTTTTAACAGATGGCATTCTCATGTATTACTATTAGGTTACAATGACCTTTCAATAGACTCCGATTTTCTCATCACTGTCTCACTAACAGTTAGTTCAAGGCTATAGTGATCTACGATAATAAATGTTAGGCAGTAATATTAGTTCACTCTCGTACACCGCCTGTCAGAAGATCCGATGCCGAAAGGATGAAGAACAAATCAACGACAACTATTACATATGGAAATGAGTTCAGTTCTCATCGTCTTCTTCTTCACATTCACACAGTCTTCTTGGTCGTGCAATATTGATTTATTTCTCAACAAAAACTAGCTACATATGCAAGGCAACATAGAAAACCAAAATTATGTTAGACAAATACATATCATCTATCATATTGTCGTTGATAATAGCTAGATACTTTCAAAAGTAACAAATTTATTATCTATGTTGTACAACACAATAGAAGAAAACAAGTGCCAAACTCCAAAGAAACACAAATCCAATAATCCAAACGCTCTACAAACTATTACCGTGGACGAACAACTGCACAACAGTAAAATAAATGGGAGCAATATGCACAAATAAGAGAGCTGGAGAGACGCACATAAAAAAGTAAGTATTTGCCGGCAAATGGCAGATGGAGAAGGATTGAGAGTGAGGAGGTAGGTGGTAGCAACAGACAGCTCGTATAACCGGCACCGAAGAGAAGGGAGAAATATGTGAGGATGAAGGAGACACATGAGAAACAGGTGAGGGGTGAGAAGATCTGTGAGGTAAACATGCAATTTTTAGCTTTTCTTTTCCTTTTTAGGGGTGTTTGGGATTGCCTAGTTAAAACAACTATTTTTTTTTTAATTTTTTTTTTTATAAACATGTTTATTAATTTATCTAGTGTTAAAACATAGTTTTATATAGATTTTTGAATGCACTTATTGAATACAAAAAATTGAAAGAGTTGGTAAGCTATTTTAATATTTGGCAATTTCTATTTATACAATTATACATGTAACATAACCAAAAATGATATCTTATATTGGCTTATTTGTATAATACATATAACATTTTACTTTATTATGTATAATAATAATAATGAAAAACAATTATATTATTAACATAAAAAAATATTTTATATACTTCTGATAATTATTTGAAATATTATTCATATAAAATATGAATATTTTGCATTGCATGATAATTATTTGAAATATTATTCATATAAGATATGAATATTTTGCATTGCATGAATTTCATTATGTTTTTGTTGTGGGTAAGGTATCTTCATATGATTGTCTAAGAAAATATCCATAAATATGATATGTTAGTTGTAGTTTAGAGTGCAATATAAGCCATCTTAATGTTGTGGTGAACTGTTAGACAGGTAGACTAGTGTAGACAGTTTGTGTTGTTGGAGTATTTGTTTACCTGTTTGTTATATATGTTGACATATCTTGTGGTGAGTTGCAGACGATCTTGCTTTACGTAGAAGGCCAACATACGCGGGCGGACCATCGTTATGCTGAAGGCCATGCACGAACCGCCTTTATGTTGCAGGTGAGAAGGGCGGAACAGTCGTGGACTGATGGCTAATGTTTTTTTTGCTTGTATGTATATTGTGGTGTAGGATATTTTGGAGAACTTAGTAAGTTTTGGCTTACTATAACATCCCAAAAAAAGCATGAATTTTTTTTCGATTTTATTAGAACATTTTCAATAAGTTATCAACTAATCAAGCATTGTTTTCGAATCATATCCACATCTAAAAAAATCAGAGTATCAAGATAATCTCTCAAAACATAAATCATAAGGAGGAGTGTACGATCATGCCTTCACATTGCCCCTATCATCAAAAGTACCTGAAAACATTGAAATCAACTACTGTAAGCCAAAGCTTACTGAGTTCCCCTAAAATACCCTACACAACAATATATATACAATGCATGCACACCGGGCCCACAACATAAGACTAGATTGCCCCCGAGCCCACGACACATAAGACTGGAATGCCCTCCCGACTCTCAGCTTATGACTTGATTGCTCCTGAGCCCACAACATAAGATTGGAATGCCCTCCCGATCCTTAACATTTGACTGGCTTGCTCCCAATCCCACAACATAAGACTGGAATGCCCTCCCATCATTCAGCTTATGATTGGATTGCTCCTGGGTTTGTTGGATTACAACACAAAGAAATATCACTAGTACAAAAATGACCTACAGTCACACTTTCCGAAAAACGGCCTATGACACTTTTTATTAAAAGTGTGGCCAAAGGTCACTAAAAAAATTTAGAGACTGTTTTTGGATACATTTAAATTAGTTTGTGTGACCATTATATAGATAATCAAAACTTTAACCACACTTAATTATACCAAATGTGACAAATATTAGTCACACTCGACCACTGAGGCCATAGGTCACAATCAGCCACAGGTATCGATTAAGATTGTCATACTTTTTTTATGAGAGACAATATATAAATGTATCGTGACATGAGTTAGTTCTATGTGTGTTTATAACCGGGTGCCTTTTTAGCCACATAACAGACAAAGTAGCTAAAAGGTGATACATATGGTCACACTAAATATTTGTGTGTCCATAGGGCGGTTCTTTACTAGTTGTACTTAGTTAACGCAAGAAAATAAAACAAGTTAGTATTGGTTACTTATGGTCATGTACCTTTTATTATGTGTGTCAAAATATTATGATTTGGCTTTAAGAAGAAACAAATATTGTATGTAGGTAGCATTTAGTTACGATTATAGCTATTATATGTGTCTATATGTAAATATAGACACATATGTAACGTTTATTCTGGTTGTACTATTGTATCTGGAAGACTCTTAAATTTGACCATATTTATCTTTGATATCATTTGGTAGAATAAAAAATGAACAAAAAGTTCAATCATGGCATTTTACAAAAGTACATTGCTTTTTTTGCAATTAAAGGGTTGTATAAATTAATGAAAAAAATTGAATGACAGTTTTGTAAAGTTAGAAACAATTTCTGAAAAAACCAAAAAAAAAACTAAAAATAATAAAAACAAAAACAAATAACAATATAGTTGTATTGAATAAGAGCTATAAGAAAGGACCAAATTGCCCTTTTTGTCATCTATTCTTTTAATTGCACCAGATCAGACACCATTAAAAATGAAAAGAATACAACTTATTTTAACAGAATAGTATGATAAATAAATGAAAAGAACACAACTTTGTCTAACATTGCATAGCGAAAGTACATTACTATAACATGCAGTTTATGTTATAACATGTCATCCACCATTACAGTAAAAAACTGAAAAAAAATAACTTTGAGTTATAACAATATTACACCAGAATAGTTTGATGGTATAATATGGTAAAAAAATATTAAGGAAAGTACATCGTCATTTTTTGTCATTTTCTTATTCTCCACGTAACGCTAGGATCAAGGTTTGGCATTTCCCTTCTACAAACAAAAAATAAAGATCATTAAATGTTAAAAGAAGGAAAAATATTATCGCTACAAATGTAATTCATGACATTAAGAAACACATATCGTACATATAAGAATACCATGACAATCAGTACGAAAATAATCATTTTCCTTCTGCAACTCAAGTGTGTCTACACGTGGCAATATATTATCATTATGAGGAACTACAATACTAAATTCTTCATCTACATCTTCATATGTATCTCTGTAATTTTTGGTAGGTGTATTGAACACAATAGACATTTTTTGATCGAGCGGGTCTGCCACATAAGATACTTGTTGTGCTTGTGAGGCCAATATGAAGGGATCACCTTTATGGCCTAAAAAAATCCAAGGGTAAAATGGTCAAGATATATGAACACACTCCCAACAGCAATCTCAACATCAAACAACAACCAGAAGCATACTAACCAGAAATATGAAGTTTATATGAAATTTGCAATTCTCAAGGCACCAACAAAGCAACACACAATGAACTCCATGTAGGGGTAAAATGGTCCAGGTATAGAAAAACACTGACATCAATGACACTAACATTGTAAAAAAATAAGGCGAGACAGTGTAATCTGCTTGAAGTTGCTATAAATGTGTAGGAAATTTAGTATTCATCATAAATCTAAAATTAAGAATGAGACAGTGTAAATGTTTAAGAATAAGAAATATGAATGCATCAGAAATCAGAATAATGGAATGACGACATCAGATTTGAAAAAAAAAATGAAATTTAACAGTATACGAAATCAAAATTGTATTACATTGTAAAAGAACGGAATTTGCATCAAAGTAAGAAATAGAATTTAACAATCAAGAAGCTTTAAACTTAGACAGATTAAGAAACCATGTGGGCGATGTGGGCGGTTCAATGATTTGTGTCTTTCAATTATCAAATTCTCAAACTTCAGACTTTCATAAATCAAAGGTGATTTCAAAAACAAGTATCAACTGAGAAATAAAAATGCATCTTTGAAATTTCAGATTCGTCTAGTACGATATCTAATTTCTGAAATAAGACTTGGTGATGTAATCAGTGCAATGGTTAAGGGGTCGATTAGAGGGGAAGTAAAGAAATCATGGTAATGTGGGATAATGGGGTTCAAAAGTTAAAAAAATAATAATAGAATAATAAGAATTAAGAAATCATGAATTTTCATGTAATGAACACAAAAGATGAAACAAATGGCAGACCTCAGTCTTTTTCATTCCCTGTAATATCGTAAAAGAGAGTGAGTTTCGGTCTTCTTCCTCATCAGTCTTCCTCCTTCGTCGTATGTAGGTTTTGTTGATCTTTGTCTTTCTAAGTCTATCCTAGTGAGGCGGAGTGGGTGGTGGAGCTGCAACTGACAAATAGGGGTGGTGGAGCGGTGCCAACGATTTAAAAGGGGTTTATGGGTTTCAAAGGGATTTCACAATGTTGGGTTCTCACGTAATTAGAAGATATGAAATTAGGGTTGAAGCCATACAACAATACCATCGGTAAGCTCGTGATCGAACATGGGGCGATGGAGTAGCGGTGGTGGACAAGGGGCCTAAGGGGTGGGAGAACAAGAAAGGGTTCCCACTACCCTTTTTCTTTCAATCAGAGCTTCGATCCTTGGAAATAAAAAGAAAAGGAAAAGAAGAAACAACGGGAAAGATTATGCGTGGGGAGGGAACTTAAATTTCAGTTTAAGGTAGACGAGGGAGAATGGTGTCGACAACAGGGGAAAAGGGGGTATCTGTAAAAAAACGGTCAAAATGAGTCGGTCAAAATGAGTGAAACTCGGTTAAAATCTGTCAAAATTGGAAAATTTCGGTCGATCAAAATCAAAAAAAATTGTAAGAAATTTGTAACTTCAAATTTATAATTCTATTGGTAATATAATACTAAATCATTAGTTATGAAGTATATTATAAATAGTCCATTGTTTGGTAAAAATTTGTACTTCCAACCCTAAAAAATAATGACTGAGCACTAAGTATAGGTTGTTATTTTCGTTCCTTATACAACAAAATTTGTTTCCACTACGAAAGATAGGAATGTTGGTGGCCTTTTTTTTTTTGGGGGGGGGGGGGGTTGGGAACAGTAACGAATAAGCTACTTTCTAGGGGATCAATAAAATGAAAATGAGAATGAATATGAGAAAGATTGGGAGGAACAAAGTTGAAGGACCAGAAAACTCCATATTAGTGTTAGTTGGACAACAAATATACTCAACATTATCTTTGAGACCGTCAGGATACTTCGGGCTTATGCCATATGGTTTATGGATTATGGATTATGACTTATGGTTTATGTTATAAGGCTTATGGCTTAAGGCTAATAGGTTATGGCTTATGACTTATCATTTATTTTATGTTATAAGGCTTATAGGTTATGGCTTGTGACTTATCATTTATTTCTTAAAACATAAGGCTTATGGCTTAAGAGTTAGGGTTTAGGGCATACGACTTATAACTTGTGATTTAGGTTAGCCTAGCGCAGACCTAATGGCTAAAGAGTTATGACTTATGACTTATGAGTTATGAATTAAGGCTTAAGGTATTATAGCTTAGGTATTATGGCTTATGCCTTAGGTATTAGGGCTTATGGATTATAGCTTAGGGATTAAGGCTTATGACTTATAGCTTAATTAGGGCTTATGGCCTGGATATTAGGGCTTATAAATTAAGGATTAAAGTCTTATGACATAATGATTATGATTGGATCATATGACTTAAGGCTTAGCCTTATGGTTTATGTCTTCCGACTTAATTATAAAGGCTTGAGTCTCAAGACATAAGGCTCAAGGCATATGGCTTGTGACATAAAGCATAAGGCATACTTAGGGTTTATGCTTATAAGCAAAGGTCCACTTCCACCTCAACTACCTCCACACCCCATACCCCACACCTACCCACCCATCTACTAACTTTATCCCCACCCACACCCACACCCATACCCATACCACCCACCTCACCCACATCCACAACAACACTCTCACACCCACCCATCCTCACCATACATAACCTACATCGCTAATCAGACATAAACTTATCACATACCTACTTACACCTATACTTATGTTCCTATTCCCATAAGCCCACGTCGTAGCCTACCAGCTCACCCCACCTCCAACTCACCTACAAATCCATACCACACACCCTACACATCCTATCACCAAACCAACCTCTTATAACCTTTTTTACTCATATTTGACCCTTCAAGTTTGAGTGTAGATATTTTGAGTTTATTCCAATTTTAAGTTTATACATTTTGAGTTTATTTAACTATTTATGCATTTTAAATGTGCTATTTGTTCAGGTATATTTAAAATTTAACCACCATTTCATCCACTTATTCCACGCGAACACACATACTCCTACCCACCTCACCCATATACCACCCAACCTAAAATGCACACCCCCCGAACATGGGACAAAAGTCAAAATAGCTTACCAACTAACCAAAAATACTACTTTTAACATCACACAAATATTTTATAATTTTTAAAGAGCACAGTCAAATTCTAAGATATCATATTTCACACATTTTTTAGTTGATAAATTACACTAATCTTATACATGTTATAAGTTTATAAATTATTAAAAACGTAATATTTATCTAAAATCATTTAATTTTGACATAAAACATAAAACAAAAAAAACAATTATGTTTTTAGCGAGTTTTATTTTGACAAAATAATTATATATATATATATATATATATATATATATATATATATATATATATATATATATATATATATATATATATATATATATATATATATATATATATATATATATTCAAAAAGCTCAAAATTGAAGATTTGTCAAAAATTTCAAAATTAAAGATTTGTCAAAAGTTTGAAAATAAATATATTCTCAATCCGGTAATATATTCAAAAAATTCAAAATTGAAGATTTGTCAAAAATTTCAAAATTGAAGATTTGTCAAAAATTTCAAAATGAATATATTCTCAATCCGGTAAATCGCCTTATAGTTTCTTAATTCGCATTACCCCCAACATAATCTGAACCGCAAGGGTTTATTTTTTCGTTGTTCTCTCATGGGGTCACCGTTGCCTCTCTGTTCTTCCACCCCGACTCCGCCACATCGCCCCTCAGCCATATCGATGACATCAGGTTCCTTCTGCCGTCATATTAGTGTTCCTGCAGTGCTCCTGCTCGGCGGCTGAATTGGTTACTTGTTCTGGAATTGTGTCGGTGGCATACCGGAGCGATAAGATCTCAATAACTGATTTTGGTGCTGTTGGAGATGGTAGAACGATGAATACAGGAAATTTACTGGATTGAGCATTTGAAGAGGAGAGGAGGGAAGCTTCTTTACATTCCTCCTAGCGTTTATCTAACAGAGAGCTTCAATCTCACTAGTCGAATGACTCTGTATCTAGCTAAAGGCACTGTTATCCAAGCTACACAGGTACTCATATCCATTTTAACTTTTTGCTCTCAGTTAATTGCCAAAATCTTAGAAATCTACACATAGATTTCGTACCTTAAAACAAGTTTCAGTAGTTGGAATACTTCAAATTGGAAGTCATTTCAATAATTTTTCTATACTCTGTCTTTTCATTGATTTTAATGTACAATTTTTGAAATGAGTTGTTGAATTTGTCAAGTTACGGTGTAGTTTATTGACTTTTGAGCTAACAGACTTAATTTGCTACAAAAAAAGGAAGACAACAATCTCTGCGTATTTGAAAAACAATTACTTAATGTTCTTCCAATTGTAGTTTCACAATTCATCCACAAGTCCAGAAACAATTTGTATTTATTCTGCATTGTTGCTATTTGGAGACCAGACTATTAAATATAGTTCCCAAAAACAATTTGTACTTATTTTGCATTGTTTCTAATTGAAGTAATGTTGCGTTTTGAGAATAATACTATAACACTTTGCCCATTATGATTAGTTAATGATTTCTTAAAGGAGCAAAAAGTTTAATTTATTAGGGACGACAAAGCATCAACATAAGCAAAACTTAGTTCGGAAAACAACAGGGCTAATGGTAAGTTTTGTGGGTTCCTATGTGCAAAATCAATATTGACAGCTATATTGAAGACATACTTCCTTATATTTATAAACAATTCATCTGTAAAGTTATTTATTTAGCAAATAGTAGAACATAATATGATTGTAATTAACTTTATTATCCTTTTGTGATTATGTTCAGGACACAACCAACTGACCTCTTATTGCTCCATTGCCTTCTTATGGAAGAGGAGGAGAATGTACAGGTGTAAGGTACATGAGCTTCATCCATGGAGATGGTCTCCATGATGTCATTATTACTGCTATGTATAATGTATAATATATAAATTTTTTCTCTTGAAATTGCTTTATATATTTACATATTGTTTTGATGAATTGCTCATCATTTTCAGGTGAGAATGGGACAATATATGGGCAAGGTGATGTGTGGTGGAACATGTGGAGACAGATAACCTTGTAGTTCACTAGACCAAATCTTGTTGAGTTCAAGGATTCTAGAAGCATCATTATTTCTAATGTCATCTTCAAGAATTCACCTTTCTGGAACATTCATCCTATATACTGCAGATATTATTAATATCCAAACCCATTTTTTACAAAAATAGTTACAAACTCCCATGTTAAACTTCTAACGTATACCTTTTTTTTTGTCTATACACAGTAATGTTGTTATCTGATATGTTACAGTATTGGCTCCATCCGAATCTCCCAACACCGATGGAATTGATCCAGGTATGTAATATAAAACAATAAAAACTAAAATGTTGATTTATTACCATTATTCTCTTACTTAGTAAATTACATTTTTGGTCCTTAAGTCTAGCTGATTTTTTCAATTTTACTCCCCAAAAATTTTCTCTTGTAGTTTTGCTCCTTCTTTGAGTTTTTTTTAATGTTTTTGGTCCTTTCTCCAAGTAAATGACTATATTGCTTGGATCAAAACTGTAAAAATCAGCTATACTTTAAATGGTGACAAAAAACGTAACAATAATCTTGAATAGGGACCATTGATGAATTGGTAAAAAGAAGATTCATTTCTACCCCATGAAACTGTAGAATTCAAAACAGTTGAGCAGGCATATAAAAGTTTTGTTCCATGGCCAAAACACCTTGTGAAAGCCGATTTAAAGGTTTGTTTATGTTAACTTCTTTGTTCATTAGACTTTTTTTCCTTCATGAACTACTCTACTAAAATTTTAATGTACTCATTTTTTGTTTCAATGTTGTTGGTATAGGTACTAAATATGATATCACCTCAAAGACCATGAACTTCAAAACTCAAAGAAACGGAAACCAACTTATATATCATTTGACACCCTTCTCAAGAAGACATGGAGCAGTACCAACACGATGAATGCCTATTTATGTCTAGTTTTTGGTTTATGATGTTTTTGCTTTATTTACCATATTTTAATACTTGCAATTAGTACAATTTTTTTGGTATTTTAATTACGAATTTAATGTATGAATTTGGATTTCAGTTGTTAATAACATCTAATTCTGAATTTTGATATTGTTTCATATTGTCGGGTTTTGATGACTTTAATTTATATTCTTTTAATGTGTCTACAATATAGAAAAAGTAACAACAAAAACTGAATTATTGTGACTTTAATATAAATTTGGCTATGTTTTATAGTTTTTCAATGTCTCTAAAATTATACAATGGTGACATTATATCATTTTTTGACATATGGCTAAACGCTTAATAATAACCATAATCTAAAGTAAGTATGAGTCTACAATTATTTTAAAATCATGTTTTCTAAAGTTTTTGTGACGATAAGTTCAACAATAACAACACAAAAAAATTGACGTGAGAAATAAATACCATAATTGATTGTTGTTGAGACTAAATACTAGCAAATCGTCACTTACCTCATTAATTATATGTGTCCATTTACCGACCATGGACATGTTCACCGTAATTATATGTGTCTAAAATATACCCAATAGTCTTAATACGATACCGAATAGTCCTTAATTTTAACAAAATGTGTGTCTTTATAATACTTATGATTGTATTTCACTTAATTGTGTGTCTCCATACGATAGGCTATAGTCACAAAAATTGATTGTTTTTTGTGACTAATTATTAGCAATTCGCCACTTATGGAATTAATTCCATGTGGCCATTTAGAAAACATGGTCATGCTCACCGTAATTACATGTTTACAAAAGATACACAATAGTCTTAATAAAATTTAAATTGCGTGACAATATAAAAGAAAACAACTACACTAAAACATCATGAATGTCGCAAGTTGGTGATATACAGTCACCATAGTTACTAAATAAATGTGTCTACTGACGGTTTAACGCTACAATATTGGATATTTAAGGAACAAAATTCCATACAAATTTGCCACACTTTTATAATACGGCCATATGTTTTCATATCATACGGATACTACATTTTAAAGTGACCATAAGACCCATACGATGGTGTCACCTTCCGTCACACTTTCAGTGAAAAAATAAAATGTCACTATACGTATATGGTCACACTTTTTTGGTGTGACCGTAAGTCATTTTTCTTGTAGTGTATTGCCTCAACCCAACCACATCATGTCGACTTATGCAAACAATAATCAATAACCAACAAGTACAGGTAATCATACATATCTACCAAATCTAACAGATCACTACAGTATACCAACATCCTACATAAAAGGACACATGTAACATCCTGTTTCGAGAAGTTTCTTATTTCGGGATTGTGGACAATGATGGGTTTTACATGCAATAACGCAGATAAATCCTTAACACTTAAGGGTACATGAAACCTACTAGATATATGTCATAACACTATTGAAGTAACATTCCATTGAACAACAAGAACCTATGAACCCTATGATAATTTCAAAAATCATAAACAAGTTAGGGTTTACATACCTTTTACTTATTGTAGTAAATAACTAATCAGAACCTTCTTGAAACACTCTTGGAAGCAAGCACCACAAGTGTCGTGCCTTTAATGGTTCACACCCAAACCCTAGCAAACAAGGAAACTTGAAGAGAGAGGATAAAAGAGACAAAATTTCGGTTATACTCTTGAGGAGTCAAGTGGTCGAAATTTAGGGGCTATGAGACCCTATTTATAGCTGACCAAGAAACCCTAGATAACCCTTAGCTGATTAAAATAATAATATCTTAAATCAGGTAATTTTCTGGTTTCTTAATTATCCGCAAGAGATATTATAGAAACCCTAGAATTACTCCAAAAACTGTCCACCTCTCACGGGGAAGGTTCTAGAACCCATTTGTTCAACTATTGAACAATTACATCTTAGGTCCTTGTATTCATAATTAATCTGATTAACCCCAAAATTAATCTAATTAATTTCTGGTTAATTCTTAATTAAATAATATTATTTATAACTAATATCATAATATATCAACAAATCATTTACTTTAATTTCTAATTAATTTATTAATCATATAATAAATGAATAAACCAGTCTCTCTCTCTCTCTAAAAGTTAGCATATTCAATTACTAGGTTTGATGGCAACCCAAAAGGACTATGTTACCATCAATTCAAGTATATACCAATTATAGTAATGGGCTTAGACATCTAATCCAACAGTCTCCCACTTGGATAAGACTATAACTATAATTGCCGGTATAACATCTGTACCGATCAACAATTTGTAGCTTCCAAAAGCTAAACTTGGTCTTTGTGAGTAGAAGGTACTCCAAGGCATTTGAGTTGTCCTTTCAGAGGTTTTAAGGGGTGTTAAGTCATAAAGTTGGGTTCTTGGTCACTAGTTTCCCTCCATGCAAGTGCAAGATGGTCTTAATGGGTTAAGAGACTAGGGTTTTTGGAGTTAAGGACTTTATACCCATGCTTGACCAAAAATGTGGAAACTTTATGGTTAAGAACATCTTTTGTTGCCTAGATCTGAAGTTTGGACGTAAGTGCTTAAAAGGATTAAGCACTTAATAAGAGGGGTGGCAAACAACCACGTACACAGGGTGTAAGGAGAGGTACATTGAGGTACGAGGCCAGCTTCCCGATCCTCGGTCAACTGCAAAATACGCCCCACGTACATGAGGAGTACGCCCCGCGTACTGATTGAGTCGAACCAGTTGATTCGGTTGACTTTGACTTGGACTTTAACTAGGGTTTGACCTAGGGGTATTTTAGGTATTTTAATGGTAGTCTGAGTTTTGGTAACTGTTTTTTGTAAAGGTGACCAGTAGCATGGGTTTCAGAGTAGCGTGTTAGTTCAACTTTTCGTCCGTCTGTGAGGTGAGTCTTCTTACCAGCTTAAGTTGGCCGAAGGCACCTAGGCCGACCCACTTTATTATATAAATAGAACTGTTTGTTATTGTATGATTCTGTTTGATGTGATTGTATGATTTATGTATGGAGCTATATGGGGTCGGAGTCATTACAGACTCGGGGTTGATACGGACCCGGGGGTTGATTCGAACCCGACACATCTACATGCTGTTATTTTGGGTTGATATGGACCCGGGGGTTGATATGGATCTGACACAACCTTGTTTTGTTATATTATATGTATGATGTATGTGGTGATTTCGGAAGCTCACTAAGTTTTGTGCTTACAGTTTATGTTTATGGTTTCAGGTACTCCCAACTCAAAAGGGAAGCGCCCGACATGATGGCACATCATCCTTCCCGTATGAATTCCGTACTTGATGTAATTGTACTATGATGTTTTGGAATACTACAATGAATGATGGACTTTGATACAATCAATGAATGAAAATTAATGGCTTTTAAACGAAATAATTTTAAGTACTGTTTTTGGGTTGTTACACCCTATTCCATGGTGCCTAAGAGGTGAGAATAAATAGATAACAAAAATTCATGTATGTTAATGTTCTAATTAAATGTCATGCTAAAATAAAAAAAGGAAAAGAGGAAAATAAAATCTTTTTGGAATTTTAAATGTAAATAAAATATATAAAAAAATGTATGAAAATTAACTAAAATACATCCAACTTATCATGCATGCAACAGAGAAGAAAAGAGGAAATACCCAACCCCAAGCTTAAAAATAAGCATTGTCCTTAATGCTTGGGGGAAGGGTGAATGTACCTAAATCAGGGGTCATGAGAAGGATATGGATAGGGGTAGGGTGGGTGTAGGTAAGCATATGATGGTTGAGGGTAAGGCTGAGTTAGACGGGGATATGAGTAAGGAGGCGAAAGCGGTATGTTCTCGAAGTGGTTTTGAGATTCGTGACAACCCCACACATGATGCATTTGTTGTGCCATGATTTGATTGGAGACACAAAGGGCATTGAATCTCTCAATGAAACTTGATGAAATTAAAAAAAAAACATTTCTCCGTGTGGAGTACCGATTCTTTGTCATGTAGCGTTCGGATATTAGGTTTGTTGCTTCCTTCTATGGTTTGGGCTTTTCCTTCGCCCGTGTATGAGTGCTTATGTGAGGTGGACATGACAAACCAATAATGAAATTACCAAACAACCAAGGAACAATCCAAGTAATCCAATTCAAACCCAATCGACTCCTAATAGACCACTAAATGAAACACCAAACCATTTCAAAACATGAATCCTAGACTTATTTGATGGAATTTCATATAATTATCATTCAAAACATTCATGAAACATAAATAAAGTCACGAAAAGAGGGTACCCCATTGGTGCTTGTGAATTTTGAACTTTGAAAATCCGTGCGAAAATTTGGAATTTGAAAATCTTGCAAACCTGCACCCCAAGCTTTAACTTAACAACCCACAAGAACGAGTTCTTCGCTAAAATATGAAGAATCCGACGAGGCTTGAAAAAGTTACCAAAATTTTCCGGTTATATTTCAAGGTATTTTTGGTGGGTTTTGTAACCTAGACCAAGGGGAGTACAATGTTGGTGTTGAAATTCCGAAAAGTGGCCGGAGGTGGCAGGAAAATGGTTAGAAAGTCATGAATGGGGGTGGTCAACGCCCATAGTTCGAGGAACAGATCAAATTTTTTTAGTGATGGTTTGTAGATCTTGGAAAATGCGAGAGAATGGTGCAAATTTTGTTGAATTCTGACTGGCGGTTCAACGAGAATCTTGATTTTTCTGTTGAGATGGGTGTTGGGTGGTTGTGTTCTTGAGAGAACAGATGGGTGGGAGAGGAAGAACACTTTGAAGGTTTGAGGAAGTAGAAGGAGCTGCACTTTGATCCATATGGTCTGTAGAAGTCAACAAAAGTCAGCTCTTTTAAAATTCGGTTAATGCTGGTCAATAGAATAAAAACTATTCGAACATGTCACATGCTAACATTGTGTAATAACATGCAGAATGCGTGTCATATATGGAAATGCACATGATCCATTGCTCCATATGCGGCCTTTGATATGTGGTCAACTAAAATACACACGGACGCTTATCATGACACGTAAACAAGTTTTTTTATGACACGCGGATCGTGTCTCATGAACTGGGATGATTCTGTCTTTAGCTTTGGTACGCATATAGTTTTTTTATGACATGCGTATTGTGTGTCATGAACTGGAGCAATTTTGTTTTTCAAAGATTTCCGGAATTGTTTAAAATGATCCCCGATGACGGTTTTCAAACAGTGTAAAAATTGGGACTCTAAAGGAGGGTTGAGCTTGGATTTTAAAAAACAAACACTTTTGAAAATTCAAAAACGGTTAAAAAAACATTTATTCAGAATTTGAAAAGATGAAAGCACAATGCTTTCCTAAAATTCCCATCTTTCGTCTTTGGCGAGATGGCTTCCCACTGTTGCCTTAGTCACTGGGACATCCAAACGGATGACATCTAGGGCATTTGCATTGAAACCCTTATAGAATGGCTTCAATCAATGCCCATAGACCTTGAAGATTTTCCCCGTATCGGCACTTTGGATTTCCACCATTCCATGATCGAAAACTTTCTCTACTATAAAGGGACCTCGTCGTCGAGATATCCACTTTCTTGAGAAAACTTTTAGTTCGGGATCGATAGAGAATAACATTTTGTCCTAGAACAAATGACATTCGGTAGATAGACTTCTCTTTAGAGTATTTACTCTATCGTTGACCATCGAATTATCTTTTGACTTTTTTCTTGACTCCTCTAAATCTTTTACCTGTAACTTCTTAAGCCTTTCTTCATCATCAACATTTTTTATCTCAAACAGTTCTTGGGTTTTAGGCTTAAAAACATCAAAAAAAATACAAAGAAGATGTGTCTCTAGGGTACCTCATGGCGTCTTTAATTTTGAATTCATTTACATCGCCATTAAATTCCATAGTGAGGATACCCACATATACATCAATTTTAGTCCTATCCGTTTTCAAAAATGGTCTTCCAAGAAAGATTAGTTCCAATTTGGATGAAGATTGTTCATCTAATTTGATCACATAGAAATCCGTGCGAAATACTAGTTGGTTAACTTGAACTAAAACATCTTCTAAGACACCTCTATGAACATTTAGCGATTTGTATGACACCGCAAGTTGTATAGTAACACCTGTTTAATTTAAAGGGCCAACATTTAGCGACTCGTATACCAAATATGGCATGACATCATTAGAAGCGCCAAGATCAAGCATGTCACTTCTAATAGTAATATCCCCTATCTTGCAATGAACCGTAAACATTTCAGGGTCTTTACATTTTGGTGGGAGTTTTCTTTGTAAAACTGCGAATCCATTTTTACTCATAGAAACCTTTTCATATCCTTGTAGTTTTCTTTTGTTAGTTCTAAGATCTTTTAAAAATTTAGCATACCTGGGGATTTGCTTAATTGCATCTAACAACGAAATATTTACCTCAACCTTTTAAAGGGTGTCTAAGACTCCTCTTTCTTCCTCCTTTTTCTTTGAGGGGGCAAGGCACGATGGAAAAGGCGGCAGAATGACTATGGGTGTGACCATATTTGGTGCTTCTCCTTGAACATTACTTTTCACCATCGTATTTGAATTGGGACAACCTCGACCTCTTCTTCTTTTGAATCTTTCTTTGTCTTGCTTTATCTGGTTTCTCTTCTACTTCTCAATGTACCATATTGGCATTTGGTTTCTTTTCAGTTTGAGAATGGAGTTTACCACGGGTTTCCAATTTGCTAATCGAAGTGACTAAATCTCCCACTTGAGCTTTAAGGTTGGAGATCCTAGTACTTGTTTCTTTTTGAAATTATCTGGTAGTAGTGGCAAGAGACATTACGGAGCTACTAGGTTTGCATTGATGAGGTTGTTGGTGATGATATGAAGGCTGTGGTTTGGATTGATAATGGGGTTGTTGTGGTGGGTAGGAAGGTCTAACCACTACATTTAAGGCAATGGTATTGGGCTGTAACTCATAGTGGGATTTGGCTTCCAACTCGAATTGTAGGCGTTTTGATAACCAGATGGCTTGTTGTGGTATCTTTGAATATCACCTATGGCATTTACATGTTCCACATATTATTTGAGAATAGGGCAGATATCCACGAGATGTCCCATTGTTTCACAAATACCACAAACCATAATTTGTGGAGTACCTCCCATGGCAAGTTTTTGAGCAACGAATGTCAAATCCGCAAGCTTGGACTCTAAATTTGATGTCGCCACTTCATTAAACTTTTGATGCGCATCCCTCTTCACATGTTAGCGAGGGAGGGGGGATGTTGGACGTTGGAGGCTATGGCGTTGAAGATTTGTCTTGTTTGTTGAAGAGTTTTGCTAAAGACATCTCCACCACTTGAAGCATCAAATAGTCTTCTTTCCATTTGCAATAAACCCTCATAAAAGTGTTGGATGATGAGTTGTTCCAGTATTTGGCGTTGGGGGAAACTCAAACATAAGGTATTTAACCTCTCCCAATAATAGTGGAATGTTTCGTTTTGGCATTGGCGGATTCCACAAACCTCATTTCTAAGACTTCAGACTCATGAGGCAGGGTAGAACTTATCAAGGAAAGTTATTTCCATGGCGGTCCATGAATTGGTCGTCCCCAGTGGAATATAAAATAGCCAATCTTTTGTTCTATCGGCTAATGAGAAGGGAGATGCCCTTAACATGATTTGGTCATTGGTTGACCCATGTGGCTTCATGCTACTGCAAATGATGTGGAACATCTTCAAGTGCTTATGTGGGTCTTCATTCTCTAATCCACGAAAAGTTGGAAGGTGATGAACTATGATTGACTTCAATTCCGAGCCTCCTTCCAAATCAGGATAATTGATACCAGTCGGGGTTTGTGTAACATCCCAAAAATTAAACAAATTTAAAACTTTTCAAAACAACCCTTTTTTCTAATAGTAGTGTTACAAAACCATTGTTTTCAAAACATTATTTAAATTCAGAGTCTCACAAGATACAATCAGTTGTATAACCAAGGATGTGTACGGTCACGCCTTCGCCTCGCCACAATCATCTGAAGCACCTGAAACAATAAACTGAAACAGTAAGCACGAAGCTTTGTGAGTTCCCCTAAAATACCAACACACAAACAATTAACATATTCAAATAATAGCATGTACTGGGTCCACAACTAAAAGACTGGATTACCACTGAGCCCATAATATATGTCTGGATTGCCTATCAGGCCCACAACTCATATCTGTCTTGCTCCCAAGCCCACAACATAAGTCTGGCTTGCCCTCGGGGCTCACAACTTATATATGGCTTGCTTCTTGACCCAATCAGTCATCAGACTAAAATACTCTCAATCCCTCAGTACGAGTCTTGTATACCACTCCATCCTCAGCTCGTATGTAGAATGCACCTGATCCCTAAATATGAGTCTGGCATGCCCCACCCGACCCTCAACTCATATCTGGAATGCTCCAGGACCCTTAAGCCCTTAGTACGAGTTTGGCATACCACTCGGTCCTCAACTAGTATTTGGAATGCATCTGAGACCTCAGTATGAGTCTGGTATACCACCTGGTCCTCATCTCATATCTGGAACGCTCCAGGGTTTGTTGGCTACAGAACGAAGTAGTACAACCTCAAACCAACACAATATGTCTATAAAGAACAACGTATGCAAATAATCATGCATACAAAATCATAGGTAGTCCTACCGATCTACCAGACTAGCATATTAATTACTAGCATAGCCATGCATATCTATTCCATACTCAACATATCAACAAATATCAGATTATCAAACCAATGGTCCGGCCTTGGTGCCTTCGACCTGTAATTATAGTGAGGAAGACTCACCTCATAGACTGAGCAGAACTGATGAGGAGCGACTCTGAATCTCAGCTCTCTACCTGATACCTGTTCCCACCAAAATCCCAAAATACTCAAAATACCCTCAAGGTCCAACTTGGTCAAAGTGAACGGTCAAGGTCAACAGTTCATGTTGACCCAACACCATGTTGCCCTTGGCTACGCCGTGTTCCACGAGTATCCGAACTGTAAAGAAAACCTGAGCCAACACGCCGTTTTGACTTGTAAACACGCGTCTTCGCCTGAGTTTCAACAACTTAATACATTCAGCTGCCTTTTCGACTTCAAGAGCTCCAAAGCTCAGATCTAGACCAAAATGTGATTAGGAAGGGTAAAGTTTCCAACTTTATCCATTGAGACTACCAAAAAGGTCCAAAAACCCAAATCACAAGCTTGATAATGCAAGGGCTTAACCAAAATACTCTAAATCCTTAAGATCTGAGGTCCATCCTTTCCAAAAGTGATTCTAACACCAAAACCATCCCAAAGGTTGCTTACTTTTAGACATACATGTCCAATGTATATCTTGAACCCATATTAGGTCAAAGTGAGGATTTATGACCTAATCTCCATGCATGGCATCAAAACTTGATTAAAGACCAGATCCATGACACTACTAGGTCACCTTGACCTAGATATTCATAAAGTTGCAAACTTTATGAGATCTAACCATTCCAACATTCAAGAACAAGAAGTAAAAGGGACAAAACCTAAGATCTAACAACTTCAAATGATAAAATTTTAAGTCTTGGACACTTACAAAGGTCCAGGATAGTACCAAACTGAAGGATGGGGGCTTGCTTGCTGGACCTTTGCTTCCTTCTTCCACCTTATTCCTTCTTTAGCTTCAAAAACACCAAACTAGCTTCAAAAATGGGAGGAATAGATGATTAGGGTTTCTCTTAGAGCTTGAGGGGCAGATGGGGACTGAGGGTGAACAAACGCTAGCCTCCATATTCCTTTAAATAGGGAGCAAAACCCGAAAGATTAGGGTTTCATTCCAGTCATTAACACGCTGTGTTCCAAGAGGTAACATGTCGTGTTTCCCAAAATGAAACTCATGCCTCTTCTTATCTGGACACGCCGTTTTGGTGCCTCCAACATGCCATGTTCAATCCTAAAAAGGTGATTTATACCTAAAGTTGCTCCTCAAATTTCCCGGTGTTACAGTTTGTGTGACATTGGTTTCCATCATTTTTCTCAAGGTTCTCTTGGAGGCTTTGTCTCCCATGGCTATTGGAATTTGGTTTACGATGGGTGGATTAGGTGGTATATATGGGTTGTTTGGGATTAAATGAGTGGGTGATATTTGTTGGATTAGGTGTCTAAGTTCATAACTATTTCTGGAATGTACTTGACCCGATTAGCATGGTCCATTTGGGTTGCATTGCATCATGCATTTGGATAGACTAAATTGAGAGAAATAACACTTAAACATTTATTAATATATTATAAGTTCTAATATATTAATAGTATTATTTAGTTAGTATTGATCAAGAATTAATTTGGAATTAACTAAGTGACCAAAAGAAGAATAATTAAATATATGGGTTGATTGTGTAAATCATCCATACTTATATAGTGGACTAATGCTTCATGGATTATCAAGTTGGGCTAAAACCCATAGGATGCTCCATGGATGCTCCATGGTGGTTATAGAACCCATGGGTCATGGAAATGAAAAGTCATGACAATTAGGGTTTACATGGTGTAACCCTAATTGTAACATACTATATAAGCATCCTTATGTTCACCAAAATCGGTCACTAAGCATACAAGTGAGGGCTAGCCGATTTCTAAGTGTTCTTCATTTCTCTCTAAATTATTCCAAGTGCATTTGGTGTTGTGTGAGACATTTGAGGCATCACACTTGAGGTGCTAGGCTCACAAGGTTTTCAAGGAATCCAAACTACTACAAGGTATGTATTTCCTACTAACTTTTATGTATTAAAAGTTCCCCATGTATGCTAGATAGGTTATGAACCTTGGAAAACAATTTTGCATGTATCATAGATAAAACATAGATCCAAGGTTTCTAGGGTTGCATGTACACCATAGGAGTGTTAGAATGCTCAAAACCCTTCAGTGGTATCAGAGACTAGGCTTGTTTGTTTGATACTTGATGTAAAATTGTGAAAAAATTAGTTTTTCTGCACTCTGAAGCATGACATCGCCAAGTCCATGGGGGGACTCGACGAGTCCATGACCAAATTCATCCTACTCGTCGAGTAGGTTGTTGCACTCGACGAGTAGGAGCCCCTGAGTGCAGTTTTTTCGAGTTTTACTGCTGGAAATGGACTAGAAACATTACCCTAAACTATTTTGGTGTTTTAAAACTTGTTTTAGATGGTGTAATGTTTGTGCTAATCCATTTACAATGGCTAATATCAAAATTCCATGTTTATATGTGTTCATATGTTCTTGAAATTTTGATATGAATATTCATGTTCTTATGAGTTCTTGATAGATCGTAGGAATTACTTGTTAAATTGTTTAATGTTTAATTCATGATCATTATGTGTTTTAATGGAATCCATAATTTGTCCTCAAGTTATGGATTACCAAAAGTCATTCTTTTAAAGTCCATTATTAAACACATAGGTTACATAAAATGAAAAGTCACTCATTTTATTACATCATTAACTCATAAGTTATGAAAGATGAAAAGTTTTGAAAGTTACAAAACTTGCCCTCAAGTTTTGGAACATGTAAAGTCACTTTAAATACTTTAGTTCCAACCCCTAGAATTTTAAAAGTTAAAATTCAACCCTTATACTTTATATATTATAAGTTTAATAATAATTATATATGTATAAGAACAAGTCGTTTTACCGTTAGCAGGCCTCATTAATGAAGCCGGTCTATAAGGGGGGTATAAGGTTGTTGCCTATAAAATGGCAGCTTAATGGGTGTCCACTCTCACCCACCGCTTCCTTGACTGGTGGAGGGTCGTTAGCCGAACGGGTAAGACTAGGACTTTAAATTCTCATTAAAAGTATGATGAATATATAGTAACTAAATGTTTTTATAAATTCCCAATCTTAGTTACTTTAGGAAAATGTGAATAAGGTGCTAACCCATGAAATTACACTTTGCACTTTGATTAAGTCGTTAGTGGAGCGTGTGTGGTTAAACGGCACACTAACCTGGACTTAACAAGGTAGGCAAAGGGTAACTTAATATTTATCATAGTATTGATGGAGCGCGTGTGGTTAACCGGCACATCGATTGAGGGGTAAATATTAAGGGTACCAAGTAATTTGCATGGTTACTTCACACCTTGTTTTGTGATCCTCGGTATCCCAGTCACAAAACCTGAAGGGCACACTCGAGATTGAAACATGCCATTGAAAAGTTCAATGAATCTCAAATAATCTAGGAGTTTTAAAAACCAATTAAAACCTAATAATTCATTTCGTTTTCATGGTGGAAATTGGTAAATCGTCATTCACCTACCTTCAAATATTTTATAGCTTGGATTACGACATCCCTCTTCTAAGTTATAAAATATTGTGTTGGGTCCTAGCCTTAATATTACATTTGGGTGTTTTATTAAGGACTATCTTTATATCTAATCTAAACTTGTCTTTCTTCTTTTCAGATGTCTTCCAATAATGCTGCTTCTGGCTCAAACCCTACAGGCTCCTTCTCGCTCATGAACCTTTGTGGGAGAGTCATCTTTGATGGATCCAACTTTATGGATTGGACCAGGAACATCAGAATGGTCACTCGGTATGAGGACAAGGAATATGTCCTCGACAAGGAGATTAAAGAACTCGAGCCAACTGCTACTCCTGAGGAGGTCGCTGAGTATCAGGCCCATGAAAGAGATGCTACCAAAGTGGCATGCATCATGTTGGCCACTATGGAAGTCGAGCTCCAAAAGTCCAATGAGGACTACTATCCTTGTGAGATGCACCAGGATTTGATGGACCGCTACCATCAGAGTGCTCGTCAAGAGCGATATTAGATCATCTCCTCCATGATAACAACCAGGATGAAGGATGGTGAACCCATCACGGGCCACATGCAGAAAATGCAAAGGTATGTGGACCGTTTGCTGAAACTGAATGTGAACTTCCCAGAGGAGTTAGCAATAGATATCATTTTGCACTCCTTAACTTCGTGTTATGATCAATTCCGCATGACATACCACATGAACAAGGAGGAAGTTACACTCAGCAAACTTCAAGGACTTTTCAAGATCGCAGAAAGTGGTCTTAAAGGTAAGTCGGTTGTTACTACTCCTACTCCTACCGCGGCCCCTGTCTTGGCAATCGGGCAAGGCAAAGGAAAGAAGAGGAAGTGCCCTTCGAAGTTTACCAAGGGAAAGTCCCTTGATGGCTCCTCTTCAAGTGGAACCAAGAAAGGTTTCGTCACTCCTTCTGCTAACCCTAAAGAGGCTGAATGCTTCTATTTCCATGAAAAGTCACACTGGAAGCGAAACTGCCCAAAGTACCATCAAGATGTTAAGGATGGGGAAGTAAAACCCAACCATGCAGGTATTTACACTATATTGTCTAATAACTCACCCTATTCTAACTCTTGGGTCCTTGATACCGGTTGTGGTATTCATATTTGTTTTGATTTGCAAGGACTAAGAAGAAGTGAGAATGTGGAGCATGGAATGATAAACTTGATCATGGGGAATAGGAAATCTTCACCTGTCACCAAGATTGGAGTTTATTATTTGTTGCTAAGTAGTGGGTTTACATTAGATTTGAATAAATGTTGTTACTCGCCTGAAATGGCAAGAAATATTATTTCCTTTCATGCCTTGTACAAACAAGGTTTTACCTTTTCATTTGATAATGATAGTGGTGGTATTTATGCTTTCTTTAATAATATTCTTTATTTTAAAGCATTACCTTGTGATGGTGTGTATGAAGTTGTGTCGGTTGTAGACAATCTAGCAAATAATGTGTTGTGTATTGATTCTTCTAATAATAACTTGGATAAAGCATCATTATGGCATTGTCGTCTTGGACATGTAAGTAAGAAACGCATAGGCCAACTCGAAAAGGATGGAGTCTTGGAGTCATTTGACCTAAAATCAGATGATAGTTGTGAATCTTATTTTCTTGGGAAAATGACAAAGTCACCCTTCACTGGTACATGTGCTAGGGGTGAAGGTTTGTTGGATCTTGTACACACTGATGTATGTGGATCCTTCAAAACTGCCACAAGGGATGCTAATCGTTATTATGTGACTTTTACTGATGATTATAGTAGATATGGTTATGTCTACTTAATCAAGCATAAGTCAGAGACTTTTGAAAGGTTTAAAGAGTTTAAACAGGAAGTAGAGAATCAATTGGGTAGGAACATTAAGATGCTTCGATCCGATCGAGGTGGTGAGTATCTTAGTACAGAGTTCCTTGACTATCTTAAGGAATGTGGGATTGTCTCACAATTGACACCTCCCAGGACACCGCAGTTGAATGGTGTGGCTGAGAGGCGTAATCGAACCTTGTTGGATATGGTTCGTTCCATGATGAGTCGAGCTTTGCTACCAATCTCATTCTGGGGGTATGCCTTAGAGACAGCCGCCCATATTCTTAACCTAGTCCCTACAAAGAAGGTTGCCAAAACACCTCATGAGATGTGGACTGGGGAAGTTCCCAATCTGGACCACATCAAGATTTGGGGTTGCGAGGCTTTTGTGAGGCGTGATTCTCACGATAAGCTCGAACCTCTAAGTGAGAGGTGTATTTTCATCGGCTACCCACAGAGATCCTTTGGTTACCTCTTCTACAGACCCAGTGATAATGTGGTCTTTGTAGCAAGGATAGGAGTCTTTCAAGAGAGAGAATTTATAAGCCAAGGAAACAGTGGGAGGCAAATTGACATTGAAGAAATTCAAGAGTCAAGTGGTAAAGGAACCTCAAACCCTAGCAATCAACCTGAGGAGGAAACTCATGTTGATCCAACAGAAGAGTTTGTACCTCTGAGGCGTTCCATGAGAGTTAGGAATGCACCTGAGCATTACTATGGTTTCCATATTACTGTGGAAGGTGATACACTTATCAGTGATAGCACACTGGTAAGTCTGGATGAACCTAACAGCTACACAGAAGCCATGGCAGGGCCTGAGGCTGCAAAATGGAAAGAGGCTATGGACAACGAGATACAGTCCATGTATGACAATCCAGTTTGGAACTTGGTTGACAATGTACCAGGTTGCAAGACAGTCGGGTGCAAATGGATCTTCAAGACAAAGACCGACATGGATGGTAATGTACACACTTATAAGGCGCGACCGGTTGCAAAGGGCTTTTCTCAAACTCCGGGAGTTGATTATGATGAGACCTTTTCACCAGTAGCCAAGATTAAGTCTATTAGGGTTATGCTAGCCATTGCTGCATTTCATGACTATGAAATATGGCAAATGGATGTCAAAACCGCTTTCCTTAATGGAAAATTGGCTGAGGATGTTTACATGAATCAGCCAGAGGATTTTGTCAGTGCAGAGTACCCTAATAGAGTGTGTAAGCTTGAGAAATCCATCTATGGATTGAAACAAGCACCTCGCAGATGGAATCTTTGTTTCAATGATAAAGTCAAAGAGTTTGGCTTTTCGAGGAGTGAAGATGAGTCATGTGTATATGTCAAGGCTAGTGGGCATATAGTTAGCTTTTTGGTATTGTATGTGGATGACATACTACTCATAGGAAATGACATCCCAACTCTGCAGGAAGTGAAGTCCTGGCTTGGGAAGTGTTTCGTTATGAAGGACCTTGGAGAAGCTTCCTATATCCTAGGGATAGGGATTCTGAGAGACAGGAGTAAAAGACTAATTGGACTTAGTCAGAGTACCTATTTGGACAAGGCGCTGAATAGATTCAGCATGCAAAATTCCAAGAAAGGAGAGTTATCGATCCAGAGTAACGCCAGACTGAGTAAGACTCAGAGCCCGAGTACAGAGGCCGAGATAGCTGAGATGAGTCGAGTACCTTATGCTTCCGCTGTAGGCTCGATCATGTATGCTATGACTTGTACTCATCCTGATGTGGCCTTTGCATTGAGCATGGTCAGCAGATATCAGAGGAACCTTGGCAAGGATCACTGGACTGCGGTAAAGAACATTCTCAAGTACCTGCGAAAGACTAAGGACTGGGTCCTTACCCTCGGCGGGAGTGATGACTTGAGAGTAGAAGGGTATAGTGATGCTATATTTAAGACAGATAGGGATAATTTCCGCTCTCAGTTAGGCTAGGTCTTTACCTTAAATGGAGGAGCAATTTCTTGGAAAAGTTCAAAGCAGGAGACAGTGGCTGATTCAACTTGCGAATCAGAGTATATAGCGGCAAGTGAGGCAACAAAGGAGGCTATATGGCTAAAGAACTTCATTGGAGACCTTGGGGTTGTACCAGCTATAAAGGAGCCTATAGAGATTTTCTATGATAGTGAAAGTACAGTTGCCTTAGCCAAGGAACGAAGGGATCACGGGAGATCCAAACACATCGACAGAAAATATCATTTCATCAGACATCGAATAGAAGAAGGACTCCTCATGGCAAAGAGGGTATCATCGGATGAGAACCAGGCAGATCCCCTCACGAAGGGACTGTGCAGGGCTAAGCATCTCTAGCATGCGAGGCACATATGGCTGAAGGATGATATTAGTTTTAGTAGTTAGATAGCTTTGAAATGTGTAAAGTGTAATTGACATTTGATGATGAATAAAAGTTGTATTTATTTATGAGTAAAGTGTTGCTATCTTTTGTCAATCGTTTACTATCGTTTCATTTTGCATGTTTTGACTTCCAGAATAATTATGTTTGGTATATCATATTATTCGAATTCTCCACAGTCGGTCATATGTTGGAAGTAGGTATGAATCAAGACTGTGCATTGATTGTACGAAAACACATTCGTAACTCGATGTTATAAAACGTGCTTTTTGTATGATTCAACAAGTAGTAGAACAAGCATATGAGTCGAAGTTTATCTGTTCCTTCTTGCATTAGAAGCAATATCTGGGCCCCTCGATGATTTTGTGTTGACCCATGTACCGGGCCCAGTCAGAACTAAGTTGATGTGTTCAATTAAGTTCTATGTCAAACAAAATTGGGAATCGGGAAACAAACTGCTGGACAAGAAGTAAGACACTGTTCCATGTATTTGTCCGGATGATATCTAGAACAGAGGATTATATGATCACTTATCTTAAATGGCATGTCATCATCATCTCAGTTCCGAGAGACCTTGAAAGAGCTACAATTGCTGATCGGTTCCTGAAGTCATTCCTGCAGTTATAGTTATTAGACTTATCCAAGTGGGAGACTGTTGGATTAGGTGTCTAATTTAATAACTATTTCTGGAATGTACTTGACCCGATTAGCATGGTCCATTTGGGTTGCATGGCATCATGCATTTAGATAGACTAAAATGAGAGAAATAACACTTAAAGGTTTATTAATATATTATAAGTTCTAATATATTAATAGTATTATTTAGTTAGTATTGATCAAGAATTAATTTGGAATTAACTAAGTGATCAAAAGAAGACTAATAAAATATATGGGTTGATTGTGTAAATCATCCATACTTATATAGTGGGCTAATGCTTCATGGATTATCAAGTTGGGCTAAAACCCATAGGATGCTCCATGGTGGTTATAGAACCCATGGGTCATGGAAATGAAAAGTCATGACAATTAGGGTTTACATGGTGTAACCCTAATTGTAACACACTATATAAGCATCCTTATGTTCACCAAAATCGGCCACTAAGCATACAAGTAAGGGCTAGCCGATTTCTAAGTGTTCTTCATTTCTCTCTAAGTTATTCCAAGTGCATTTGGTGTTGTGTGAGACATTTGAGGCATCACAGTTGAGGTGCTAGGCTCACAAGGTTTTCAAGGAATCCAAACTACTACAAGGTATGTATTTCCTACTAACTTTTATGTATTAAAAGTTCCCCATGTATGCTAGATAGGTTATGAACCTTGGAAAACAATTTTGCATGTATCATAGATAAAACATAGATCCAAGGTTTCTAGGGTTGCATGTACACCATAGGAGTGTTAGAATGCTCAAAACCCTTCAATATTTTGAGAATCTATTGGAAAGGGTTGAGGCTAGATTCGGGGTCTACTTTGGGTTCAGTGTTAATAGAGGAAGCAATTTCAACCTCCGAATGCACGTTAGGATTAGAAGTTTGACCACATTTTATTTTCATTTCCTTTGACAAATGTGTTGCTTCTTTTTCAATTTCTTGATTGTAAATGAAAGTACTTTTACGATGAGATCTGGGTGTAGATAAACAAACTGATTAAAATAAACCAATCCCCGACAACGACGACAAAATTTGGAGGTTGTCAAGGCCAGCAAAAATAAATACTGTAAATATTGCACACTAAAATATTGTATAGTGTTAAAGGTACCGTATCCACGGAGATTGGTTTAATTTTATAACTCTATCATAATCTTCTTGTACAAAAACTTATAAAACTAAAATAAAATAAAACTGGGGCATTTTGATCTTTTGATATGTTTAAAATAAAACTAGAATTATACTACGATATATGAAACACAAGTTAACAATAGGAAGTTTTGATATAAAATCAATGAGGGAAAGATGGTTGACTTAAGGTTTCATCACTTGAAGATTTGGTAAATACATCATTAGAATCCAAGGTGCAATACATTTCATAAATCTCTAATTTGGCTAAAATAACCGAAGAAGCTTGAGATTACCTAGAATTTTCTTAGTTATTAATATAGCTAGAGAATCTCATAACATAGTTCCGTAGTTTAAGTCACAATTTCCATTAAGCATGTAATTAGATAAAATTAACTAGAATTAAGAAAAAACATCGCCAAATCCAAGAGGAGTCAAATGCTTTAACAACCATCTTGGAGAAAATACTTTTGTGATTGTGTTAAGTGAAAACTAACACATGAACCAGTTGTTGTTTGCTAATTTGAAGATCCATTATTTAATTAATAAGTTAGCAAACTAATCACTACAAATACATATTAATTCATGAATAAATACCTATAAGTGGGAATAAGAAGTTAAGATGTAAAACACTTTCATAAAGATTCGAGAACAAGTTCATGGAGTTCTTTAATATTCATCCAAACATTCAAGCAATTTCACCAAATTCAACCAAGATTAGTTTAGCCTAGCATGGCTAAACTCAAGAAACTAAAACAAAAGTTAGAGGTACCAAACGTTTAGCAAGATTCAAGAGTAAAAATGATAATGTTATTCAAGTTCTTCAAAGACTCCAAAGTGCAGAGGAAAATGCTCCAAAAATTGGATCCAAAAGTTGTTATAAAGTGAACAACCAACCATCCCAAAATAGAGGCAAAATCATAAAATCCGGTTTCTTCACTGCATGTTGGATGCGGACAGTGTATAAATCAACTCGGACCGCGTGGATGTTGTTGAGTGGGGTATTTGGCCCATTTGTTTCGTGTTCTATTTCACTCATCAATTCCTTGGTCCAGCCCACATGCAAGACTATAGTTAGCCCAATTTATTTGCCTTCTAATCATCTTCAAGTTAGCCCCATTTCTGTTTTGATCTTCCCTAGCTCAACTTTTCTTCACATCACCATCATTCATCATCCCAGATTAAGCCCAAGAGCACGACTTCAATAAGATCATTAGCCCAAGTCTTCTATGACCACAAGTACCGCAAGCTTCCAGTTTCAAGTTCTCACATTCCCGCCATCCTCCATGTTAAATAGTCTTCGATAAAGCCTGTAATTAAGCTCTAAAGACTAGAAAGTACCTGATAGATGTGAAAAATAACAAAAAAGAGAAAATATGCATGAAGACTAACTAAAATGAGATGAAATATGCTAAAATAAACTAAAAAAAGAAGTAAATAATATGAAACTGTCAAAAACAAAAAAAACAATAGGAGGATGTATACAATCACGCCTTTGCCTTGCCCCGATCATCAAAAGTACCTGAAAACATTAAAATCAACAAAAATAAGCCAAAGCTTACTAAGGGGCTATTTGGCAGGATCTGAATTTTTAAGAGATCTGAATTTCTAAGAGGGTCTGAAATTTTAAGAGCTGAATGTTTAACATGCTGTTTGGTTGAGACCTCTGAATTGCTATGCTGAATTATTAAAATTACCATTTTACCCTTCTGTTTTATTTTTTATTGAATTCAACTGTTTGTTTAGAAAATAACCTAATAAATTTCTTAAATACGTATTAAAAAAATATAAACACCATATAAAATCCAATTTTAGCATAAATCAAAATTAAACACAAATCCAAATCAAACATAAATATTTTTAAATCCATAAAATCATACTAATATCCAAATAAAATCCTACAAATTTAATTTGGCCCCAATTGATTCGCAATCTGGTCACACAAATTATCCATGTATTCATTGCCTTGTGAACCCCATTCCATAACGTGTACGTTTTGGCCATCATTCTCTCCCCCTTGTGCTTGAGCATTGTTCTCCTCAAACGCCATACATAACTCATCATGAATATCACATTTCCTTATGAAATTGTGTACTGCAAAACAAGTAACGACTATATCTCTTTGCACTGAAAAAGGAAAAGGAGCCATTCGCTTTAGGATTGAGAATCTCGCGTTCAAAACACCGTAAGCACGTTCAATAACATTTCTGAGTTGCGCATGTGCATGATTGAATTTTTCTTCCTTAGTTAACGCACGTCAGCGTTGATAATCGGATAACCAATACCTGGTGTTGCGGTAAGGAGTCATAAATCCATGAGTGTTAGTGTATGCAGCATCGCAAAGGTAATATTTATCTATACACATGAGTGAAGGAAGTATTATATATAGAAATTTAAAATGGTATTTTAGAATAAATTTAAAAAGAGTTACAAACCTGGAGGAGGGAACGGAAAGCCTGAAGTCGGGTTACATGTAACTTCTTTCAAAACTCGCAAATCATGTGTTATACCCTCCCAACCGGCCCATAGGAATGTGAATATAATATCAAAATCACAAATTTCTAAAACATTTTGAAAACATTCACCTTTTCCTCTTCCCCTGTAGCGAGTTTGTTGATCAGCAGGAACGACTGCATGTACAAGAGTTCCATCTAACACACCTATTGCTCCAGGAAAGATTTCTTTTAGCCTACGATGTCTCTCTAAGGAATTCACGGTTGCATTAGAATTCGTTGGCACTATAACTTCTTTTGCAAAAATCATCATTGCATTTAGCACCTCATGAAAGCATCTATGAACTGTTTCTATGGAGTGTTGAAACCTCCGTTTGATAATCCTGAACCGTTTATTATGTGCTATAGTTGTCAAGAACATAGCCATCTTTTCTTCAATGCTTATATGCCTACTACTTTGCAACCAATTGTTTCGTCTAAAATGATTGCGTAAAAGTACATACGCTTCACGTGAAAGACGCATCAGCTCATGACATTGTGTAGAAGTTCCATGTAACAATTCTTGTGTATGTTGATGACCGCTCATTTCCGAATCATTATCAATTGCCCTTCCAATTCTATTGGATGCTAGATTCAACCAATAGCAACATAGTAAAATGAAAAATGCAATTTCTTCATCCGAATTCATAAACAATCTGTTATTTTAACCAATAACAATTATATTAACAACATATAATTTAACAAGTCATTCATGTCATATAAAAATCTAGTAATCCAAGACATCAAGTAATCCAAAACATCAAGTCATTCATGTCATATAAAATCTAGTAATCCAAAACAACAAGTAATCCAAAAAAAACCATCTAGTTCAAACCAAACATCAAGTAATCCAAAAAAACCATCTAGTTCAAACCAAACATCAAGTTATCCAAAAAAAACCATCAAAACATTCAAAACATCTACTTAGCGAAACATTACATAATGTGCTCCAACGGTCTTGACCCAATTCTCACAAATAGCTGGATCAATGGTTAACCACACGTGCCTCTTATCCGCACCTTCACCAAAAAGATAAACAACAATAGTGTATCTTGGATCAAATATTCCCCATCCTAACTTCTCCAACTTTTCCATACATGCACCCAAATTTGAAGAAGTATGCTTTTCCACAAATATTTTAGCAACTGTGGCAATATCTTCCCCGATTTCAAGCAATCTTGAATTCGATGCATCTTTAACCTTATCTTTACTGTTATCTTTACTTTTATTTTGACTCTTTGCCGTATCTGTAGTCTTTTGTTTGTTTGATTGAGCAGATGACTCGTCACTGAGACCTACAGTTTCTTGTTGAGTGCGATCGATGTCATCAAAGTCATGCAAACTATACTGGCTTGACTCTTGAGTAGGACATGGAAGGGTAGAAGGTGGTCCCCAACTATGCATGCCTGTCGCAGTCGCGCCTTCAAACAACTGTGTGCAAAGGTCAGGGTACGGTAGTGGTGTGCGTCTCAAAGAATCCACGTGTTTGTTTGACTGTTTGGAAAAAATATTTTATTATTCAAAAACATGATAATCTATTTTTTATAAATTAAAAAAATACCTTTGATTCTATTTCCCATTCTTCTTTGGAAAGATTTAAGGTGTTGGTTGTTGAATTGTACACATTACTGATTTTGTTTTTTAACTTCAAAAAAGCACCAAACTTTGACTTTAGGTAGTCATAGCGGTTCTTCATTTGTTTTTGGCCGGCAATAAAGTTATGTTCAATTTTTAGTGTTTCAGCTACATTCCTCCAAGATAGTGCTTTCAAACTACTCCCTTCCCATCCGTTGACCGTAACTTCACGTAAACAAGCTTCTAGAAATGTTTTCTCTACACCTTCAACCTTCCAACTAATCATATCCTTCTCTTCTCCCATTTCTTTGATCAATTCAACAAAAAAAATGCATGTTTTAGCAACAAGTTATGCATTGCAAATACACATTTTCAGCAACAATTTAAGCAATACAAATGCACATTTTCAATAACTACTTCAACAAAACAAATGCAAAATTCCGCAACACTAATGCATATTTCATAATAACAGCAAGAACATATATGATTTCACTGTAACATCAAACACAAATATGATTTCAACAACATTTCAGCATAATAATCGAACATAAAAATATTGAACATAAAAAAATTAACTATAAAAAATCAAACATAACATCAAAAATTCAGCATCAACATTTCATTATATCCATTGAACACATTCAGATTCGTTTATATAACATCAAAATCGAGCATATAACATCAAAATTGAGCATATAACATCAACATTGAACAAATCAAGAACTCAGAGCAGGGAAATCGATTTTTGATTTCGTTTTTTGAAGAAATCAGGAACAAATAACATAAGATGATTTCGATTTTTGATTTTCAGGTTTGGGAGCAGCAAGGAAATCGATTTTCAGAATAAGGAAGAAAGAAAAATAGCAAAGAAATCGATTTTAAGAAGAAGAAAAACATACCTGATTGGCTGATTCCGAAAACGCGTTGGAGCCGGTAGGACGTGCTGTGGCGGCGGCGGCTTGGAAGCAGGAAGCGTCGTCGACGGGGAAGGGTGGAGGCCTCGTGGGATCCTTGCCGGTGAAGAGAACCAGAGCGCAATTGGGAAGCAGATGCGAAGGGAAGAAAATACGGAAGAAAACTAGTCGGTCGTTATTAGGGCAAAATAGGTATGCGTCTTGTTTTTTTTATTTTTCAGACCTTGTTCAATATCTGAAAAAATAAGAGGCAATTATAATTTTAAGAGGTAAAAAGTAGGATGCAAACAAACGATCTGAATCTGAATTTTTAAGACGTTGCCTCTTAATTTTTGCAATTAAGAGGTAAACAAACGGACCCTAAGTTCCTCAAAAATACCCTACACAACAATCTATATATATATATATATATATATATATATATATATATATATATATATATATATATATATATATATATATATATATATATATATATAGAGAGAGAGAGAGAGAGAGAGAGAGAGAGAGAGAGAGAGAGAGAGAGAGAGAGAAAAGTTCAATAGACAACCATTATTAATCAAGGAACGAAGGAACCAATCTAAACCGTCAGAATTTAAAACAATCAACGATAAAATGAAGGGTTGTAGACTTTTACAATGGACGCACATACACCGGATTATAACAAAACACACTTCCTTTTGTTCGTTTATTTTTTTAGGCCATTGTTTTTGTCGAAAAAAATAACCAACTATATGATTGTTCATGATTTTTCGTCCTCTTTCCATAGAGATCTGTATTGATATACAAAAAATGATTCTTTTTTTTAAACCCACTTCATTTCTTTGTATTTTGAAAAGTTAAGGCCAATTTTTTATCGAATTTTTTTAATAAATATAACAAAATTCATATTTTTTTTGGTACTCTTTAAACATATATTCATATTGATGTAAAAAAATGAAATTTCAATACAGATTGTGACTCTGTCCAGATTCACAATGTGAATAATAGTAAGTCGGATTCACATTGTAATTGTTAAAATTAAAAAATTTACAATTTAGATTCACAATGTGAATCCGAACTAATCGATTTTTGTTAATCGATGATGATATTTATAAATAGATGAAAAAAAATTGAAAATCTTGGTATAACTAGTTTTGTTGGATAAAAATTAACTTAAATATCGAAAAAAAAAACAATACGAAATGGGTTTTTTTTCGAAAAAAAAGTTTGTTTTTTATATATCAACATTGATCTCTATAGGAAGAGGACGGAAAATCGTGAACAACGGTATATTCATTTTTTTCGATAAAAAACATCGGTAAAAAAATTTAAACAAAAAAAGGTTGGGATTTTGTTAAAGAAGTGAGTGTTATGGTATAAGCCGGTGTATGTGCGTCCAATGTACAAGTGTACATCCATTCCCTTGGCCGTTGATCGCTTTAAATTTAAACGCACATGATTGGTTCCTTGGTTCCTTGTTAATAATTGTTTTCTATTGGTTCCTTTAAATTGTTGATCGCTTTAAATATATATATAGACACATACACACAATGCATGCACACCGGACCCACAACAAAAGACTGGATTGAACCCCGAGCCCACAACATATGACCATAATGCGTTCCCGACCCTCAGCTTATGATTGGATTGCTCCCAAGGCCACAACATAAGACTAGAATGCCCTGCCGACCCTCGTCTGATGAATGGATTGCTCCCGAGCCCACATAATAAGACTGGAATGCCCTATCATCCCTCAGCTTATGACTAGATTGCTCACGGGTTTGTTGGACTACAACACAAAGCAATATTGCCTCAACCCAACTGGAACATGTCGACATATACAAACAATAATCAATAACCATGAAGTATAGGTAATCATACAAATCACTACAGTATTCCAACATCCTACACACAAGGATACATACTACAATACAAATTATAGTAAGAAAACACACCTCGCAGCCTTGTACAAATAGCACCGATCACAGATCCAAAAACCAACTCTATAGGTCTCGCATATAGCAAATAGGGACCGCATCTCAAACTACATCCCATAACCCTAAATTTGACCTAAAGTCAAACATGGTAAAAAAATCAACGATCAATGGTCGAATTCAACAGTCATAGTCACTCAGGCAGTCATCACGACATGGACAAGCTTATGCCACATCGTGGGGACTGTAGGACAAAATAGTCGAGAATTTGCCAAACGCCATGACGTGGAGACCAAACCTCCACGTCGTGGGAACTGCCCAGACCAGCTTAATCCATTAATATCTTATTCCTTTACCCCACCCATCCATATTTTCCAGAGGCTTTCACACTTCTAAGAGTTCAAAACTATTCAAACTTCAGATCCATCACTTCTAACTACAAAGGGACTCTGAGGATCCAAAAAATTAGCAACTTGATGGAATCCTGACACTCCAAATAGCCTAAACATGAAGAAAACACTTGAAAACTTAGATCTAAGCATATAGGATCATAAAGCATGGAGCTTGAATACTAATAAAGTTCCAGAGTGTGTGAGAGAAGATGCTGGTGAGGCCTGGAAGCTGAGATAATGCACCAAAACTCTTTCTTTTCTTCTTCTTGGCCAGAAATCACCCAAAAAGGAGATCACAATCAACAATGGACGATTAAGGTTTCAAGGAGGGAGGAAGGGATGTGATGGAGGACGAGGGTGTGCAAATCCTAGACATAAATTCCCTTAAATAGGGGCGCAAACCCCAAAAATTAGGGTTTGTCATTAAATGGCAGATACGTCGTGGCCATCAGGCCACCACGGCTTGGCACCCACTTAATCTTCGCGTACCTTCTGGCCATGGACACGTCGTGAGATCTCATTTACCACGTCGTGGCCACCAAAACTAAAACATGATTAATAAAAACTTTTAAAAAGAAACATACCTCAAACATTTTGTTACACTTAAATTTGTAGATTAATGTTTCAGGTACTTTAGATGATCGTGGGAAGGCAAAGGCGTGAGTCTACACATATCAACAACATTTTTATTCTGTGATTCTGCATTTATGAACATACTCTGATTTTTAGGATGTATGCTTTTGGAACAAATGATTTTATGATGCAACCTTATGAAAATGTCTTCTTTATTTAAATTAAAAATCGAAAGTTTTGCCTTAAAAATTAGGACGTTACACTGGGCATCGAGTTTGGCCATCTGCTAAAATTTATAGTCTTCTTCTACATCTTCTCCTGATGAGATCTCTTCATTGTCACTAATGTCATCAAATATCTTAGATTCCTTGGACATGAGAGGATCAATTTTTTCAATCATAATATCTTTATTCTCCTTATTTTTTCCTTTCTTTGAGCCTTGATTTTCTCATGATTCCTCATATTACCAAACAAACTCGACAGATTCATGGTTTTTATCTTCTCACTATTTTTTAAGATATCCAAATGATTTTCCTAACTATCGTCGAGAGAATCTGTAACAGCCCAAAAACCAGATAAAAATTTTCATTTTTTTAAAATAAGAAGTACAATCATAATTTGTTCCCCAAAAATCCATTACATCATGTCATGTCAAAATATCAGTGTATCAATATCAATAAACGCGGAAATGCTTGAGAGTGAATGTTGCGCCATCAAGTCGGGCCCTTCTTTTTGGTACCGAAAGTACCTAAAAACAACCAAATAAACTGTAAGCAAAAGCTTAGTAAGTTCCCAAAATATCACATAAAATATAACCACATAATACCATGCACCTTACATATAGTTGCCATGGGCTACCCCCATGGTCTTTACCTGGAATACAGTAGGCTACCCCCATGGTCTGATATCCAAGTGCCATTGGCTACCCCCATGATCTTTACCTGGAATTCGATGGGCTACCCTCATGGTCTGATATCCAAGTGCCATGGGCTACCCCCATGGTCTTCATACAGGTGTTACGGGCTACCCCAGGGGTCTTTAGACAATTAAATACATAACAATTGTCAATCCACATGTCAGATATTGCCGACATGTGTGCCTTCGACCCATTGATATAGTGAGAAGACCCACCTCAGACTGCTGATAAATAATAACTGCTCGACTGCTGGTTCGGGAATATCACAATGTAATTATACAATTTACCTTAATTATAAATATGATACAAACCCACTCACGGGACCAAATCCCTAAGTCCAAGCTCTTCAAATAAGGCCCAAAAGCATTTCCCCCCTTTAATGGCCTAACCGTATTCGACCCGTTATAATAACGGCCCTAAGACCGAAAAGGCCCAACCCATGACACACAAGGCCCATAAACAAAGTTGGGCCCAACTATTATAACCATGATAAGGCCCAAATCAATATTCTGGAAGTCCACAAAGCATCCTTAAATTACTAGGGTCCAAAAATGAAGCCCACCACCGAAGGCCCAAATACCGCAGCCCACTGCTGAGTACGTGGGGCGTACTTAGCTTGTACGCTTAGCATACACGCTTAAGGGCCTGTACGTTACGTGTATGAGCTTGTACGCTCAGTGTACTCCTCAGGTTTGCCAACTTTGCATTATAGCGCATAATTGGTTAAAACATTAGTCCCATAACTCAGATCTGATCTCCTTGAAGTTGTTCATCACGTAAAGTTGCAAAATTTACGTGCATGCAAGGCTCAATAAGATCCTAAAGCTCAAAAGAGCTTAATAAATGACTTAATACTTGCATGGAGGTCACAAACACCATAAAGCTTATACCTTTAGGCTTACGGAGTCCCCTACACGTCCAGATCTACAAGATTGGCATCTCAAATGGTCTTATATCTTCAAGACCAACCAAAGGGACCCAAAAAGGACCAAAACAATCTTAAGAAGAGATCTAAGCAATAAATATGAAAGGTGTGAGCTTTATACCTCCAAGAGCCCCCTAACATGATGTGGATGTTGGATCTAGAATTTCAACCACGTCCAATACTTGCACCACAAGATCTTCTTCTTGCAAACACACCAAAATGGCTCCTTTTTGTTACCTCAAGCTCCAAAATCACTTCTAATGGATATTTAGAGTTTTTAGGGACGTTTAAAGGTAAGGAGCTTAGCAAAGGTGAGGGTCCAAAGGCCATAAATGGGCTTTAATAAGTGAGAAGTATGAAGATTATGATCTTAGACACAAGTCATGTACGCCCCGCATACCTCCTCGTATGCCCCGCATATGAGGCTCAGCTTCCAGATCATGCACGTCTTATTACGCGATGTGTACATTCACGTACGCCAACGTACTAGGGGTCTTATTTGCCAACTAAAACTTCAATAAAAACTTAAAAGGGAAATACTTGAATTCGGATGTTACAACTCTCCCCCACTTCTATTAAACCTCGTCCCCGAACTCCTCTGATGCGAATATATTTGGGTAGTTCTCTCTCATCTCGTCCTCCGACTCCCAGGTCTACTCGGAACCTCTTCGATGTTGCCACTGCACGTTTACCAAATTTACCACCTTATTATGTAGAGCTTTTGTCTTCCTATCAAGAATCACAATGGTCTTCTCTACATAATTCAGGTGCTCATCCACTTGTATGTCATCTAACGAGATCACCGCAGAGTCATCGACAACACATTTCCATAACTGAGATACATGGAAAGTGTTATGGATCTGGCTAAGCTCATCCTGAAGATCCAACCGATATGTAACTCTACCAACCGGGCATAAATCCTGAATGGACCAATAAATCGGGGCCCCAACTTGCCCCTCTTCCGAAATCGGATGACACCTTTCCAAGGTAACACCTTCAATAATACATAATCCCCCACCTGAACCTTGAGATCTGAAGGACGTCGGTCATCATAAATCTTCTGACGAATTTGTGCGACCTGCAGCCCATCGCGTACCTGCTGAATCAACTTAATGGTCTTAACTTTTGGATTAGTGTCTAAGTCCATAACTATAATTGGTATGTACTTGACCTGACTCGGCATGGTTCATTTGGGTTGCATGGCATCGGAACATTTGGATAGACCGTTTGTGAGGAGAAGACATTTGTGACATATTAATATATTATATGTTCTAATATATTAATATGAAATCATGTTATTTAATTAGTAGTGATCAAGAATTAATTTGGACTTAATTTAGTGATAAAAAAGAGAATAATTAAATATATGAGGATTGGTTGTGTAAATCATTCATTTTTATATATGTGGGCTTATGATCCATGATTCCTTATGTTGGGTTTAACCCATGTGGTGATCCATGGATACTCCGTGGAGGTTAAAACCCATCGAGCATAAGGAATGGGAAAAGTCATGGGTTACATGGTGTAACCCTAATGTGCACACTATATAAGGACCCCTTTAGCTCAAGAAATTGACACTAGTGATACATATATGAGGGCTAGCCGATTTGAGCATGAGTGTCGTCTTCTCATGGTTATTCCATGTGTTGATGATGTTGTGTGAACCATTTGAGGTGTCACACTTGGGGTACCAGGCTCTCGAGCTTCATGGAGTCAAGCTACATTAACAAGGTATGTATTCTATCTATTTTATTACCCAAGTATCAAAGATTGTATGCTAGTTAGGGTAATACCTTGGAATATTCATATTTGGATGTATAATAGAGAAAACATAGATCCAAGGTATTTAGGGTTGCATGTACACTTAGGAGTGTTAGAATGCTCAAAACCCAACAGTGGTATCAGAGCCAAGGCTTGTTCTCTTGTTATACTTGCAAAATTGGCTGAAAAATCGAAGTTTGTTGCTGTCTGAACAGAAGACTCGCCGAGTCCATGAAGGGACTCGACGAGTCCAAGGAAAAAATCATCCAACTCGCCGAGTTGGTTCATGCACTTGACGAGTTGGACCCCCAGACAGCGTATCTTCGATTGTTTTGGCTGGAATTGGACTAGGAACATTACCCTAAGCTGTTTTTTAACTTATAAACCTATTTTTGATGTGGTAATGTTCATGCTAATCCAATTTCAAAGATAACTGTCATTAGATTCATGTTTTGTATTAGTTTAATGGTTAGGCTAATTTCATGAAAAAGTTTGATTTGAATTATCTTGTTCTTATGAGTTGCTTAGATTAATAGGAAAGTTATGTGAAATTGTTGTTCTCAATCCAAATTAATCTAAGAGTTGGTTCTAAAATGTGTTTTTGTAACTTGTCCTCAAGTTATATGAAAGGTCACATTTAAGATTCATAAAACTCGTAAATATTTCCATAGGTTATGAATAAAGGAAAAGTCATATTCTTTTAATAGCTTAAAGTCTTCCATAACTTGTCCTCAAGTTATGGAACTTGAAGAGTTTTTTTGAATTAAAACTACTTTAAACACATAAGTTATGGAATTGAAAAGTTTTTGAATAGTTCAAAACTTGCCCTCAAGTTTTGGAATTTGAAAAGTTTTCTTTCATGAATACTTTAATTCCAAATTAAGCCCTTAGGATTTTAAAAGTTAAAATTCAACCCTTATACTTTATAATATTATAAGTTAATAATATGTATATATATATATATATATATATATATATATATATATATATATATATATATATATATATATATATATATATATATATATATATATATATATATATGTATGTATAAGAGCAAGTCGTCTTACGATTAGTAGGCCTCATTCACGAAGCCGGTCTATAAGGGGGTATAAGGTTACTGCCTATAAAATGGCAGTTTAATGGGTGTCCACTCTCACCCACCGCTTCCTTGACTGGTGGAGGGTCGTTAGCTGAACGGGTAGGACAACGAATATAATTCTCCCTTCATTATAAGTATAATGATAAATACTAAGTAACTAAACACTTATAAATTCCCAATCTTAATTACTTAGGAAAATGTGAATAAGGTGCTAATCCATGAAATTACACTTTGCACTTTGTTTGAGCTGTTAGTGGAGCGTGTGTGGTAAACCGCCACACTAACTAGTTTTAACAAAGTAGGCAAAGGGTTTCTTAAAGTTTATCATAGGCCAGTGGAGCTTGTGTGGTTAACCGGCACATTGGTTGAGTGATAAACATTTAAGAGTACCAAGTAATTTGCATGGTTACTTCACACCTTGTTTTGTGATCCTCGACATCCCAGTCACAAAAACTGAAGGGCACAATCGATATTGAAACATGCCATTGAAAAAGTTCAATGAATCTCAAAAGAATCTAGGAGTTTCAAAACCAATTAAAACCTAATAAATTATTTCGTTTTTCATGGTGGAAATTGGTGAATTGTCATTCACATACCTTCAAATATTTTATAGCCTGGATTACGGTATACCTCTTCCAAGTTATAAAATATTGTGTTGGGTCCTAGCCTTAATATTTCATATTGGGTGTTATGTTAAGGACTTTAGATCAACTATCTTGAATATCTCCAAAAAGATGTCTAGTTCAGACATTTATGATCTTCCCAAATCTCTTGGAACTTCACTTCCTCCACCTTCTCCAATTATTTTTCCTAACCCACAAGTTCAAGGTCACTCAAGCCCTATTGGCAAGCAAGGTCTATGTGTGATCACATCTTGGAGATGAAGTCACATATTGACAAGCCGGGAGAGTTGGGTGTCAAAGTCTTATGAAAGTTGGATGTTCAATCACTTTCTAAGTCACATAGTGAGTTCCTTTGGGACTACTATGAAACAGACTATGACATGACCCTTAATGATCTTATCTATTTGCTTGGTTCTGCTGAATCAGAAATGATTTGAGGACTAGTAAAGCAAATTTGATTAGAAGATCAACTTCCCAAACCTTCAATGGACATTGACAATGGTAACATTGGATACCCAGTAAAAGCTTTCTCTTCCCAATGGAAAGGGATCGGCCATAGTCAACTCGGTTGACCAAATGGTAAAGAGAATGGCTAAGTCTGAGATAGGCCTACCAAAGGGTCCACATGTGTCTATTGCCAAAGGAAGGGGCATTGATTGCGAGGCTGCCTATTTACCTGAAAGATCATAAGGTTGATCAAGTCAAGAAGTTTGACTCTATTTCAGGTAAAGTCCATTATCTAACTCTGTTAAGTTTCTATTCTGAGATTGTTATTACATGATCTGACTGGGTCACATGTTGATGTTTTAAGGATCAAAGAAAAGTGAAGAAACTTAAAGGAAGTATATGCTGATTCTGATCGCGAAGATGGATCTCGATCGCATGGTTCAGTGATCAGAATTTTGAGCTGTTGCTTAGGAGTTATGATATATTTCTTAGGAATATATAACAACACGTTTTTCATATGCTTTTGCACTGTAAGGATAAGTTTTTCCGCAAAGTTTTAAAAATTAAAGGAAATTTTTGATTTTATTTATTCTAAGTATCCTTACAATGGCATTTGTGAAAAAATTGTTGCTTATATGATCCCATTGATAGCAATAATGGAAAATGGACTTGTTTCTTTCATTTGTGGTAATGTCTAATTTACCAAATAAGGAAAGATTCTCATCACCCAAGGTTTCAGTTGGATAGAAACTTGGAAATCATGCAAGTTGTATAGTATGATGAATGAGAATTTTCATCTTTGGAAAATTAAGATTAATTCCTTGTTCACATGTATATGTGAGTCAAGTGAAGGACTAAGGGATCGAGTACACATTCTGGTGCACTGATGAAGTCCACCACAAAAGATCGATAAGACTATTCGTCATGGTTTACTAAAGTTTAGTAAATATGATTATACTTACAAGTGTAAGTATAATTCTGAAACATTGGAAAAGTTTTGATGTATGGCAGAACGAATGAGAAGAATCAAATTAGGCAGAAGGATAAAAGTTTCTCAAATCTGAAAAGATGGGAGAGTACTTTAGTATCATATTTTGTGATCATCTTAATGATTAAGATACCATATCACATTTAGTCCTCTAAGGAAATCTTAGTACATTCCTATGGCTAAGAAGAGGAATCAAGAATTGATGAAATGGTTAAATCAAGAAGATGAGTCATACTTCGTTCCAAAAACAAGTCTTAGAGTCATACTCCAAGACTGTAAGTTGAGTGACATATCTTAAAGAAAAATTTTTATAACACTTATCAAATGTAAGAGTAACAATGTCCTACTTTTGTACATTTAAAGTTCGTAAGTTGTGTTGTTTTGGATAAAACAAAGACCAACTAAGGACAATTGTGTGAAGTGTTTGTCTTGATAAAGAATCCGCACTATCTCTTGAATATTTGGCAAGATAGTCTTATATGTCAAGAAGACAGTGGGAGTCTTAGAGATCCTAAAAGGATTTCAAGATCTAATCAAGAATAAAAACCTGTAGTTTGACACTAGCACACGACGTGAAGTTTATAACCTATCATGTTGACATATTGACATTTCAGTGCCCATTCCATTAAAGTTGGCTATACATTTGAGGTCTACAAATGTTTGCACAACTACTTGGAAGCAATGGCAGGCCCTGTACTACCAGGTGGCGAGAAGTTAAGATTGCACAAGTTCAATCCATATGAGTTTGGATTTGTCACTAACTTAGTCTTGTGATTATGGTTTTGACAAATTCACGTGGATAAGAACACATACACCATAAAATCTAAGGGTCATAAGGTTTCTATCCGATTCATGAAAATGATGGTGAGGAAACACTTCCACCAAGTAGATTTTAAGTAAGATAGCAATTGTGATCTTTGCATTCTCAAGGTCTTTAGTGGAGCGTGCGTGGTTAACCGGCACACTAACATGGACTTGTGAGAAATGGCAAAGGTCTGAACAATTGAGACTATGATTACGACATCCCTTTTCATAGTTCTGAATTTGTTTAGACACACATGTGAGCTATCTAAGATAAGGTGTATGATTTTTGATAAAGTCTTATCAAAGCAATCTCGTATCGGAAATCTGAACTTTGGTAAGAAAGTCAATAAAATATTGATTTCTAGAAGTCCAACTAATTTCTGGATACATGTCAAAGCTAGTGGGAGCATAAGTATTATGCTAATAATCATCATGTTAGTGGGAGCATGATAATTATAACAAGTGTTGCAAGTTAGCAATGTTAATTATAGAAAACAAGAGTTTCAATTGGGAAAAAGTTGTTTTGCTATAATTAAGGGAGAGGAAAATTATACTTCATTTAAATTCTAAAAGCTTAGATTGAGGTTTTAATCATCTTTAGTCAAGGATATATATGAATTTTGTGTTGGAATGGCTCAACATAAGGAAATTCTATATATGAGTCCATTATTTGCGTTCTAAAATTCGATTATGATTACGGTATCCCTTTTCATAATCTGAATTATGAGAACTTGGCAAATAGAAATATTGTAGCAAAAGGACTGGTCTAGTATCATGTCTTTATGTGAGACATCATGAATCATGTCCCATATGCTTCGGATATAGGATCGATTGCATGTGCTCTACTATTCATCCTTTCTAAAATTTTCCAAATTCCTGGGGCATTAAGAAGGGAAAAGGTCTAGAATTGGATATGACTAAAATGATTAAGCAATTGTTGAGGACAATCTAAGGTTTACCAAAGATTGGTTGCTTAGGGACAGTTGGAAGTATAGTGTTAATTTTGGAAGGACCATATTGATATATTCTGAAAAAAGAGGCGACTCTTGTTCAAAAGTGATAGTCAAAATGAGAATATGGAAATATTCCATAGGTGGAAGTTATTCATTAAATCTGTGTAAGATTAGGAAACTTAATGCACGAAGGATGTTCAAAGCAATGTACTTTGAATTTGAGACTTCGTTTCCATGGAATGATCTCCATTGGAATACTCTGTAATGTCAATTGACAAGTCTTTGTGACTTTGTGCATAATCATTACAAGAGGATCAATGCATATAAGTTTAGAATCTAACAGATTTAGGTAAATGGCAAGAATTTGGAATTCTTGCATTTGCGGTGAGGATTTGGGATTGTGAAATGAGTATCATTGGAATTATGTTCAATCGATATATTTCACAAAGTAAAAGATCATAGACAAACATAGTGTGCATACTTGGTGTATGGCATGACTAGTGTTTAGAAAAACATAGTGTACATGCTTGGAGCATGGGACAACTATTGTTTTAATTCAAGTATAAAATTGATAGTTTGAAACAATATGCAATGAATAATGTGTAATCAATATGGTGATAAATAAAAGGTGTTTTATTTATATTCATAAGTTCTGAGACCATATTGGATTCGATTATTCTTGTGTTTCATTTTTCATGTTTTGACTTCCAGAATAAACTAGGTCATTCTTCCCGAATGACTAAGTTATTCAAACCATCCACAGTCGGTCATATGTTCGAAGTAGATATGAATCAAGACTGTCATGGGTTGGCTTGTAGAGGTCTAAGATGTTGGACAAAGCGGTGCTACAATACTCATGAGTGCTCATAAGTTCTGAATATTGGATTCAACCCACGCTCATTTGACTCACTTCATGGATTTTATCACGAGTGATCATGAGACGATAATATATTATATTCTTCAAACCTAGAGATATGAGTTGTTACTATGAGTTGGTTATACATTGATTGAACGAAAACGCATTGGTAACTCGATGTTATAAAACGTGCCTTTGTGTATGATTCAACAAGTAGAAGAACAAGCCATATGAGTCGAATTTTATCCATTCCTTTTACCTTCGGGATAAAAGCGATATATGTGGGCCCCTCGATGATTTAGTGATGACAAATGTAAGTGCTCGGCCGTGCCTGGACTGATTTGATTTGTTCAATTAGACAGTCGTCATAAATCGGGAATCGGGAAACAACAAAAGGATAGAGAGAATGATTTATAATCCATGTCTCAGTCCATATGATATCTAGAATGGAGGAATATATGATCCCTTATCTAATGGACAAGTCATTGACAAAGGTCAGAGTTCATCGACAAGGTTAGAGTTCGACAACGGCTTTTGAGAGCTACGATTTCCAGTTGGTTGTTGAAGTCATACGCAATAATAGTTTTAGACTTATGCAAGTGGTAGACTGTTGGATTAGTGTCTAAGTCTATAACTATAATTGGTATGTACTTGACCCGACTCGGCATGGTCCATTTGGGTTGCATGGCATCGAAACATTTGGATAGACCGTTTGTGAGGATAAGACATTTGTGACATATTAATATATTATAAGTTCTAATATATTAATATGAAATCATGTTATTTAATTAGTATTGATGAAGAATTAATTTGGACTTAATTTAGTGATAAAAAGAGACTAATTAAATATATGGGGATTGATTGTGTAAATCAATCATTCTTATATATATGTGGGCTTATGATCCATGATTCCTTATGTTGGGTTTAACCCACGTGGTGATCCATGGATACTCCATGGAGGTTAAAACCCATGGAGCATAAGGAATGGGAAAAGTCATGGGTTACATGGTGTAACCCTAATGTGCACACTATATAAGGACCCCTTTAGCTCAAGAAATTGGCACTAGTGATACATATATGAGGGCTAGCCGATTTGAGCATGAGTGTCTTCTTCTCATGGTTATTCCATGTGTTGATGATGTTGTGTGAACCATTTGAGGTGTCACACTTGGGGCACTAGGCTCTCGAGCTTCATGGAGTCAAGCTACATTAACAAGGTATGTATTCTATCTATTTTATTACCCAAGTATCAAAGATTGTATGCTAGTTAGGGTAATACCTTGGAATATTCATATTTGCATGTATGATAGAGAAAACATAGATCCAAGGTATTTAGGGTTGCATGTACACTTAGGAGTGTTAGAATGCTCAAAACCCAACATTAACCACCACCTCGGTGCTTCCCATGACTCGGTGACAACCTCCCCCCCACCAACAAATCGGAGTCCTACACCTCCTTCCATACAACATCTCGAATGGAGGTCGGTCGATACTATCATGATAACTGTTGTTGTAGGAGAACTTTGCTAGTGGGAGGTAAGTATCCCAACTCCCTCGGAATTCTAGCATGCAGGCCCGAAGCATATCCTCGAGTGTCTGAATCGTCCGCTCGCTCTGCCCATCAGTCTGGGTGTGGTAAGCGGAAATGAAGTGCAATTGAGTGCCCAACTCCTCATGGAACTTCCTCAAAAATCTAGAGGTGAAACGAACTTCTCGATCCGAGACAACAGATACCCGCACCCTGTGCCTTACTACCACCTCCCGAACATAAATATCTGCTAACTTTTCCACGGATATGCTCTCGGAAGTCGGAATAAAATACACACTCATGGTCAGTCTATCCACAATAACCCATATAGAATCAACACCCCGCATCGTTATGGGTAACTTGGTGACAAAATCCATATTTATCTCTTCCCATTTCCACATGGGGATGGGTAACGACTGCACCTTGCCTTGAGGTCTCTGATGTTTGGCTTTGACTTTCTTACAAGTCAAACACCAATCAACAAACCAAGCAACCTCTCTCTTCATATAGGGACACCAATAGCTTAACCTCAAATCTCGGTAGATCTTCGTGGCCCCCGGATGGATAAAAAAGTTGGACTTATGTGCCTCCTGCAAAATCTTCTACCTCACCCCACCAGATGTCGGAACCCAAACCCTACCACACTGAGTCAATAATGCCCGACTGTCTCTAACAAACAATGGAATCTGCCCTCTAATCCACTCGTTCTTCCAATTTTCCTTTTTCAAAACCTTCTACTCGAGCCTCCTTGATCAAGTCCAATAAGGGTGATATAACAGTCATCCTCAAGAAAATATCCCAAAGCGGTGAGCACACCGCCTTACGGCTCAAAGCATCGGCCACCACATTGGCCTTCCTAGGGTGATAGAAAATCTCGCAGTCGTAGTCTTTCACCACATCTAACCACCTCCACTGCCACATATTCAAGTTCGACTGATCCATCAAATACTTCAAACTCTTATGATCGGTGTAGATAGTGAATCGGACCCAGTATAAATAGTGCCTCCAAATTTTGAGGGCAAATATCACCGCCCCCAATTCCAAATCATGTGTGGGGTAATTCGCCTCATGAGGCTCCAGCTTCCTTGAGGCGTAGGCAATCACATGCCCTCTCTGCATAAAGACAGCTCCCAAACCCGAAATAGAAGCGTCGCAATAAACTACGAAATCATCCAATCCCTTGGGTAATGAAAGAATAAGAGCCTCACACAATATTTGCCTCAAAGTATCGAACGCCAACTACTGATCGGAACCCCACCGAATGGTTGCATTCTTCTTGGTCAGGCAGGTCAAAGGTACTACAATCTTGGAGAAGTCCTGAATGAATCTCTGATAATACCACACAAGACCCAAGAAACTCTGAATCTTGAACGCATTTTTTGGGTCCTCCCAACGCATTACAACCTCGTTTTTGGTTCCGGATCCACAAAGATAGCATCCTGATTGATGATGTGCCCCAAAAAATACACCTCACGCAACCAAAACTCGCATTTGGAGAATTTGGCATAAAGCCTCTCCCTCCTCAAGGTCTCTAACACCTCTTGCAAATGTTGCTCATGCTGCTCTTTAGTCTTAGAGTAGACCATAATATACTCAATGAAAACAATCAAAGAACAATCCAGCATCGACCTGCAAACCCGGTTCATGAGATCCATGAATGCTGCAGGTACATTGGTGAGCCCGAATAGCATCACCACGAACTCATCATGCTCATAACGAGTTCTGAAGACTGTATTCTGCACATCCTCATCTTTGATCCTCATCTGATGGTATCCCAAACTAAGATCAATCTTGGAGAACCAAGATGCACCCTGAAGCTGATTATATAAATCGTCGATCCTCGAAAGTGGGTAACGGTTCTTCAGTGTCAGCTTGTTTAATTCCTGATAATCGATACACATCCAGTGTAACCCATCCTTCTTTTTCATAAACAGGATCGGTACTCCCCACAGGGAACTGATCGGTCGAATAAAACCCTTGCCTAGCAGCTCCTGCATCTGCGTAGACAACTCCTGCATCTCAGGCGGGGCTAGGCGATACAACGTCTTCGCGATATGAACCGAACCATGCTATAACACCCTAAAAAAAATTAAGGTAAAATTTCGTTCTTAAATTAATAAATTGTTAATGCATATCATTTCCATGAAACCAAAGTGATTCAGAATTTAAAAAACATTATCAAATCAGAGTAAAACACAGAATGCGGAAACATATGGTGTATGCTCTGCAATCATCCCGAGCTCTTCCTTTTGAAAACCGAAGTACCTAAAACATAAAACTGAAAACCGTAAACACAAAGCTTAGTGAGTTCCCCAAGTTACCACATACCATACATAACAAAACATATAATGGACCCCGCCCGACATCGGACCCCGTCCGGTATCGGGCCCCGCCCTGCATCAAGCCCCGCTTGGTATACATATATGTCAGTCATCAGGCCCCGCCTAGCATCGTGCCCCGCCCGGTATAAACATGTAAACAAATAAACATATAAACACACAACACATGCCATAATCACAGAGATAAATAGCATACAGACTAGTCATCGGCCCCCGCTCGTCGTCGGGTCGTACCTGGTAATCATAAAAACATATACAAATAACTAGCATACAATACATTAATCAACCCCCGCCTGTCATCGAGTCCCGCTCGGTAAACATAAAATACATAACACATGCAAGAGTCACGTAGACAATAAGCATACTAAGCATAAAAAACCATGGGCCAACATTAGTGCCTTCGACCCGCTAAATATAGTGAGGAGACTCACTTCACACTGTCGAATCACAAAGACGATCCCTGGCTGCTGGCTGACAGATTCCCGAACTGTCAATCATCAAGACAACACCCAATTAACAATTGGGTTCCAATGCATAACCATAAATCCATACTTGGGGTAAAAAGACTATTTTACCCCTAACCCAGCTTGGAATAAGACCAAGGCCCAAAATCACACTCTAGAGGCCCACAAGCCAAATGGTTAACCAAGGCACAATTATGGCCCAATTTTCCAAATTGGGCCCAAACCCCTTACATGGACCTTACCCTAAAGCCCTTCCAATTTTCCTAATCTATACACTAGTTCTCAGATGGCCCAACAAGAACCAAAACACCTAAGCCCTTCCAATTTTCCCAACTGACCACTCCGCTTCTGATATTTGAGATTCCCACTAGAAACAAAATCACCGACCAATTATCCCTGCAGAAAACTTATACTTGACAGAAGGCTCAGATAATCCTTCGAGTAGGAGACTTATCCCTGCAATGGTTAGACTCAGACGAGAGCTGCGCAACAGGATCAAGTCATCTGCTCTGAGATTATCCAGTCCCAACTGCAAGTGACATGACATTTCCTCCGAATAACAAGCTACCCAACACATAAGTTCCAAATCAATAATACTACCTTGACTTATCTTGATGCCTACCAACAATTAATAAATCTAAGGCAAAGTCACAAGAGCTGATCTACCATTCCAAACTGAATCCATTCATTACTCGTGAACCCTTTAACCGATGCCCTCGGCATATAGATACCCTGATCTTCAACCCACGTAAATGGAAATTATGCACAAAACATTCGCGATACCCGACTCGAGGTCTTACCTAAAACTAACCTGATACGCAACTCATAACCCAAGATCCACAGATTTGCACTTGCATTTCACCCAAGAGTTTCTGATAACGACAACCCTTCCTAGACAGAGATATAAAGGTTCCCAAACAAATGCTGAGACTACCATTCTCTCACCTGGATCAACCACCAGGTTCCCAAGAGTCTAAATAACAAGGCTATGTAGCCTATAAACCTTTATATGTTACACACTGACCGCCCAACGTATTTTGTCATTCAAGGTCCAAATCCTTGACCCAACGGTCTCGACCAGGTCCCACTTGTATTTGCCAAAATTACACGGGCCTCACCCACGGGTCCCAACCAACTATACCACGGATCTCCCTCGCTCACTGGTCCCAACCGCCTAGAGCTATAGAGGCCCCGCTCTGCTACGGACCCCAATGGTCCTCAAACCAAAACAAAGAAATACTCCTTGATAGTCCTGGCCGGCGTGCCAAAGGTACAAATGATTTCCCCTTTACACTTATGACCATCACCAACGTTCGTCTACTTCAGCCTAGTGAATCCTAGAATCCCATCGCAATCCTTCAATACTTCAAATCGACCATGGTTACCACGCATGGCCTTATCACACCTTAACCATCACAACTTCACGCACCTGAGTCGAAACCCTCATCCAACCAGGTGTTTTGGTCATACTTCAAATTCTAAAACCCTCATCAGTCAAGAACAGGTAGTGCGGTCCTAACACGACCCTCGATCTAGATCCATCCACAAACCTACTATACATAAGAAAGAAGGCGTCAACCAGGTGTTGGAAGTTTTCCTGGACTTCTAACTTATACAACTTCAATCCAGACGGCCTCTTGGGTCGTCTCTATTCCTTACCAGGATGCGAAACTTGCCCTAGTTCCACACCCGATCCAACTCCCGAAAATTCTGATTGATTCTCCCCTACTTGGATTCGACGAAGCTCTTTCGTACCATAAGTCTGATGGATTCCCAACCCATCAAACCTCATATAGCATGAACCGCTTATGACTTGCGCTTATCAAAAATATCTTTCCATTACTAGCCAATCTCAACGATTTTCCAACTCCTGGAATCTGAAAGAATACCCTTGAGACCTTAACCAGTTCGATGTACTAAATCACCTCCCATGATACCATTCCAATTCCTTGAGTTTTTATGCCTGCGACTAAGAACCATAACCCTTTCCATGCACTGACAAACCTCCACTCTAATTTCTATCCTCAAGGAATCACTGAACTCTAACCGACTTCAGTGCATGCGAAGATACTATTCCCTGGACACATCCAATGATCAAACACTTCACACAACTGATACCACCATGTTTTTGCTATCGTTCCTTTCCTAGAAATGGTACTGCCTTGAACTCCAAAGTTCTCCCGTAGGCAACTGCTGATCATACCCGAACAAATGACAGAACCACTGAACCCTGAATTCACTGGAGAACTGTCCCCTGACCAAAGATCCTCCAAGCAATACTCCTGAACTGATCCCGGCAATGACCCTGAACAACAATGGCACATGTGTGACCCACTCCACAAGATACGACCATCCGAAGATTTATCGAAGACTCTGGCATGCAGAATGATATATCCCAATCCTAGATCATATAATCCACATGATAGTAGAGAATCTACTTGAGATATAGCTTATGTAACCCAATTATAATTCCAACCTAATACAAATTCACGATATCAACCCCAGAGAAGACAGAAGTTGAAATACCCGTAGGAGTATCTGAAGAAATCCTGACATACACTACTGGAGTTACCTTGAGTACAGGGTACAAAACTCCCCTCCGATCCCAAATGACAGAGATATACATAATATCCTCCAAGACTTAGGCTCCCGATGAGCCCCCAACTGCCCTACCACAATCTAGGCCCGAAAGGCAAAGAGATGACCATCAAGAACTCTAAAATCCCTGTCTTGGATGAACCCAAGACGACCAAGGTCCAATCTGATACACCACGAATAATCTCCAATGAGGTGAACTCCCACATCGGCGTACGATCGGCTCAACACCTGCTGTTGAGCCGAAACCAGAATTTGAATCCCATTGTGAGTGCTCATCACCATACTGAAACAATATTCACAAGATCCGAATATTCCCAAGATCCCTCATCCCAAAGGCTTCTTAGATTCTCCAAGACTCTCTTTGATTCGAGTATGGATATTGTGCTTCCAGTAGTACGGGCCCGATAATACCTTCCATACATATCCATACTTTCCTCAAGAATCCTCCCGAATCCTCTAAGTCACCTTCTTAAATCTATACACCAAACACTTAAGAAACGGTACATCAAATCCCACTAAAGCAATCCCTAGGTTTTTCAAGGTTCCCGACCTTACCCTGCCATTAGCTGCTGAAGAACTCCTCATAATGCCAGTCACCCACCTCATGAATAAAATCACATGCAACAAAGCTTAGATAATCCTTCGAGTAACAGACTCATCCCCTACAACGGTTGGACTCAGACAAGAGATGTGCAATAGGATCAAATCTATCACTCTGAGATTATTCAACCTTTGTAACATGTGACTTGACATATTCACTTAGTAGTTAACTCCCATCACTTAAGAGTTCCACAAAGCACAGAGCAAGGACCATTCGTGTGGTACACTCCAATACCACATACTACAACTCATACAATGAGCTCCCATTCCCACTACTGACTGCCCACGCATCCAAATCAAACCCAATCTAGCATCCCGTGCTTCCTAGGCTACCAGGCATCACATAATAGGCCAACCTATCACTGGCTAATCAGAACTAGGATGAAAGTCTACAAGCTCATACAATAGGAAACACAACATCTCTCCTACCATTCTATCATGTAGAAACTGAGCAACTCCTTAGCCCTAACTGGCATGCGATTCACAGACTCATAAATCAAATCATAACAGATAACATGTATGGGTATTCTTGCAAAACTTATTTGAGCTCGGCTGATTGCATGCACCACACCCTTTTCTTATTTTAGAAAACTCTTTTCTTAAGTATATATATTTCTTTTTGAAAAACCATACAAAATCCTCAGTTTGAGTTCAGACACACCCGAGAGTGTGCCCGAATCCCTCAAACCAAGGCTCCGATACCAACTTGTAAAGCCCCAAAAATAATTAAGGTAAAGTTTCATTCTTAAATTAATAAATCGTTAATACATATCATTTCCATGAAAACAAATTGATTCAAGATTAACAAAACACTATCAAATCAGAATAAAACACAGAATGCGGAAACATATGGTGTGTGCTCTGCAATCATCTCGAGCTCTTCTTTTTGAAAACCGAAGTACCTGAAACATAAAACTGAAAACCGTAAGCATAAAGCTTAGTGACTTCCCCAAGTTACCACATACCATACATAACAAAATGTAAAATGGTCCCCGCCTAGCATCGGACCCCGTCCGGCATTGGGCCCCGCTCGACATCGAGTCCCGCTCGGTATACAGATCTGTCAGTCATCAGGCCCCGCCCGGTATAAGCATGTAAACAAATAAACATATAAACATATAATATATAAACACACTACACATGCCGTAATCACAGAGATTGATAGCATACAGACTAGTCATCGGGCCCCTCCCGGCATCGAGTCGTACCTGGTAATTGTAAAAACATATACAAATAACTAGTAAACAATACAATCATCAGGCCCCGCCTAGCATCGAGCTCCGCTCGGTAAACATAAAATACATAAAAAATGCAAGAGTCACATAGGCAACAAGCATACTAAGCATAACAAACCATGGGTTGGTATTGGTGCCTTCGACCTGCTAAATATAGTGAGGAGAGTCACCTCACACTACCGAATCACACAGACGATCCCTGGCTGTTGGCTGACAGATCCCCGAATTGTCAATCATCAAAATAACACCTAATTAATATATGGGTTCCAATGCATAATCATAAATCCATACTTGGGGTAAAAAAGACTATTTTACCACTAACCTAGCTTGGTCTAAGACCAAAGCCCAAACTCACACTTTGGAGGCCCAAAAGCCAAATGGTCAACAAAGGCCCAATTATGGCCTAACTTTCCAATTTGGGCCCAAACCCCTTACATGGGCCTTACCTTAAAGACCATCTAATTTTCCTAATCCATACACTAGTTCTCAGATGGCCCTACAAGAACCGGAACACTTAAGCCCAAAAGAAAGGCCCAACTCGAAGCCCAAACATGATTAATGTTTTCACATAAAATGACGAATAGGGTTAAGTAAGAACTCTTAACCCATTAAGGACTTAATCCATTAAGCCCATCACTCTACTAGGTCAATCATACAATGTGGTCGGGCATAATTCATAACTCCAATCTAACGGTCCAAAACGCGGGTCTCGACAAGTCTCAACAAAATCTCCAAGATTAGGGTTTTCTAAACCCTAATTAGGGTTTCCAACCCAAACACATGCCAATTAGGTCCACGGTTAAGATTTTAGATTAATTTGGGTTTCACTAGGTCGGGCACCACCCACTGCCACCTCGGGTGGTGGTGGTCGATGGTGGTTCACGGTGGCAGCCACCACCTCACGGTGGTGGTGGTTGTGATTCTAGGCCAGAAAAAATGACAAAAACATTCCAAACACCAGTCCAATCACACATATAAACACACAACCACTGGATATGGTGGCTAGTGGCGGCAAAATGGTGGCAGCCACCACTTCACGGTGGTGGTGGTGGGTTTCCCTTGGTTTTCCAGCAAAATATTTCTCATACAACAACACAAATACAGAAAAGAACATATATAGTCGATGATACATACACTCAGCCACCTCCTAGGCAGCTGTCGTCACCAGAATAGACGAAAACAGCGGCCAAAGGCCACCGACAGCAGCTACGATGCACATGATGCCGAACATATAGAGAGGAACGAAGGAGTGAGATGCGGTTAGCCTTACCGAGAACTTTTCAGTTCGTTCACGACCCATGTATCGATGTTCACAACTCCTTCTTCGGTCTTTGGCAGTTCTCCCGGTTGCTCGCGACGTCACTGGCAGCGGGGTTATCGTGGTGGCTTCCGGCGGCAAGGTAGCAGGTGGAAGTGTGGCGGTCGGACTCGACTTGGCGGTGGCGGCTGAGAAAGCTCCACAATGGTGGCGACTGAAGGAAATAAAACTAGGTTTAGGGTTGCATCTAGAAAACGAGGGGGAAGGGGGCACCGGGTTTATCCCGTATCTTATTTTCAAACATATATTCATTATTCCAAGTTTGGCCCTCCTCCACCAAATCTTTTCAACTTAACTCCAATATTTACCAAACATCCCCTAACTTCTAGAATTCTTTACAAAACCACCCCAAAATCACAATTTAACCCCCAAAGTCCAAAATTATGACATTTAATTCCCCGAAACCAACACCCTACTAAATTTATTATGGATTTAGGGCTAATATTGAATAATAAATTTTATCTATTTATTTACCTAAATTATTATGGATTTAGGGCATTTAATTCCCTGAAACAAACACCCTGCTAAATTTTATCTATTTAACCCCCAAAGTCCAAAAATGAAGCCCACCACCGAAGGCCCAAATACCGCAACCCACTGCTCAGTACATGGGGTGTACTCAGCTTGTATGCTAAGTGTACATGCTTAAGGGCTTGTACACTATGCGTACGAGCTTGTATGCCTAGCGTACTCCTCAGGTTTGCCAACTTTACATTTTAGCTCTTAATTGGTTAAGACATTAGTCCCAAAACTCAGATCTGATCTCCTTGAAGTGGTTCGTCACGTAAAGTTGCAAACTTTATGTGTATGCAAGGCTTAATAAGATCCTAAAGCTTAAAAGAGCTTAATAAATGAGTTAATACTTTCATGGTGGTCACAAACACCATAAAGCTTGTACCTTTAGGCTTAAGGAGTCCCCTAAACGTCTATATCTACAAGATTGGCATCTCAAATGGTCTTAACTCTTCAAGACCAACCAAAAGGACCCAAAAAGGACCAAAACAATATTAAGAATATATCTAAGCAATAGATAAGCAAGGTGTGAACTTTATACCTCTAGAAGCCCCCTAAGATGATGTGGATGTTGGATCTAGAAATTCAACCACGTCCAAGTCTTGCACCACAAGATATTCTTCTTGTAAACACACCAAAAATGGCTCCTTTTTCTTACCTCATGCTCTAAAATCACTTCTAATGGATATTTAGGGTTTTTGAGGACGTTTAAAGGCAAGGAGGCTTGTAAAGGTGAGGGTCCAAAGGCCATAAATAGGTTTAAATAGGGGACAAGTGTGAAGATTAGGGTTTTAGACACATGTCATGTACGCCCCATGTACCTCCTCGTATGTCCTGCGTACGAGGCTTAGCTGCCCGATCATGCACGTGTAACACCCAGTTCCTGGCACGTATGTAAATTCAAGTAAGTTCATGTTTTTCTCTGGGACTCGGCGAGTTGGAGGCCCAACTCGTAGAGTAGACTCGATATTGACCGGGAAGTTTAATGATCTACTCGACGAGTCGGGAGACCGAATCGACGAGTAGAAGCTGTCTGGATGAAACCCTAATATTTAGGGTTTGCTCCCTATTTAAACGAATTATTCTGCCCCAACCCAGCCTCCATCGTCCCTCCCAACCCAGAGAAACCCTAAATCGAAAGCCTTATTTGAGTGTTCTTGAGCTTTTTGGTGCCTTTTGTGTGTATTTGAAGTTGGAAAAGGAGAAGGGAGCTTGGGAGATCAAGGGAGAGCAAGTAGATCCAGAAGTATTGACACATTTCCTGCTCATTTGAGGTATAAAGCTGATACCTTGGCTATTCATTACTTAGATCTTGATCTGGGGCTATTTTCTACCTTTTCTAAGCTTAGTGAAGCTATACTCGGATTTGTGTGTGTATTTGGAGTTGTACTTCAGATCTGGAACCATTGAGGGTTCCCATGTCATAAAGGTGCCAACTTTATGGCCATGGGAGACCTATGCAACATATAAACCCCCTTGATGGCTTTTGAGCCAAGAACCCCATGCATGTACATCAAGTTTGTGGCTTTACATATAATATGGACCCTAGGAGGTCAGATCTATGATTTGGATGAGTTAAGACCGATTAAGATCGACTGTTTAGTTTTGGACAAAGAGGGACTCGGCGAGTCGCTTAGGTGACTCGGCGAGCCGGGTCGGAGTTTCCCCCAAAACGACTTCTGGAAGTGGTCTTTGAAGGAAAACTCAGCTTGTTGGGGTTAGCTATGGACTTGAAGATCAAAGGACTCGACGAGTTGAAGGAGGAACTCGAAGAGTTCAAGGCAATGTCCCAACCACATGAAGACGGACTCGACATGTTCAGGGAGAACTCGGCGAGTCATAGACTAAATACCTTCATATTGATGAATATGAACTCGACGAGTCAGTTGAAGAAGGTCCCGATGTTCATTGAAGGAGAACTCGTCGAGCTCTTGCTAGACTCAACGAGTAGGGACGGGATTGTAGCATTTTGTGGACGTGAGGACTCGACGAGTTGGTGGACCAACTCGGCGAGTCGAGTCCACCAGATGTTGACTTTGACCAAGGTTTTGACCTTGACTTTGACATGGACTTGAGTTGACCCTTGTAAGGTTTATGAGCACGAAATCGTAATTTAGAAAGGATGCTGTGTAGGGATCGAGAAGTCGAGAAGAGTTGATTTCCATACCGAGGACAGTGCAGACACTACCCGACATTGAGGTGAGTTACCTTCCAATAGAAGTGGGTCTAAGGCACCAAGGCCAACCCACTAGTAGTTGATTATAGTTGAGATGATTGTCTTTGTGATAATTGTCTGGTTTGCTATTACTTGATGTGTTCTATGTGCCAGTATGATATGTTCTATGTGATAGTGGTAGTAGGAGGGGAATAGTCCCCCCCCCCCAATTCGGTCGTTAGGACCGAAGGGTAGGTCGTACACCCCAGATATGTTTGACAGCATGATTATGATATGTTATTATGTGATAGTAGTAGGGGTGAAATAGTCCCTGTGATCGGGTGAGATAGACCGGAGGGTAGGAAGGCACCCCAGAATGGATTGACATGGATAGGTCAACACCCCAGAATAGCTTGACATGGGTAGGTCAGCACCTTATAATGGCTTGACATGGGTAGGTCGGGCACCCCAGAATTACCCGGTAGCATGTATGTTGAATGGTATGTGGTATGATGGGGTAACTCACTAAGCTTCGTGCTTACAGTTCTTAGTTTTGGTTTCATGTACCTCTTCAGCTAAGAGGAAGGAGCCGGTAGGGTAGCAGCGCATCACACACACATGATTTTCGTTTTAAGAACGCTAGGATTGTACTCTGACATTTTACTATTTGATGTTATGGTTTTCGAGACTTGTGATTTGTGACTTGATGTTTTGAAATGATAGTAACGATGTTTTCCATAAACTATTTTTATAAGTAATATGATTAAACAAAAAAAAAATTGGGTCTCGATTTTGGGATGTTACAAGTTGGTATTAGAGCCTTGGTTTAAGGGATTCGGGCAAACCTTCGGGGGTGTCTGGACTCAAATCGAGGGCTTGAAGGATTTTTACAAGAAAAATGGTTTTCTAAAATTTAAAAATAAGGAGTTTTGAGAAAGAACAAGGTGTGTGATGCGTGCGACCGGCCGAGATCAAGCAAGTTTTCCCCAAGATACCCATACATGATATGTTATGTTATGTGATATGATTATGAGAGCTACATGCTAGACTAGGGCTAAGGATCTAGGGAGGATGCCTTGTATGCATGTTATGTGATTATGAGAACAGCATGCTAGATTAGGGCTAAGGATCTAGGAAGGATGCCTTACATGCCTGTGGTATGAGTTTATTGAGCTATATGCTAGGGCTGGTTAGTCTATAGTATGGTAGCCTGATTAGGTTATGCTTGGTAATGGTTACTCAATCCACGAATGCTGCTTGCTTTGTGCTTATAGGGGTTCCAGCTAGCTTTAACTGACTAGTAAGCGAATATGTAATAGTATTCGCAAGCTAGTTAGGGAAAGATGGTAGGGACTCCTTGTGCAGCTGATGGCGGAGAGTAGGTCGGAGAATGCCCTAGGACAAGCCTAGGATGAGATTAGTTTGGAAAGAAGTATTAGTAGAAAGGACTTGGTGAAGTCGAAGCAATCCTTGAGGAAAGTACGGATACATGTGGAAGGTAGTATGGGGCCATACTACTGGAAGCAAAGGATCCGTACTCGAATCAAGGATGGCTAAGATAGAGCCAGGAAACTTGGAGAGTGTGTGAGACCTCTCGATAGTATGTATGACCCTGCCATTTATGTGTATGGAAATTACGAGACATAGAGCAGGAGGTTCAGGGTCTGGATCAGGAGCAGGCTCGGGTGCGGGATCCGAGCAGGTTGATGACGGGCTATGCGAGTTCATCGTGCCTGAGATCACGAGAGGAATCCTTGAGGTGACCCGGTCATTTTCGGGTCGATCAATGAGGGGATTATTGAGCTGATGGAGGATCGCCTCCGGACATTCAAGAGTGACTTGGCATCCTGCCAGTCAGGTACGTGCACATTGTCCTTCAAGGACTTCAGGGGGAGTGGTGCGCCAGACTTTCACGAGGTGAAGGACCCCATTGTTGCCAGGAGATGGATCGCATATATCGAGTCTGCGCAGTTGACGAGCTTCTGCCCGGAGGGGTCGAGGGTCCGCTTTTCTGCGGGTTGTTTGAGGGATAGAGCTAGGGATTGGTGGGAGTCAGTTAGTGACTCACTGGGAGACCCAACCATCGAGGCTACGACTTGGTCAGACTTTGTGACCAGGTTCAGGGCTAAGTTTGTGCCAGCTGTGGAGCTTCAGCAGCTGGCCAGGGAGTTTCTTGTCATGAGACAGACTACGGAGTCAGTGGCGGAGATCACCGTCAAATTCGGAGAGAGGGCCTTGTTGGTACCTCAGTATGCAGGGGATGAGGAGATGCGGAAGATCCGCTATCATGATATGTTGAGGGCTGATATTCGGGAGCATGTCAGCTATTCAGCCTCCCCGACCCTGGAATCCATGATTGTCAGGGCGAGGGAGAGAGAGATTGACTTAGAGCACCTCAGGAAGAGGAAGGCAGAGACGGAGCCGGTTACTGGGGTTTCGGGGAAGAAACCCAAGGGATCCGACACGAGGTCGAAGGCTAGATGTGCCAGAGCCGCTGCAGGAAATGCGGCAGGCCGCATGAGGGAGCTTGTAGAGCGGGATCATCAGGCTGCTACAAGTGCGGCAAGACGGGGTACTTTGGCATGGATTGTACTGCCCCTACCCCCACTATTCAGACATCAGACCTGATTTGCTTTCATTGCAATCAGAGGGGCCATGAAAAGGCCAATTTCCCTAGATTGATAGTAGCAGCAGTGCCAGTGGTGGCGCCGACTCCAGCGACTGCACGAGTTACGGATGAGCGGAAGGTTAAGTCAGAGGCTCCAGTGGTGAGGAGCCGAGCTTTTCAGTTGACAGCGGAGGAGGCACGCGCCGTACCCGATGTCGTGACTGGATCGTTCCATGTGAACGGTATCTCGGTTTAGGTGTTGTTTGATTCGGGTGATACCCGATCATTTGTCTCTCTTGCGCTTACCAAGAGGTTCCCTGAGTCTTCGGGCATGTTAGATTGCCCACTAGAGGTCGAGATTGCGGACGACCGATCAGTGAGAGCATCAGAGGTTTTCAGGGATTGTGTTTTGAGACTGTTCGAGGAGCGCTAATTGGTAGACTTGGTTCCCATACCATTGCGGGGGAACAAGGTTATTATAGGTATGGATTGGTTGAGCCCCAATGGGCCAGCGATCGACTGCGCGCAACAGTTGGTCCGGGTCAGGACCCCAAGTGGGGGAGAGCTGGTGATTAAGGGCGTGAGGCCACAGCGTGGACCAGCTTTATGTTCAGCAGCGAGAGCTAGACGCTACCTCCAGCAGGGGTGCGCACGGTATGTCGCCTATGTCTTGGATACTCGAGAGGCAGGTAAGGCGACAGTGAGTTATGTACCGGTGGTACAAGAGTACACAGATGTATTTCCAGAGGAGCTGCCTGGGATACCTCCAGAGAGGCAGGTAGAGTTCAGGATCGACCTAGTCCCTGGTGCGGCTCCGATAGCCAAGGAACCGTATCAGTTGGCTCCTCCTGAGATGCAGGAGTTGTCTACACAACTGCAGGAGCTGTTAGACAAGGGATTCATCAGACCGAGTAGTTCCCCCTGGGGAGCCCTGATTCTATTTGTGAAGAAGAAGGACGGGTCGCATTGGATGCGTATAGATTACCGGGAGCGGAATAAGGTAACGGTGAAGAACCATTACCCACTCCCGAGGAATGATGATCTCTTTGACCAGCTTCAGGGAGCATCTTGGTTCTCCAAAATCGATCTGTGTTCGGGTTATCATCGGATGAGGGTCAGATAGGAGGATGTGCAGAAGACTGCTTTTCAGACGCGATATGGTCGCTCTGAGTTCGTGGTGATGCCTTTTGGGCTTACCAATGCTCCTGCCGCGTTCATGGATCTCATGAATCGCGTGTGTAGACCGATGTTGGATCGATCTGTGATAGTTTTCATTGATGACATCTTGGTCTATTGCAAGACACGGGAGCAGCATGAGGAGCACTTGCGGGAGGTATTGGATACTCATAGGAGGGAGAGATTGTATGCCAAGTTCTCTTAGTATGAGTTCTGGTTGTGCGAGGTGCAGTTTCTTGGGCACCTTGTCAACGATAATAGAATTTCAGTCAACCCGGCCAAAGTGGAGGCCGTGATGAGGTGGGACGTTCCGAGGTCCCCATCTGAGATTCGGAGATTCCTGGGATTGGCAGTTTACTATCGGAGATTCATTCAGGACTTCTCCAAGATAGCCATGCCTTTGACCCGATTGACAAGGAAAGCCATGGTCTTTCGTTGGGGGCCTGAGCAACAGGCCGCATTTGAGACGCTGAGACAGATATTGTGCGAGGCGCTAATCTTAGCCTAGCCGGAGGGAGTGGATGGTTTTATGGTGTATCGCGATGCGTCCATCTCGGGTTTGGGCACGGTATTGAGGCAGAAGGGGCATGTTATCGCCTACGCTTCAGGTAGCTGAAGCCTCATGAGGCAAGCTATCCGATGCATGACTTGAAGTTGGGGGCAGTTGTTTTTGCCCTCAAGGTTTGGCGTCATTACCTCTATGGGGTCAGCTGTACCATTTACACGGACCATAAGAGTTTGAGGTATCTTATGGATCAGCCGAATATGAACATGAGACAGCATCGATGGCTTGATGTGGTGCAGGATTACGATTGTGAGATCATCTACCACCGGGGGAAGGCCAATGTCGTGTCCGATGTGCTTAGCCACAAGGCAGCGCCGATCTGGTATATTTGCATGAGGATGAACGTGGTGACTCCGCTATTGGAGCGGATTTGAGAGGCGCAACAGGAGGCCATGAAGGAGGAACATCGCAAGAGATAACGTATCGTGGGTCAGGTTTCCTCCTTCGATTATGATAGTCGTGGATTGTTGACTCTACACCGTAGGGTGTGGGTCCCATATCATGGAGGTGTGCGCCAGGTATTGATGGAGGAGGCGCACAAATCTAGGTTTTCTACCCATCCCGGAGTGACGAAGATGTACAGGGATCTTTGTCTTGATTATTGGTGGCCCCGCATGAAAAGGGACGTAGCTTGGTTTGTTGAGAGATGTCTGACCTGCAGGAAGGTCAAGGCCAAGCACCAGAGGCCTCACGACAAGACCTAGGCATTGGATATCCCGCTGTGGAAATGGGAAGATATCACTATGGATTTCATCACGAAGCTTCCCAGTACCGTGGGGGGAGTGGATTCGATTTGGGTCATCATGGATCGGTTAACCAAGAGTTCCCATTTCATTCCAATTCAGGAGAGCATTTCGGCCGAAAAGTTGTCCGACTTCTATATCAGAGAGGTACTGGCTCGGCACGGGGTGCCAGCTTCGGTGATTTCCGACAGAGATGTGCGGTTCACTTTCAGATTCTGGAAGAATTTTCACGACGAGCTAGGTACTCGTCTGCACTTTAGCACCGCTTTTCACCCGCATACGGATGGTCAGAGTGAGCGAACCATCCAGACTCTGGAGGGTAATTTTGTTCCATTTCTATTCTAAAATTAGGCATGTTTTAGAAGGTGATATTGGATGGCTAGTTCTTGTTCATGTGGTGTGGCTGTACCGGGAACCCAGACTAGTTTTACTCTGTTCAGGGACTCTTGCAGGTGGTGTGTTTGTATCTCGTGAGAGTCATTGTCATTTATTTTATATCATCGGTGTAACGCCCGGATCCAGGTATGTATTCTAAATAAAAAATTATTCATTTTTGCAAGGGGACTCGACGAGTTGGAGGCCGTAACTCGTCGAGTAGAAATGGAATTTGGACGCGGGACTTGAAATCTACTCGATGAGTTGAGAGCCTCAACTCAACGAGTAGGGCTGCCAGAGTGAAACCCTAATTTTCAGGGTTTTGCACCCTATTTAAGCACCTTAACCTCCAAAGGTTGGCCTTATTTGCAGCCTCCATCACCCCTAACGCTAACCAAGAAACCCTAATCCCCTTTTGAGTGTTCTTGTGCCATTTTGTGCGTTCTTTGTGAAGTTGAAGAAGATGATCCTTGAAGAAAGAGCAAGGACCTGAGGGAGGAGAGTAGATCCAAAAGTTGAGCTCCATTTCTGGTTCAATAGAGGTAAAAAGCTTCTAACTTGTCCATTGTGTGCTTAGATCTCTTCATCTCCACTTTTGTTGAGTTTTTGGTCCAAGTAGCTTAGTCCTTGGGAAATGGACATCCCAAGTGATTGAACTTTCAGATCTGGGGTCTAGAAGGGGTTTCATGTCATAAAGGTGCAAACTTTATGATCATGGAAGCCCCATGCAAGCTCTAAGGTGTCATTTTGGCCTTTTAAGCCTCAAAAGGCCATGCATGGAAGGAAAGTATGAGACTTTACGTGTTTATTTGGTGTCTAGGGCCTAGATCTCAGTTTTCATGCCTTGGTTTGGAGTATTATGGCTTTTGGACAAAGAACTAAGTCTTAAAGAACTAGGGTTTGAGCTAAACCCATTAAGAAGGACTATTAACGGGTAAAGTTGGAAAATTTACCCTTAAAAGGGCATTTCCAGTATGTAGATGAAGTGTGGAGTTTGGATCTAAAGGATATGAGCTTAATCTATTAAGGTGGCTCTACAGACTGAAGAACTCGTCGAGTCCATAGAGGAACTCGACGAGTTGGGTTGGAATGTCCCGATTCTGTAAAAGGGAAAACTCGACGAGTAGAACGGGGGAAGTCTCGATATCATGGATACGAGGAAATCGATGAGTTGCGAAAGAACTAGACGATTTGGATGGAGATTTCCCAGGTTTTATGGATCATGGAACTCGACGAGTTGATGGACTAACTCGGCAAGTTGAGTCAACCAGGATGTTGAATTTGACCAGGATGTTGACTTTGACTTTGACTTTGACCAAAGTTGACCCTTAATAGGGTTATGGGTATGAAAGAGTAATGAAAGGAGATTTTTATGTGTAGGAGCTTGAGAGGAGTTAATTTCAGAGCCGAGGACAGTTCAACTACTTCACGAAATTGAGGTGAGTTACCTTCCAATAGAATTGGGTCGAAGCACCAATGTCGGCCCACTAGTAAGAGTTATAGTAGAGATGAGTCTTTGTGATAATTATTTGGTATGTCACTGTCTGTTATGCTTTCTGTTCTAGTATGCTACAATGTTATATGATAGTGGTAGGAGGTGCAGGATAGTCCCTAGTACTGGTCGACAGGAACAAAGGGGTATGCCAGCACCCTGATAAGCTAGGCAGTATATGGCTTATGTGATTATGTACTAGGATGTTATATGGTAGAAGTAGGGGGTGAAATAGTCCCTGGTACCGGTTGAAAGGATCGAAGGGGTAGGCCAGCACCCTGATATGCTAGGCAAGGTGCCAGTCGACATGACCAAAGGGGTAGGCTAGCACCCTGATATGTTAGGCAAGTTACCGGTTGAAAGAGACCGAAGGGGTAGGCCAGCACCCTGATATGCTAGGCGGTTACCGGTTAAAAGAGACCGAAGGGGTAGTCAAGTACCCGTATATGTTAGACAATATGTTTATTGTATGGTATGTGGTATGATGGGGGAACTCAAGCTTTGTTCTTATGATTTTTAGTTTTGTTTCAGGTCCTTCTTCTTCGAAGGGAAAGGAGCCGGCACAGTAGCAGAGCATCACACACACGATTTTCCGCATATTAGATTCTTGGGATTTGTACTCTAATGTTGTTTTATCATGGCATGTTTTGACTCTTGATATTTTGGTTTTGATATGAGTTGATAATATGGTTGTTTTTAGACAAATGGTTTTATAATTATTATATTAAAAATGAAATTTTTGGTCTTGAATTTTGGAACGTTACAAGTTGGTATCAGAGCCTTGGTTTGAGGGATTCAGACACACCTTCGGGGGTGTCTGGATTCAAATCGAGGGTTTGGAAATTTTTTACAAAGAAAACAATTTTTCAAAAATTAAGATTAAGAGTTTTGAGAAAGAACAAGGTGTGTGATGCATGCAATCAACCGAGCTCAATTAACTTTTCCGCAAGATACCCATACATGTTTTCTATGATATGTGATATGATTATGAGAACTGCATGCTAGATTAGGGCTAAGGATCTAGGAAAGATGCCTTATATGCCTATTGTATGTGTATGAGAACTGCATGCTAGATTAGGGCAAGGATCTAGGAAGATGCCTTATGTGCCTGTTGTATGTGCTTATTGAATTGCATGATAGTACTAACTAGTCGGTGATATGATAGCCTGATTAGGATATGTTTGGTTTTTGTTACTCAATGCCCGAATGCTGTTTGCTTTGTTCTTTTAGGAGTTCTAGTTATCTTTAACTAACTAGTAATCGAATACGCTAAGTTACGTATTACGAGGACTAAATAATTTCAGAAGGTTAGGTTTAGCCCTATTTCGTAGCTCTCGTTTGAGTCTAACCGTTGTAGGGAGAGACCTCTCATTCGAAGAGTTATCTGGTCTTAGTGATATGTAATGGTATTCGCAAGCTAGTTAGGGAGAGGTAGTAGGGGCTTCTTATGCGGCTGATGGCACAGAGTGGGACAGAGATTATCATAGGGTAAGCCTAAGATGAGATTAGTGGAGCAAGCAGTAATAGTGAAAGAGACTTGGTGAAGTCAAGGCAATCCTTGAGGAAAGTACGCATAGATATGGAAGGTAGTATGGGCCCGTACTACTGAAAGCAGAGGATCCGTACTCGAGTCAAGGAGGGCTGAGATAGAACCAGGGAACTTGTAGAGTGTGTGAGACCTCTCGAGGTTATGCATGACTCGAACGATTATGTTTTTTGTTTCAGAATGGTGGTGATGCGTCACGGAGCAGGAGGTTCAGGGTCTGATTCAGGTTCAGGTTTAGGTTCGGGTGTAGGTTCTGATCCAGTTGATGACAGAATATGCGAGTTCATCGCATCTGAGATTACCAGAGGCATCCTTGAGGCGACCCCGGTGATTTTAGAGTCGATCAAGGAAGGGATCACCAAGCTGATGGAGGAGCGCCTCCGGGCGTTCAGGAGTGACATGACATCTGGCTAGTCAGGGACGCGCACACTCTCCTTCAAGGATTTTAAGGGATGTGGTGTGCCAGAATTTCACGGGGTGAAGGACCCTATTGTGGCCAGAAGGTGGATTGCAGACATCGAGTCTACACAGTTGACGAGGTTCTGCCCTGATGGATCGAAGGTACGGTATGCCGTGTGATGTTTGATAGACAGGGCTAGAGACTGGTGGGAGGCAGTCAGTGATTCATTGCGAGCCTCGTCCATTGAGGCTATGACTTGGTCAGATTTTGTGACCAGGTTTAGGGCTGAGTTTGCGCCAACTGTGGAGATACAACAGCTGGCCCGGGAGTTTCTTGATATGAGGCTGACAACTGAGTCGGTGGCAGGGATTACCGCCAAGTTCAGGGAGAGGGCCTTACTGGTGCCTCAGTATGCGGGTGATGGGGAGATGACAAAGACCCGGTACTACGATATGTTAAGAGCTGACATCCGGAAGCATGTCAGCTACTTAGCATGCCCGGCGTTGGAGGATATGATAGCCAGGGCGAGAGAGCGAGAGATTGATATAGAGCACATCTAGAAGAGGAAGGCGGAGGTTGGGCAGGTGACTTGGGTTTCAAGGAAGAAACCCAAGGGATCTGGCTCTAGGTCGAAGGGCCAGCAGGGCCGAAGCCGCTGTGGGATATGCGGTAAGACGCATGAGGGAGTTTGTAGATTAGGATCATCGAGCTGCTATAAGTGCGGAAAGCTTGGGAACTTTAGCAGGGATTGTACTGCCCCTTTCCCCACCCTTCAGACATCAGACCTGATTTTCTTCCATTGCAATCAAAAGGGCCATAAAAAGGCCAACTGTCCGAGATTGACATCAGGAGCGCCAGTGGCGGCGCTAGCTCTAGCGACCCTGCAGATCACGGATGGCCGACTGGGCAAGACAGATGCTCCAGTGGTGAGGAGCCGAGCCTTCCAGCTGACCGCCGAGGAGGCACGTGCTGCACTAGATGTGGTGACGGGTATGTTTCTTCTCCTTAACACTTATTACATGTCAGTTATGATATTTATGTTCTATGTTTTATGTGTTTTGCTTAGGATCGTTCCATGTGAATGGTATCCCAGTACATGTGTTATTCGACTCAGGGGCTACCCGATCATTTGTCTCTCTTACACTTAGCAAGAGGTTTTCTGAGTCTTCGGAGATGTTGGATTCTCCTTTAGAGGTTGAGATTGCTGACGACCAATTTGTTCGGGCATCATAGGTTTTCAGAGATTGTGTTTTGAGGTTATATGACGAGCATTTCCTCGTGGATTTTGTTCCCATTCCGTTGTGTGGGAACAAGGTTATCATCGGCACGGATTGGCTGAGCCCTAATGGGGCGGTGATAGAGTGTGCGCAGCAGTTGGTACGTGTCAGGACCCCAAGTGGGGGAGAGCTCAGGGTGAGAGGCTGCAACATGGACTAACTTTATGTTCGACAACAAGGGCTAGTCATTACCTTCAGCAGGGTTGCGCAGGCTATGTCGCCTACATCATGGATACCCGAGAGGAAGGTGAGGAGACCGTGATAGATGTGCCAGTGGTGCGATACTACTAGGATGTATTCCCTGAGGAGTTGCATGCGATACCTCCGGAGAGACAAGTGGAGTTCAGGATCGACCTAGTCCCTCGTGCGGCTCCGATAGCCAAGGCACCATATCGTTTGGCTCCTCCCGAGATACGGGAGTTGTCTACACATTCGTAGGAGCTGTCGGACGAGGGATTCATTAGGCTGAGCCGTTCGCCTTGGGGAGCCCCGATCCTATTTGTGAAGAAGAAGGACAGGTCGCATCAGATGTGTATAGATTACCAGGAGCTGAGCAAGGTAACGTTGAAGAACCGTTACCCACTCTCGAGGATTGATGATCTCTTCGACTAGCTACAGGGGGCATCTTGGTTTTCCAAGATAGATTTGCGTTCAGGCTACCACAAGATGCGAGTAAGATATTAGGATGTACAGAAGACTGCTTTTCGGACTCGCTATGGCCACTACGAGTTCGTGGTGATGCCCTTTGGGCTCACCAATGCCCCTGCCGTGTTCATGTACCTCATGAACTGTGTATGCAGACCGATGTTGGATCGGTTTATGATAGTTTTTATTGATGACATCTTGGTTTACTCCAAGACGCAGGAGCAGCATGAGGAGCACTTGTGAGAGGTGTTGGATACCCGGAGGAGGGAGAGCTTGTATTCCAAGTTCTCCAAGTGCGAGTTCTGGTTGCGCGGGGTGCAATTTCTGGGTCACCTTGTCCACCAGGACGGTATTTTGATCGACCTGGCCAAAGTGGAGCCCGTGATGAGATGGGAGGTTCCGAAGTCTCCATCTAAGATTCGGAGTTTCCTCCGGTTAGCAGGATATTACCGGAAATTCATACAGGATTTCTCCTAGATAGCAGTACCCTTGACCAGGCTGATGAAGAAGGCCGTTGTATTTCACTGGGGGTCTGATCAGCAGGCAGCATCCGAGACGTTAAGGAATAGGTTGTGCGTGGCGCCGATTATAGCCCTGCCAGAGGGCGTTGAGGATTTTTTAGTATATTGTGATGCGTCCATTTCAGGTTTGTGCGCAGTGTTGACGCAGAGAGGGCACGACATCTCCTACGCCTCGAGGCCGCTAAAGCCTCACGAGGCGAACTGCCCGACGCACGACCTGGAGTTCGGGACAGTTGTTTTCGCCCTCAAAATTTGGCGACACTACCTCTATGGGGTCCGTTGTACCATTTACATGGACCACAAGAGTTTGAGGTACCTCATGGATCAGCCAAATCTGAACATGAGACAGCGGTGATGGTTAGATGTGGTGAAGGATTACGACTGTGAGATCCTCTACCACCCGGGGAAGGACAATGTTGTGGCCGATGCACTTAGCCACAAGGAATTCGTAGCCCCGATCAGAGACATCTATCTTAGGATGACAGTAGTGACTCCGCTTCTGGAGAATATCCGGGAGGACCAGGAGGAGGCTATGAAGGAGGAACACCGGAAGAGTGAGCGTATCATGGGCCAGATTTCCTCCTTCGACTATGATAGTCGTGGGCTGTTGACACTTCACCGTAGAGTGTGGGTTTCATATGTAGGTGGTGTACACCAGATCCTAATGGAGGAGGCGCACAAGTCCAGATTTTCCATCCATCCCGGGGTGACGAAGATGTATAGAGATTTTCGTCTTGATTACAGGTGGCCCTGCATGAAGCAGGTGGTAGCCTGGTACGTTGAGAGGCGCTTGACCTGCGGTAATGTCAAGGCTGAGCAACAGATACCTCATGGAAAAGTCGCAGCCGTTTGATATCCCTGTGTGGAAATGAGAGGATACTACTATGGATTTCATCACGAAGCTTCCCAGGACCGCACGGGGAGTGGATTCGATTTGGGTCATCATGGACGTTTGACCAAGAGTGTCCATTTCATCCTGATCCAGGAGAATATTTCAGCTGAGAAGCTGGCCGACATCTACATCAGGGAGGTGGTAGCTCGACACGGGGTGCCATTTTCCGTGATTTCCGACCGAGACGTGCGATTTACTTCCAGATTCTAGAAGAAATTTCATGATGAGTTGGGTACTCGTCTGCATTTTAGCATGACTTTTCACCCCAGACAGATGGTCATAGTGAGCGGACCATCCAAACCTTGGAGGACATGTTGTAGGCATACGTATTAGACTTTGGTGGTAGCTGGGATACGTACCTTCCCTTGGCAAAGTTTTCCTTCAATAGTAGCTACCACGCCAGCATCGACCGTCCTCCCTTTGAGATGCTTTATGGGAGGAAGTGTAGAACCCCGATATGCTGGGGTGAGGTTGGACAGAGGGTCATGGGGAGTACCGAAGTGGTAATAAAGATGACGTAGACGATCCAACAGGTCCGGAGCAGGCTTCAGACAGCTCAGAGTCGGCCGAAAAGTTATGCCGACAAACGTCGTTTGGACCTGGAGTTTCAGATAGGAGATATGGTCCTCCTGAAGGTGTCACCTTGGTAAGGAGTCATCCGATTCAAGAAGCGTGGCAAGTTTGGCCCTAGGTACATCGGTACTTTCAGGGTTATAGCCCGAGTAGGAAATGTGGCACATAGGCTGGATCTGCCAGCCGAGCTTAGTCAGATCCACATCACCTTTCATGTCTGCCAACTGTAGAAGTGCTCGGTAGATGACTCTGCAGTGGTGCCTCTAGAGGATATTCAGGTGGATGACAGCCTGAACTACATCGAGCGACCACTAGCAATCCTCGACATGAAAACGAAGGATCTGAGAAACAAGAGGGTTGAGTTGGTGAAAGTGCAATGGCAGCACCGCAAGGGCTCGGAATGGACCTGGGAGCCAGAGGATGAGATGAAGGAGCACTACCCAGAGCTATTCCCAGACGCAACAGACTTCAGGGATGAAGTCTAAAATAAGTGGGAGAGATTTGTAAAGCCCAGATTCTTGGTATGTATTTTAATAGAAAATTATTTATTTTTTCAAGGGGACTTGACGAGTTGGAGGCCCAAACTCGTCAAGTAGGAATATAATTTAGACGCGGGACTTGAAGTCTACTCCACAAGTTGAGAGCCTCAAATCGACAAGTAGGGCTACCATAGTGAAACCCTAATTTTCAGGGTTTTGCACTCTATTTAAACACCTTACCCTCCAAAGGTTGGCCTCATTTGCAGCCTCCATCACCCCAAACCCTAGCCACGAAACCCTAATCCACTTTTGAGTGTTCTTGTTCCATTTTGTGTGTTCTTTGTGAAGTTGAAGAAGCGGATCCTTGAAGAAAGAGAAAGGACCTGAGGGAGGAGAGGAGATCCAGAAGTTGAGCTCCAATTCTGGTTCAATAGAGGTAAAAAGCGCCTAACTTGTCCATTGTGTGCTTAGATCTTTTCATCTCCACTTTTGTTGAGTTTTTGGTCCAAGTAACTTAGTCCTTGGGAAATGGACGTCCGAAGTGATTTACCTTTTAGATCTGGGGTCTACAAGGGTTTTCATGGCATAAAGGTGCAAACTTTATGACCATGGAAGCCCCATGAAAGCTTTAAGGTGTCATTTTGGCCTTTTAAGCGCCAAAAGGCCATGCATGGAAGGAAAGTGTGAGACTTTACGTGTTTATTTGGTGTCTAGGGCCTAGATATCAGTTTTCATGCCTTGGTTTAGAGTATTATGGATTTTGGACCAAGAACTAAGTCTTAAAGAACTAGGGTTTGAGCTAAACACATTAAGAAGGACTATTAACGGGTAAAGTTGGAAACTTTACCCTTAAAAGGGCATTTCCAGTAGGTATATGAAGTATGGACTTTGGATATGAAGGATAGGAGCTTAATCTATTAAGATGGCTCAACCGACTAAAGAACTCGTCGAGTCCATAGAGGAAGTCGACGAGTTGGGTTGGAATGTCCCGATTCAGTAAAAGGGAAAACTCGATGAGTTCATGGATGACTCGACGACTAGAATGGGGAAAGTCCTGATATCTTGGATATGAGGAACTCGACGAGTTGCGAAAGAACTTGACAATTTGGATCGAGATTTCCAAGGTTTTATGGATCATGGAACTCGACGAGTTGATGGACCAGCTCGGCGAGTTGAATCAACCAGGATGTTAACTTTGACCAGGATGTTGACTTTGACTTTGACTTTGACCAAAGTTGACCCTTAATAGGGTTATGGGTATGAAAGAGTAATTAAATGAGATTTTTATGTGTAGGAGTTTGAGAGGAGTTAATTTCAGAGCCGAGGACAGTTCAGTTACTTCACGACATTGAGGTGAGTTACCTTCCAGTAGAATTGGGTCGAAGGCATCAATGTCGGCCCACTAGTAAGAGTTATAGTAGAGATGATTGTCTTTGTCATAATTACCTGGTATGTCACTGTCTGTTATCCTTTATGTTCTAGTATGCTACAATGTTATGTGATAGCGGTAGGAGGGGGGGGGGATAGGCCCCAGTACCGGTCGACAGGACTGAAGGGGTATGCCAGCACCCTGATAAGCTAGGCAGTATATGGCTTATGTGTTTATGTACTAGGATGTTATATGGTAGAAGTAGGGAGTGAAATAGTCACTGGTACCGGTCGAAAGAGACAAACCTAGCCTTCAATTTTCATCTTGTTCAAGACAATGTAATGATCTCTTTGTTTATCACCAAAAGAGAGAAACCTAGCCTTCAATTTTTTCTCTCCCTCTACTTGACTTTCCTCTAATCTTCCTCGTTATTGGGCATGGTCCATTCTTCTCATAAAAAGTCGTTTCATATTAATTTCACGGTCTTACCCAGATTTCAAAATAAGAATAAAAGGCATAATAAGGACGTAAAAAGAAACTACAAGGATGAACTAGAGATCTGTCTTTTTAGTTATAAGTTGTTATTTAGGTGGCTTCAAAAATCCTGTCCTTACTGTTGTTACTGTTGTTAGCGTAATGAGATTTTGGGCTTTATTTTGTATTGGGTATTATGTTGGCCCATTAACTATAAAACCTTAATTAGCTTGTGTGTGTACATATATATATATATATATATATATATATATATATATATATATTGTCTTTTCATTTCATTATATCTTGTACTTCTCATTTGACAATAATATAAAACCCTAGCTGTTTTATGTCTTGATAGTTTACATGGTATCAGAGCTCGGTTTGATCATCTATATTTTCATTTTTGGGGGCGAGTTGTTGCAATTTTGAGTATGGTTTTCTTTCACATTTATTTATTCTGTTTGATTTGATTCGTTTGTTTCATCGATTTCGATGGTTTCGTTTCGTCGATTGGTTTTGTTGATTTAGATATCTTGATTGTTGTTGTTGCTACTCGTATTTACTGTTGTTTTGGTTATTATCTTTTGACTTATATTGGAAATATTGCCCCGAGAGATGATTCTCTTCAGTCCATTAGTATCCAACTCGATGGCAAGAACTATGCCTATTGGAGTTATGTTATGAAAAAATTCTTGTGAGGCAAGACTATGTGGGCGATTGTCACGAGTGACAAGAAGAAACCAACATACGAGAAGGCTGATAATTATGCAACCTTTCTGGATTCAAAGGAGACTGATAACTCCAAAATCATTACTTGGATTAATAATTCTGTTATCCAGTCTATTGGTACTCAATTGGTGATGTATGACACATTAAAGGAGGTTTAGGATCACTTCGCTAGGCTGTATATTCAGTCTAACTTTTCAAAACAGTATCATTTGGAGTTTGATATTCGAGCACTCCAATAGAACAATATTAGTGTTCGGGGATTTTATGCAACTATGTTGGATTTGTGTGATCAGTTAGCTCTTACAGAACCACATGTGTTGAAGGCTTTTAAGCCTTATAGTGATAGAAGGGAAAAGCAACATTTGGTTCAGTTCTTGATGGCATTACGTTTGGATTTTGAAGGCTTGCGTGAAGGAATCTTGTATCGCACACCTCTTCCCACTATTGATTCGGTTGTTCATGAGTTAATTGTTGTTCAAACTCGTATCAAGTCCCATGCTGACAAAGGTCCCAAGACAGCCACTCCTGTTGTCTTTGTTGTTCCACAACGACCTTATTCTTCAAACAAGAATAGTCCCAAAGTTGCATTTGATGAGTGTGTTTTCTGTAAGAAGAAGAACCATTAAAAGGAAAATTGTCCTTTGCTGATAAGAAAGAGAAATCAGCAGCAACAACAAACGAGATCACCTGCATAGTGTCATCCTTCACAGTAAAACAAGTCTTCTGGATAGTCTCAGTCACGTCCTCGTTTCCATCTTTTAGGACACCATAGCACGTTGGTGCTGCACCTTTAGTTGAGAGTGAAACATATTTTACACCACCATCTGCATTGGATCCCCAGATTGATGGGCAGTTCAGACAGTTCATTGTTGCCAATCCAACTACCATGTCAGCTTCCATGTCTCATTCAGGCCTGTCTTCATCCAACACTTCAGGTATTCATCCAACACTTTGTAATCATCTCGTAAATCTGTCTCTAAGGAAAGAGGACGGAAAATCGTGAACAACGATATATTTGTTTTTTTCGATAAAAGCGTAGCTAAAAATTTTAAATGACAAAAGGTGGGATTTTTGGTAAAGAAGTGATTTTTATGGTATAATTCGGTGTATGTGCGTCCAATGTACAAGTGTACATCCATTCCCTTGGCCGTTGATCGCTTTAAATTTCAACTCACACGATTTGTTCCTTGTTAATAATGGTTTTCTAATGAACTCACCCTATATATATATATATATATATATATATATATATATATATATATATATATATATATATATATATATATATATATATATATATATATATATATATATATATATATATATATATATATATATATATATATATATATATATCGGTGTTGTAAAAATCGGCCTAAACGGCCGACCAATCGACGCCTAGGCGCTAGGCAGTGGCCAACCATTTACGTTTATGCCTAATCGGCCTATATAATCATTGCGGGTAAAATTCGGTCTAATTCGGACCTAATCGGAGCTAGGCGGAGTTGGGCGCCCTGATCGGTCAAATGCGGTCAACAAAATTCAAAACATTTTAGGAGCAAAATCGTCAAACCATTGCTAGGGTTCATTTCCTCTTACTCATTCCAACTCAATCGCATTATCAAGTTCACAGATCTCTCTCTCGACTCAAAAAAACGGCGATTTCTTCTTCTTCCAAGCATTCCATCTACAAGTTTCTCTGGTACGTCGTCTTCTTCCAAGGCCCAAGCTTGCCGTTGCTTTCCAAGGTCATCGTCGCAGTCCAGTCGGTGCTAGGTTGCGCCATTGCTCCTTCTCCTTCGACATCCACTGTCATCCTTCATTCTCCTCTGACCTCCTCCGCTCCTCCAAAATTCCTCCGACATCAGACTTCGTCTTTTGCAAAGGTTAGTTCTTCTACATTTACAAAGATGATATGTTTTACAGTTTCAGCTTTTTGAAAGGAATTAGATTGTTCACATTGATTAACTGGTACCTAATTTATGTTGGAGGATGTAGTTTTTACACAAGTTATCACTCCTCCCCTGCTCGACTCTGACTCCTCAAGCGACTACTACTCCGATGCTCTACTTCCCACAGCTCTATTATCAACATCTCTTTCAGCGCAGTAACCCAAAGTAACTGTCCATCATGAATCATCTTTGGTTTTACCTTCTGGAGATATTTCCAAATCTTAGCTTGTTATATGTTATTCGTCTTTTATTTCGGTTTTACATTCATAGAGATATTTCCAAATACAACTGAAGAAATGATAACATCATACCCTTTCAGAGTTTTATGCATGAAGAGGCTGATACGATGCTTGATATGGGTTTTGAACCTCAAATAAGGAAGATTATAGATGAAATACCTCCTCACAGACAAAGTCGAATGTATACCTCCACTTGGCCAAAAATAATTAAAAAAATAGTGGGTGAACTTCTTATCAACATTATTCAGGTCAACATAGGCAATGCAGATTAGCTTGCTTTAACCCCAAGCAACAAGGCTGGAGTTTATGACCATTTTAACCTCTTTGGAACCAATCATGAGCTTAATGATTTGATAAGTTGTACTTGTATTGTGACAACCCGAAATTTCTATCTTGTAAAGCCATTCAATTCAATCACAAGTCAGACTTGTTTCTGCTATCTTTTAGCATTGTTAAGGGTCTATTTGAGTGTTCCAAGCCTAGTACATTCAACGATTAAGTGTTAGGAAGTATCTTGTGTGGCCGTAAAACCCTTTAGTGCAATCATATGTGATTGTAACACTTCAATTCAAGTCTTTCCTAGTCCCTAATATGGTTCCCTTTCATGATTAGTTGTTATATACACTAAATATATAAAAATATGTATCATTATATGCTTAATAGGATCCGTTTGTGCTCGAGGCTTCACTTGACACTTAGCATCCTATATCGATCTTTCACTCGAATCACTCACTACAGGTGAGTTCATACCCCTAACTTATCTTTTAAATGATTTTAAATGCTTTCATGGGGGGGGGGGAGTACAAGTAGAAACATTATAGTTATTATATCAATCACATGTAATTAATAACTATCAAACAAGTGGATTTCTTATACTTCAAAACTGTGTTATCAAACAAACTATTTCAAAACCTTTTATAAACTGACATCAAGTCATCTGTAACCATTCAAATGGTTAAAATTCCTTTTTATGTTTAAAATTCTTTTATATGCTAAACTCTTTTAAACTTATATATTGTCAAAATCATGTCTATATAGATATAGTTATATAAGTAAGGTTGAAAGGGCTTAGGACTGATAACTCACTTTATTTCCTGTTCCTTGTTTGGTTGTGGACTTAGGGTATCCGGTTGTTTGTCCGAGTGTCATTTGAATCTTAGTTATATATTATGTATATGTGTATAGATATAAAAGTTCATACATCAGTACATCACCTTTGGGGAGCAAAGGTGTACAAACATGCTCAGTCATTCAAACAACATTACTAGTAAACTATAATAGGTATAGTTTAGAGGATTTCTACTCACTATTTCTAGTACAATGAAACATACAAGGGTCAGTTCATACATAAGTCAGTTCAAACAAACTATAATGAGAAACAGAAAGAACATACTATAATGAGAAACAAGGAGGAACATACTATACACTAGAACAGAGAGAACATACAATACACTAGAACATACTATACAAACACAAGAACACTATAACATTAATGTGAGCCACTACTTCATGGTGCGGCAATATACTGCTGTGTCACGTTTTGTAACCAGATTCTCCTGGAGGGAGAGCGTGAATTTGTGTATAGATCTATACGGGATTGACCATCCTACACCTTGATGCTAGCTACAGTGGGACCTGTAGGTCTACGGGTGACGAATGTCAAACCATTTCGATGTCTTCGAACATCGTGTTTTATTAGTCAATCAAGTGTGGTTACAACTAAATCACATTTTACCTTAATTAAAACAATTGTTTTAAGGTAGTTAGTACAACAGTATTTGCTATATACAATACTACAAGTACATCTTTATTATTTTCCCATTACATTCAAATTGTGATCTTCTCACATAAACGGTAATGTAAACTATATTTTTGGTAAATGATAGGTAGTCTTTGGGAAAAACACTCACTTTTACAAAAGAACAAACATACCGAACAGTCGTGTCTTGGTAGAAGACTACATTTCAGTTAAAGTAGAAAATATAGGATTTTCTAGGAGATACAAACATTTGCAAACAAACATTTACAAACGAATATTTACAAACACTTTCATTAAAAATATACAACAACTGACACTAAATACTTATGAACTCACCATCTTAAATGCTGATCTACGCTTTCAAAATAACTTGTATTCTCAGGTCACCAGTAGACAAGTACCAATGACGAGGTTTTGAGAAGACGGAGCACGTTCAAGACTCGTCTTTTATTTTGATTCATATTTTGGTGTCTTAGAAACTATACAGAACACACTTGTATTAAATTATACTATTAATGCAATGGATGATGTTGTTGCTTGTTTTACTATTATGCATTGTTATGATACTCTACATGACGTCCTCCGCCCCCGAATGTTTCTGCCATTCTGGTTTGGGGGTGCAACAGATTGGTATCAGAGCTTTGTTTATAGTGAATTGAGTATATCAACCCATAAAAGATATACAACTATAAACACATCGGGATTAAAATACTCTGACCAAGATTTTATACTTTTAAATAATAAAATATTTAACCAAAGTATACATACATGCATTCATACTAAAATCAGTGTCACTAGGACAGAACAAAAGTATTGCGGTTGTTGGACAACACAAGTAGGCTTGGGGACATATAATCAGATCTGGGAGTGATATAGCCTGATCAACTATATCTTTCCGACACTACTACAATGAAAACATTAGAACAGAACATAAACTTAAAATACTATAGGAGTATTTTGTGTTATTATAATTACTTATGTGCAAACTAAAAAGGTCTTTATTAGTATGTCAATAGTTGTTGAGTGGATACGCTAAGGTTATATGTGGCTAAGGTGTCATAGACTTAGAATCTATGATCTTTGCTTTACTTCCTGTTCCTTGTTTGGTTGTGGACGTAGAGTTAGGATCACTTATTCGAAGGTCTATCCTGTTTTGGTTACATATGAATGGTATGCACTACGCAAATGTTAGAGTAACTGATAAGGATCATCTTATAATTATCTTAAGTAGTACGTCTATTAACTATTTCTTTTACCCTTATTCTCGCATAGATAACATGGCTGGATTCCATCCCTACGACGACTCGTACTTCCCCAACCAAGGTAATGGTGGATGGCTCGATAAAGAGCCAGAAGAGAATCATGCAATCCCATTGGATGATGACTTCGCAGAGAACTTCCCGGAGGATTTTGACTCCAAGCCAGAAGTCAATGATCTACCCCTGGTCGCTCCAATCCCAAATCTTAAACCTCGTCCGGCTTTTCAAGGCTCGACGCCTCTGTGGGCGGAAAACTTGGGAACTTGGAGTCAAGAGAAGGGCCAACCCATGCCATACAACGGATACAGAAGCTTCTACAACTTAAGCGAGGAAGGCTCAGCAGACATAATCCTGCCTATTTTGGTTCGCAGGGTTGCTCGAAATGAAGAGCAGGGTAGGACAACCATCAACCGAGTCATGGAGGTAGATGCCAATGCGGGAGTTAATACAGTCCGGATTCGCCGTCTTGAGGATGCTTGTGAGAGAGCTACGAGAGACAATGAGGCTCTGCTACAAGAATTAGCTGCAACTCGAGCTGAAGTCATAGAGCTCCGAGCACGCCAAAGAGTACATGAGAGACACCTTCTAGATATGGAGTGTCAGCTGGACGCATTAAGGGTTCATCCGAGGGGTGCCCGTCGCCAGTAGGAGATGCTCTGCTCATCCTTTCTTTTGGTTAAATGAATAGCCTTCTTATCTATGCTCTAAGTAGCACTTTTCCCTGTAATTTCCTGTTTATCTTAAGACCTTGAACTTTCAGTCTATTAGGTCTTTGTACTGTCAAAATTTCTTATTCTGGTTTGATGTAAGACTTACTCTTAGGTCATTTCCCGAACTTATTACATCTTTAAATACCAGTATTATTGACATATATCAAATCTCGTGGGAAATCTTTATCCAAATGATTTCATCCATCTATTTCTAGATCTTTTTTTCAAACATACTCTCATCCGTTTTGTTGGGCGATGGGGAGTTAGTCCATGATTCACTCTCATCATTCTCTCTATTGAATACTTACCAATATCTTCATCCTTATAAACTTACAGCTACAAGATGCCTCCTCGTAGATCAAACATGCACACTACTCCGATAACTCCGAATCAACAACCACCACCACCTCCTCCACAATACAACCCAGTAGCTATCCAAGCTGCAGTGAGTGCCGCTGTTACGGCAGCCCTAGCTCAGTTCAGTGCTAGTGGTACTAGTAGAAGTGGAACAACTGTTCATTCCACTCAAGGTGATGCTCCAGTGCGCTCTAGAGAGTGCTCGTATAAGGACTTCACCAACTACAAGCCCAGGACCTTCAACAGGACTGGCGGAATCATTGCCCTATCGCAATGGTTCGAGAAAACGGAGTCGATCTTTGAGATCTGCTCCTGTCCGGAAGGGAGCAAAGTAAAATTTGCTGCCTGCACCTTCTCAGACAGAGCCTTGACGTGCTGGAATACTCATGTCAAGTCACTAACTCTAATAGTGGCTAATGCTAGGCGTTGGGAAGCTCTAAAGGAGCTCATGATCGAGGAATACTGCCCGAGGGGCGAGGTTCAGAAACTTGAACAGGACATGTGGAGCCTAACCATGAAGGGCTCCGACATAGTCTCTTACACTGCCAGATTCAGCGATTTGGTGGCGCTATGTCCGGGAATGGTCCCTAATGAGGGAAAGAAGATAGAGAGGTATATATGGGGGCTGGTGCCTCCATTTCAGGGGAATGTATTAGCTTCAAACCCCACTACCTTCACCAGTGCTAAGCGATTGGCACAGCGGCTCACTGATCATGCAGTCCGCACCCCTATAACGACAATAATCCTAGCCATCCTAGAACCCTCCAAATCCGCGGACAACAAGCGGAAGTTCTGGGATAACAAGAAGAAGAATGCGGTGCAGAACGCTGCCAAAAAGCAGCAGGTTGTAGCTGTTCATGTTGCAATAACACCTACTGCTACTGCACCAATGAAGCAGTATGCTGGGAGCTTGCCCAAGGCAACAAGTGCAGCTTCCACCATAATGGACCCTGCCAGGAAATGCAGTGCTCTAACTGCAACAGGAAAGGGCACACTGCCCGATTTTGCAAGGCTCCGGCAAGGCCAATCACCCAAGTACCCGACGTTGGTGTGGGCCAGGCTTGCTACGGATGTGGCGAGGTAGGCCACTACAAAAGGAACTACCCAAAGGCAGGGAATGTCGGCGGAGTGGGAAGAGTTTTGGCTATAGGCCACGAGGAAGCTTTAGCCGACCCTACAGTGGTCACTGGTACGTTTCTCCTCGATAACTCATATGCATGCATACTATTTGATAGTGGAGCGGAGAGGAGTTTCGTGAATCAGAAATTTGCTCACTTACTTAAACAAAAACCAAGAGCACTTAAAGAACCATTCACTTTAGAAATGGATAACGGAAAGTCAGAGAGCACTAGATGTATATACATAGTATGTACTCTAACTCTAGATAGGAATTCATTCCCAATCGACCTCATGCCGGTCTCAATTAAAAGTTTCGACGTCATTATCGGCATGGATTGGTTGAGTTCTCATCGTGCCGACATCATGTGTTATGAGAAAGTCGTTCGTCTTAATCTACCATCTAGCAAAACCCTAGTGATCTACGGCGACAAACCAGGAACGAACCTTCGTATCATCTCGAGTATACAAGCCCAGAAGTACTTACGAAAGGAATGTCATGCATTCCTTGCTCATGTAGTCGATATGAGCCAAGAGACAAAAGACATAAAGAACATCCCAGAGGTACGCGACTTTCCGGACATCTTTCCAGAAGAACTACCAGGATTACCTTCGCAGCGTCAAGTCGAGTTCAAAATCGACTTAGTTCCACAGGCTACCCCAGTAGCCAAAACGCCCTATCGTCTAGCACCAGCTAAGATGCAGGAGCTATCTGGTCAACTTAACAAATTGCTCAGCAAGGGATTTATTAGACCAAGCTTCTCACCATGGGGAGCACCGGTCTTGTTCGTCAAGAAGAAATACAGATCGTTCCGTATGTGCATCGACTATAGAGAGCTGAACAACCTTACCGTCAAGAATCGTTACCCTCTGCCTCACATAGACGATTTGTTCGACCAACTACAAGGGGCGAATTACTTTTCAAAGATAGATCTGAGATCTGGGTATCACCAGTTACGAGTGTTAGAGGAGTATATTCCCAAGACAGCATTCCGAACTCGTTATGGACACTATGAGTTTGTAGTGATGCCATTCGGATTGACCAATGCGCCCGCAGTATTCATGGACTTAATGAATAGGGTGTGCCGTCCTTACTTGGATCAGTTCGTCATTGTGTTCATTGATGACATACTTATCTACTCTTTTATTAAGGAGGAGCATAGTAAGCATCTACATCAGATCTTAGAAACATTACGATCAGAGAAGCTCTACGCGAAGTTCTCTAAATGCGAGTTTTGGATTCGAAGAGTCGAATTCTTGGGTCACGTAGTTAGTGAAGAGGGAATTCATGTGGACCCTTCCAAAATAAAGGCCATTGAGAACTGGTCAGCACCGAAGACGCCTACTGAAATTCTTCAATTTCTAGGTCTCGCTGGCTACTACCGCAACTTCATTCAGAACTTCTATAGGATCGCAAAACTGCTTACAACATTGACCCAGAAAGGCGTGGCCTTTGACTGGGAAGAGAAACAAAAGAAAGCGTTTCAAACGCTAAAGCGAGCCTTATGCACCGCACCGTTACTATCCCTCCCAGAAGGGATAGAAGACTTCGTGGTTTATTGCGATGCATCCAACCAAGGGCTTGGCTGTGTTCTGATGCAACGAGGTAAGGTCATCGCCTATGCCTCAAGACAGCTGAAGACACACGAAGTCAACTACACCACACATGATCTTGAGTTATGAGCAGTTGTATTTGCTCTGAAGATCTGGAGACACTACCTGTATGGTACAAAAATCACTATCTTTACAGAACACAAGAGCCTTCAACACATATTCGACCAAAAGGAGCTCAATATGAGACAACGAAGGTGGGTCGAGCTACTCAATGACTACGAATGCGGAATTCGTTATCATCCCGACAAAGCCAATGTAGTAGCTGACGCCCTAATTCGGAAAGAATACTCTGGTCGTAGAGTCAAATCATTGACTATGACTATCCATTCACACTTGTCCACACAAATTAAGGAGGCTCAACTAGAAGCCTTGAAACCTGATAGGGATGGATAAAAACTTGGAAGTCAAGGGTGGCGGAGCCTTATATCTCATGGATCGGATCTGGACACTGAAGCACGGTGGTTTCAGAGACTTGGTCATGACCGAAGCGCACAACACTCGATATTTCGTCCACCCAGCTTCAGATAAGATGTATCTGGATCTGAAAAAGTTATATTGGTGGCCTAATATGAAAGCAGAGATTGCTACCTTCGTGAGTAAGTGTCTTACTTGCGCCAAGGTTAAGGTCGAATACCAGAAACCCTCAGGTTTACTTCAACAACCGGAGATACCAGAATGGAAGTGGGAGCGGATCACGATAGACTTCATAACCAAGTTTCCCAAGACAACGGGTGGTCTCAATACCATATGGGTGATCATAGACAGGTTAACAAAGTCCGCACACTTCCTGCCTATCAAAGAAACGGACAGGATGGAGAAACTAACTAGAACTTACATTAGGGAGATCGTACGACTGCATGGTGTTCCCATATCCATTATCTCTGATTGAGATAGTAGATTCACTTCAAGGTTCTGGCAGTCGCTAAAAAGTTCCCTGCGAACTAGGCTGGACATGAGTACAGCCTACCATCCGCAAACCTACGGACAAAGTGAGAGGACTATTCAAAATTTGGAAGATATGTTGCGAGCCTGTGTGATTGACTTTGGGAAGGCATGGGATACTCATTTACCCCTTGTCGAGTTTTCCTACAACAATAGTTATCACACGAGCATAAAGGTTACTCCATTTGAAGCCCTCTATGGCCGTAAGTGCAGATCCCCTCTGTGCTGGGCTGAGGTGGGCGACACTCAATTAGCTAAAGGACGAGTTCCTGATAGCACTTTCACAGGTCCGGTAATCATTCGGGAAACGACAGAGAAGATCGTTCAAATTCGTGAACGATAGAAAGCCTCTAGAGACCGATAGAAAAGCTACGCAGACAAGAGAAGGAAACCTTTGGAATTCTAGGTGGGTGACCATGTTCTATTGAAGGTCTAACCCTGGAAGGGCTTGATACACTTCAGGAAGCGTGGAAAGCTAAATCCAAGATACGTAGGGCCTTTCGAGATTATCGCTAGAATCGGCCCTGTAGCTTACAAACTCAAACTACCTCGCAAACTCAGTAATGTACACCCTATTTTCCACGTCTCGAACTTGAAAAAGTGTCTGTCCGACGAGACTCTTGTAATCCCACTCGACGAGATCAAGATCAACGAGAGCCTCAACTTCGTGGAAGAACAAGTAGAGATCATTGACCGAGAGGTCAAGCAAACGAAGCAAAGCCGTATCCCGATAGTGAAGGTTCGCTGGAATGCCAAGCGAGGACCTGCATTCACTTGGGAGCGTGAGGATCAAATGAAACTGAAATATCCTCATCTTTTTACTTAGTAATTTGTAATTGCTTAATTTCTTAAACTCTAATTTCGGGTCGAAATTCTCTCTAACGGGGGGATGATGTCACAACCCGAAATTTCTATCTTGTAAAGCCATTCAATTCAATCACAAGTCAGACTTGTTTCTGCTATCTTTTAGCATTGTTAAGGGTCTATTTGAGTGTTCCAAGCCTAGTACATTCAAGGATTGAGTGTTAGGAAGTATCTATGAAAGTTCAGTGTGCAGCATTCAAGCCGGAAAACTCCAACACATGGAGTTTACGGCCGTAAGCTAGAGATTACGGCCGTAATCTTTTGGCTGGCCGTGAACTCCTCCTTTATGCAGGATATTCCTTCATTATTCTTCATTTCTTACACTTTAAACTCAAGAACTCTCATTTCTATCTCAGGTATCATCAAGATCACTTCTATTTCCCGACAAATTTGTAAGTGTTCTTCCATCTATTAGTTGATACCTTTCATAATCTAGTAAAGTCCCTTGATTTCATCCGTGAAATCACCTCTTTTGGGTTAGATCTTCAAGAACACCAAGAACACAAAGAACACCAAGAACACACACTAGTTCTTTGGGCCGTAAACACCCCTTCAAGCTTCAAAACGTAAGTATCATTTCCATATACTAGTTTCCCTTTAGAAGCTCTTGAATTACACCCTTGAAATCAACCACTTTAGCTTGATCATCAAGAGTTTATGGCCATAGCATCTCATTTTGCCGTAAACCCTTCTCAAGAACATCAATGCCCGTGAACATCCTTGGCCGTAAACCCTAGCTTCTTCTTGTGTTGGCCGTAAACTCCCATGGCCGTGAACACCATGGCCGTAAACACCAAGGCCGTGAAGACACTTGTGTGGCCGTAAACCCCTTTAGTGCAATCATATGTGATTGTAACACTTCAATTCAAGTGTTTCCTAGTCCCTAAGGTGGCTCCCTTTCATGATTAGTTGTTATATACACTAATTATATACATATATGTATCATTATATGCTTAATAGGATCCGTTTGTGCTCGAGGCTTCACTTGACACTTAGCATCCTATATCGATCTTTCACTCGAATCACTCACTAAAGGTGAGTTCATACCCCTAACTTATATTTTAAATGATTTTAAATGCTTTTATGGGGGGGATACAAGTAGAAACGTTATAGTTATTATATCAATCACATGTGATTAATAACTATCAAACTAGTGGATTTCTTATACTTCAAAACTGTGTTATCAAACAAACTATTTTAAAACCTTTTATAAACTGACATCAAGTCATCTGTAACCATTCAAATGGTTAAAATTCTTTTTTATGTTTAAAACTCTTTTATATGCTAAACTCTTTATCAAACTCTTTTACACTTATATATTGTCAAAATCATGTCTATATAGATATAGTTATATAAGTAAGGTTGAAAGGGCTTAGGACTGATAACTCACTTTATTTCCTGTTCCTTGTTTGGTTGTGGACTTAGGGTATCCGGTTGTTTGTCCTAGTGTTGTTTGAATCTTAGTTATATATTATGTATATGTGTATAGATATAAAAGTTCTTACATCAGTACAACACCTTTTCATAGCAAAGGTGTACAAACATGCTCAGTCATTCAAACAACATTACTAGTAAACTATAATAGGTATAGTTTAGAGGATTGCTACTCACTATTTCTAGTACAATGAAACATATAATAGTCAGTTCATACATGAGTCAGTTCAAACATACTATAATGAGAAACAGAAAGAACATACTATAATGAGAAACAAGGAGGAACATACTATACACTAGAACAGAGAGAACATACAATACACTAGAACATACTATACGAACACAAGAACACTATAACATTAATGTGAGCCACTACTTCATGGCGTGACAATATACTGCTGTGTCATGTTTTGTAACCAGAGTCTCCTAGAGGGAGAGCGTGAATTTGTGTATAGATCTATACGGGATTGACCATCCTACACCTTGCTGCTAGCTACAGTGGGACCTGTAGGTCTACGGGTAATGAATGTCATACCATTTCGATATCTTCGAACATCGTGTTTTATTAGTCAATCAAGTATGGTTACAACTAAATCACATTTTACCTTAATTAAAACAATTGTTTTAAGGTAGTTAGTACAACGGTAGTTGCTATATACAATACTACAAGTACATCTTTATTATTTTCCCATTACATTCAAATTGTGATCTTCTCACATAAACGGTAATGTAAACTATATTTTTGGTAAATGATAGTCAGTCGTTGGGAAAAACACTCACTTTTACAAAAGAACAAACATACAGAACAATCGTGTCTTGGTAGAAGACTACATTTCAGTTAAAGTAGAAAATATTGGATTTTCTAGGAGATACAAACATTTGCAAACAAACATTTACAAACAAATATTTACAAACACTTTCGTTAAACATATATGTAGCACCCGATTCCTGGTACGCATTTAAATTAAAGAAAATATTGCAATTTACTCTGGGACACGGCGAGTTGGAGGCCCAACTCGTCGAGTAGACTCGACTGACGATCGGGGGATTAAGTGACCTACTCGACGAGTCGGAATACCGAATCGACGAGTAGGAACTGTTTGGACAAAACCCTAATATTTAGGGTTTGCACCCTATTTAAACAACTTAACTCGTCCCAAACCAGCCTCCATCGTCCCTCTCATTTCCAAAAACCCTAGATTGAAACCCTAAACACTTGTTTGAGTGCTCTTAAGCCATTTTGTGCATTCTTGGTGATTAGTTCGAAGAAGGAAGGAAAGACTTTGAGATCCAAGAGGAGGTCAGTAGATCCAGAGATTTGGTTGCATTTCCAGCTTGTTGGAGATAAAAAGCTCCAACCTTGTCTTCTTAATTTATAGATCTACTGTAGGGCTTGAATCTTGACATCTTTGGGGTATTTCTAAGCCATTTCGGGTTTAGAGTGTAAGGTAGAAGTAATGGCTTCAGATCTTGGACTTTGGAGGGTTCTCATGGCATAAAGGTGCCAACTTTATGGCCATGAGAGCCCCATGCATCTTGTAGATCTCATTTTTGGCCTTTTGAGCTTAAAGGCCCATGTATGGACGTAAAGTTCGTGATTTTACGTGTTATATCAACGCTAAGAGGTCAGATCTACCCTTTGGATGAAGTAAGCTCAACAGAAATCAAGTTTATGGAACAAGGACTTAGTGGACTCGGCGAGTTGTTCTTGGGACTCGGCGAGTCGGGTAATGGTTTCCCGACGTTTGCTGTTTTTGAGGAACCTGGTTGAGTCTAGAAAAGGACTCAACAAAGATGGACGTGATTATGGACCTGGAAGTCATAGGACTCGACGAGTGTATGAATAGACTCGGCGAGTCCAAGGCAATCTCCCAACTTATGAAGACGGACTCGCCGAGTTCAAGAGGAACTCGGCGAGTCATCGACTGAACATCTTCTTATGGATGAAGATGAACTCGGCGAGTTCAAGAACAAACTCGGTGAGTCGGTTGAAGATTTGTCTGATGTGCTACTGAAGGCGAACTCGTAGAGCTCTTGCTAGACTCGACGGGTGGGGACGGGTTTATGACATTTTGTGGTTATGGGGACTCGACGAGTTGACGGGCCAACTCGGCGAGTCGAGTCAACCAGATGTTGACTTTGACCATGGATTTGACTTGGACATTGATTAGGATTGAGTGACCCTTGTAAGGGTTACGAGTATGAGTTGATAACTTAGAAGAGTTGTCGTGTAGGGATTGAGGAGTCGGGGAGAGTCGATTTCCACACCGACATCAGCACAGACACTACGCGACAATGAGGTGAGTTACCTTCCAGTAGCGGTGAGTCTACGGCCACAATGCCGGCCCACCAGTAGGATTTGTATGTTAGATGATTGCCTTTGTGATATTCATCTAGGTTTACTACTACCTGATATGTTTATGTGCTAGCATGATATGTTATATGTGATAGTGGTAGTAGGAGGGGAATAGTCCCCAAGTTCGGTTGTTAGGACCGAAGGGTAGGTCGGGCACCCCAGATATGCCTGACGATATGTTTATGTGATACGATATTATGTAGTAGTAGTAGGAGGTGAAATAGTGCTCGTATTTCGGTTATTAGGAACGAAGGGTAGGTCAGCACCCCAAAATGGCTTGACATGGGTAGGTCAGCACCCCAGAATCGCTTGACATGGGTAGGTCGGCACCCTAGAACGGCTTGACATGGGTAGGTCGGCACCCCAGAATGGCCGGACCGGGTATGTCGGGCACCACAGAATTGCTCGACTGTATGTATGCTATGTGACTGAATGGTTTTAGGATTGTACTCTGATTTTTATTACTATTGATGATATGGTTTTGAGACACGATGTTACAGTTTTATAAATTGATATGACATTGACAATGTTTTTGGTAAACTAATTTATGAGTTACTTATTTAAAATGAAATTTTTGGCTTGAAAATTGGGATGTTACAAGTTGGTATCAGAGCCTTAGTTTGAGGGATTCAGATACACTCCCGGGTGTGTCTGAACTCAAACTGAGGACTTGGTATGAAAATTTTCAAAAAAAAAGGGAAAATATTTTTATGAAAAGGAGTTTGAAAGGAGAAAAGAGCTTTGAAAAAGAACAAGATGTGTGATGTGCGCGACCGGCCGAGCTCAAGTAAGTTTTCCCCAAGATACCCATACATGTTATGTTATGATATGATTATGAGAACTGCATGCTAGATTAGGGCTAAGGATCTTGGAAGGATGCCTTATATGCCTACTGTATATGTATGAGAACTGCATGCTAGATTAGGGCTAAGGATCTAGGAAGGATGCCTTATATTCCTACTATATATGTGTGAGAATTGCATGCTAGATTAGGGCTAAGGATCTAGGAAGATGCCTGATATGCCTGATATATGTGTTTATTGAGCTAATACTGATTAGTTAGTTATCGCTTGGATAGAGTATGTCGGATTGGTTTACTCAATGCCCGAATGTTGTTGCTTCGTGCTTCGGGAGTTCTAGTTATCTTTAGCTAACTAGTAAACGAATACGTTAAGTTACATATTGCAATGACGAAATAATTTCAGAAGGTTAGGTCTGGCTCTACTGCGCAGCTCTTGTTTGAGTCCAACCGTTGTGGGGTAGGACCTTTCATTTGAAGAATTATCTGGTCTTAGTAATATGTAATGGTATTCGCAAGCTAGTTAGGTAAAGGTAGCCGGGGTTCCTTATGCAGCTGATGACGGAGAGTAGGTCGGAGAGTTACCCTAGGGTGAGCCTAGGATGAGTTTAGCAAAGAGTGCAGCAGTAGTAGAAGGGACTTGGTGAAGCCGAAGCAATCCTTGAGGAAAGTACAGATAGATGTGGAAGGTAGTATGGCCCCGTACTACTGAAAGCAGAGGATCCGTACTCGAGTCAAGGAGGGCCGAGATGGAACTAGGAAACTTATAGAGTGCATGAGACCTCCTGAGGTTTATGTATGATTATGACAGTTATGTGTTATGTTTCAGAATGGTGATGATCACACGTCACGGAGGAGGAGGTTCAGGGACAGGATCCGGTTCAGGATCGGGCTCGGGGACAGGTTCCGACCCAGTAGACGAGGGATTATGCGAGTTTATCGCGTCTGAGATCACGAGAGGTATCCTTGAGTCGACCCCGGTCATTTTAGGGTCGATCAAGGAAGGGATCATTGAGTTGATGGAGGATCGCCTCTGGGCATTCAGGAGCGATATGGCATCCAGTCAGTCAGGATCACACACACTATCCTTCAAGGACTTCAGGAGCAGTGGTGCGTCGGATTTCCATGGGGCTAAGGACCCCATCGCGGTCAGGAGATGGATTGCGGAAATTGACTCTGCACAGTTGACGAGCTTCTGCCCTGAGCGGTCGAAGGTGCGATATGCTGCAGGTTGTTTGAGAGACCGGGCCAGGGATTGGTGGGAGTCGGTTGGTGACTCGTTGGGAGCCTCGGCGATTGAGGCTATGACTTGGTCGGACTTTATGACCAGGTTCAGGTATGAGTTTGCGCCAGCTGTAGAGCTTCAGCAGCTGTCCAGGAGTTTCTGGATATGAGGCAGACGACGGAGTCAGTGGCGGAGATTACCGCCAAGTTTCAGGAGAGGGCATTGTTGGTGCCCCAGTATGCGGGATACGAGGAGATGAGGAAAACCCGCTATCATGATATGTTGAGGGCAGACATCCGGGAGCACTTTAGCTTCTCGGCATGCCCGACCCTGGATTCCATGATTGTCAGGGCGAGGGAGAGGGAGATAGACTTGGAGCACCTCAGGAAGAGGAAGGCGAAGGAGGGACAGGTTACTGGGGCTTCGGGGAAGAAGCCCAAGGGATCAGACACTAGGCCGAAGGGCCAGTCGAGTTAGGGCCGCTGCAGGAAATGCGACAGGCCGCATGAGGGGGCTTATAGGTTGGTATCATCGGGCTGCTATAAGTGCGGCAAGACATGGCACTTTGGTAGGGATTGTTGTGACATCCCCATTTTCACGGCCAGAAAAGACCGATTTTGTTTATGCTTTGTTTGAAAATCAGAGTAACATTTTAAATAAAAGTGTTGCGGAAATCGTCCCAAAACAAAATATGATAAAGATTTATCAAAAGCATTTCCATAGAAATGTATTTCATTAAAAAGACTCGGGATGTCATGTTCGATACAGATCATAAGCATAAACAATACAACATAGGCCTTACTACATTATTCCGTATTTACAAGCCTAAAATCCCTTAATCTCTCATCCCAAGACATCACATCTATGCTCATGCGCCACTACCTGTAATACAAGAAACTGAGTGGGTCAGGCTTGGGAGCCTGGTGAGCACATAGGGTTTTCAACCCACAATAAATAAGTTTATTAATTTCATCAACCAACAATAACCCGATTACCCGTTCCCGTTATCCTCACATTACGTCCCTAAAACACCTATCATAAGGGATCTAGACTAAGGGTCAACATCGGGATGGACACTAATGCTAAGGGGATTCCTCAGCAATAAATGTCCTTAAGGCAACTGTGAGGGGGATGGAGTACACCCGGTGAGCACACAGTTCAAATAAACACACAGTTCAAATAAACACCTACAGGTTGCGAGCCTACTAGCGTTCCACTGGACTGTCTAGCATAGTCCGTGGTCGTCATCTATACTCCGCTAGATGACTGGATCATCAATAACATCTATAATGAGGACTCTCATTATTTTATTTTGTCACACAACAACTATTACATCTACCCATGTTTTACCCAACACATTTTGTAGATATCAAATACATATATAGTTTAAATAATTTGAAACATGTATGAAAATCTTTCATCCAGCACATACAACAAGTATTCAGACAATATACACACATAGCACGTAGTTTATATAAAATACTTCATATCTATGTGTAAGATGAAAGTAACTATGCACTCACCTGATAAGGTGGTGACTCTGAATTCAGACAGCGCTTCGTTACTCTTAAAGCAATTTCCCTCGACAAAACCTAGTATCATTACCACTAGAGTTTAGTTTAATATTCACCGAAACTAATTAATAGTCTAGCTATTATTACTATTATATAAGCGTTGAACAATACTTATATAACCCATAATAATAGCCCAAGTATTTATTATAAGTTCCTAATAACGTTACTATAATTAAATAAAAGCTATATTAAAAATAGCATAGGTGTAGCTCACTTACAGCGGGTTTTTCTCAAAACCGGGCGCCGCTGGAGCAGCGTTCCCGAGGCAAAAGGCTCTTCTTCTCGGAGCCATCGGGCACTCTGGGGCTTCCGCCTCGTGCTAGGGAGGTTCCCTAGGCTTTTCGGGGGGTTTCGGGGGCTAGAGAGAAGTTCTAGAGAGAGAGAGGGAAGTGAGGGGAGGTGTGAGGAATGAAGAGGGCTTCACCTCTTATTTATAGGAGGCGGGAGGAAGGTTCACATCTTGAATTTTTGATATTCACGCCGTGAGCCAGGCTGGCTACAGCCAGGCGCAGCCTGGGGCTGACACGTGGCATCGCACACAGGAAATCACTCGATTTTCAAAAATTCATAACTTTCGCATACGAGCTCCGTTTTCGACGTTATTTCTTTCCACGCGTAGGTAAAAACAATATCTACAACTTTCGTTTAGACTCCGTCGGCTAATTCTCGACCGATCTTAAATTTAACAGTACGAGGAGATTAGACTGCTAAATGACCGCGAAGAATTCGTAACTCCTTCATACGGACTCCGTCTTTGTCTGTCTTTTTATCGTTGAGTTCCTATTAATGAGATCTTCAACTCTGATTTAGGTCGCGTAGGCCAAAAACCGCTCGAACTAAAATTCGAGTTTCGGGTCGTGCACGGCTAAGCCAAATCTTAGAAAATTCATAACTTCCTCATACGAAGTCAGATTTGGGCGTTCTTTTTATGGATGTTCTTAGTTTAACATATTCTATGACTTTGGTTTAGATTACTAAGGCCAAAAAGTCTTCTATCATAAATTCACTTTTTACGTCTCCCGGTGTCGTGCCGGTTCTGTCGCGAAACTTCGACAGGTCATAACTTCTTCGTTATAGCTCGGATTTCGGCGTTCTTTATATATCCGGAATCCTTGTTTCGACCACTACCACTTTATGTAAAGATATCGGGTTTATATCACACTTTAATTTTGACGCTTATTTTTATTCTTTATTAATTATATCTTTATAATTAAATAATAAGCACACAAATACACATAATTCACATAGTACTCAAATATTTAATATTTATTACATCAAAAAGAGTTACAATAGTTGACCTAGACTATTACATCGTCTAAAAATGCTTAGCCCTGAAACCCGGGCATTACAATTCTCTCCCCCTTAGGATGATTCCGTCCCGGAATCATGCGTCAGCGAACAGATGCGGGTAGCGACTCATCATGTCACTCTCTGTTTCCCACGTGAGATTCGGCCCACTAGAATGTTTCCAACGGACTAGCACTAAATCGACCATCTTGCGTCGTAACTTCTTAGTCTTACGGTCAACAATTGTCTCGGGCTCTTCAATCAGCCTCTTGTTCTCATCCATCCTTAACTCTGAGATTGGAATTATGTCGGGAACTTCTCCCGTGAATTTCCTCAGATAACACACATGGAAGGTGTTATGAATACCATCTAGTTCTTCGAGTAATTCGAGCTTGTAAGCTTGGTTCCCAATCTTCTGAAGAACTTTGAACGATCCAATAAACCTTAGACTCAACTTTCCTCGCTTCCCGAATCTTATAAGTCCCTTCCACGGTGAGACTTTAAGCAAAACCGAATCCCCAACTTCGAAGGTCATCGGTCGTCTTTTCTTGTTAGCATAGTTCTTCTGACGATCTTGAGCTGCTAACATTCTTTCCCTAATTACCTTTAGCTTCTCAGCAGTCTCATGGACTATCTCGGGGCCCATAAACTGCTTTTCTCCAGCCTCAAGCCAACAAGACGTCGTACGACACTTTTGCCCGTACAAAGCTTGATAGGATGCCATTTTGATGCTCGAGTGGAAACTGTTATTGTAGGGAAATTCTACCAAAGGTAAGTGCTCATCCCAGTTACCTTGGAACTCAGGGGTACATGCTCTCAACATATCTTCAAGCGTTTGAATCGTTCTTTCGCTCTGACCATCAGTCTGCGGATGGTAAGCTGTACTCAAAGACAACTTCGTACCCAGTTCCTCTTGTAGACTCCTCCAAAACCTCGACGTAAAACGACTATCACGATCAGATACAATCGTTAGAGGAATACCGTGAAGTCTCACAATTTCCTTCACGTAATCATTTTCAAGCTTATCCATAGACCACATTTCGTTGGCAGCTATGAAGTGTGCACTCTTTGTGAAACGATCCATGACCACCCAAATCATGTCGTGTCCGTTCTTCGTCTTGGGCAGTTTAGTCACAAAATCCATGGTGATGTCTTCCCATTTATCCATGGGTACAGGTAAAGGTTCTAAACTCCCATATGGTTTCTGATGTTGTGCCTTAACGCTAGCACATGTTACACACTCGGCCACATACTTCACAACATCGAGCTTCATCGTCGGCCACCAGTAGTAGGGTTTTAGGTCCCTATACATGTTAGTGCTACCGGGATGAATCGAGTACATGGTCTTGTGAGCTTCTTCCATCAGAAGATCTCTTATCCCTCCCGTCTTAGGTACCAAAATCCGATCTTGGAATACCTTCAGTCCTTGACGGTTTGTACCGAACACCAACGTCTTTCCCAAACGTTCTTCCTTTCGGTCATTCTTTTCTGAAGCTTCTTCTTGAGCTTTCTTGATACTTTCCACAATTGTCGAGACAACTTCAATTCTCAAGGCTCTTGGCCTTTTCCTTTCAAGATTGACTTTCCGCCTGAGAGCATCAGCAACAACATTTGCTTTACCGGGGTGGTAAAGTATCTCACAGTCGTAGTCCTTGAGTAACTCTAGCCAGCGTCGTTGCCTCATCTTCAACTCCTTCTGATTAAAGAGATACTGGAGACTCTTATGATCAGTGAAAAGTTTTCACTTCGTTCCATAGAGGTAATGCCTCCATATCTTTAGAGCAAAAACTACCGTTGCCAACTCCAAATCGTGAGTGGGGTAGTTCTTTTCGTGCTCCTTCAATTGTTGAGATGCGTATGCTATCACCTTTTCTCTTTGGGTCAGAACACAACCCAACCCGACTCTAGATGCGTCACTATAGACCACGAAGTCTTCAACTCCATCAGGTAGAGAAAGAATCGGTGCTTCACATAACTTCTTCTTTAGCTTCTCGAATGCTTCTTCGTGTTTCTCACTCCATGTATAAGTAGCTCATTTGTGGGTCAAAGCTGTGAATGGAGCAGCTATCGAAGAAAAGCCTTGGATAAATCGTCGGTAATATCCGGCTAATCCTAGAAAGCTTCGAATCTCAGTGGGACTCTTTGGACGTTCCCACTTCATTACAGCTTCAATTTTTGCTGGGTCAACCATTATTCCCTCCTGGTTAACCACATGACCCAAGAATTGGACTTCTCGGATCCAAAAATCACATTTGGAGAACTTAGCATAAAGCTTCTCCTTCTTCAAGACTTCCAACACTTCTCATAGATGCTTGCCATGCTCCTCCTGGCTTTTCGAGTAGATCAGAATGTCGTCGATGAACACTATCACAGATTTATCGAGGAATGGTTTACAAACCCTATTCATTAAATCCATGAATGCTGCTGGAGCATTGGTTAGTCCAAACGACATAACCAAGAACTCATAGTGTCCATATCTCGTTCTGAACACAGTCTTCTCGATATCCTGCTCTCTCACTTTTAGCTGATGATATCCTGACCTAAGATCGATCTTTGAGAAATAGCTCGAACCTTGCAGCTGATCGAATAGGTCATCAATCCTCGGCAATGGATACTTGTTCTTCACTGTTGCCTTGTTCAAGTCTCTGTAGTCTATACACATTCTCATGCTTCCGTCTTTCTACTTTACGAATAACACCGGAGCTCCCCAGGGTGATGAACTAGGTCGAATGAAATCGTTGTCCAACAACTCCTGAAGTTGCGTCATAAGCTCCTTCATCTCCGTTGGTGCTAATCGATAAGGTGCCTTTGCTATCGGTGTCGTTCCTGGTAACAAGTCTATACGAAACTCCACTTGTCTATCAGGTGGTAATCTGGGAAGATCTTCGGGAAAGACTTCCGGATAATCACACACGACTGGTATACTCTGCACCTCCTTCTTTTCCTTCTTAGCATCGATAACGAATGCCAAATATGATGCACATCCTTTGGATAAACATTTTCTGGCTTTCATCAGGGAGATGATTCCAGAATTCACTCTGCGTTTGTCTCCGTACACCATAAATGACTCTTTTCCGGGTGGGTTTACCCTTACTATCTTCTTTCGGCATTGAATCTCAGCATCATTGGCGCTAAGCCAATCCATTCCCAAAACGATGTCAAAACCGTTCAACTCTATGGGCAATAACTCTTCGTGGAATTCGTTTCCGTTTAAGTCGATGACGACGTTCTTAATACGATTACTAACAGGTACGAATTTGCCACTGGCAACTTCCACAATTAGGGCATTATCAAGTTTTTCTATAGGCAATGCTAATTTCCCACCAAATTTATGTGACACAAAGGAGTAGTTGGCTCCGGAATCAAATAGTATATTCGCAGGCAAACCATTTACAAGAAAGGTACCTGAAGCGACGTCTGTTGCCTCCTTCGCAGCCTCGAGCGTCATCTGGAAGGCTCTCGCCTTCGGCTTTGGTGGAATGTTGGGCCTTGCCGCATCTTTCTTCTTTGGGCAATCCTTAGCAATGTGCCCTTCTTCACGACACTCGTAGCACACCCTTTTGTTGATGGTGCACTCATTTTCATAGTGCCCCGTTTTCCCACATTTGTAGCAGGTCACTTCCTCGCTACATTTTCCCGAGTGCTTCTTCTTGCACTTCTCGCACCATTTTGATTCATTTCCTCCCCCGAAATTCTTCAAACCGAACTTGCTCTTCTTATTGTTGGGTTTAGCAGACCTTTCAAATTTTCTCTTCTCGCCAACCTCAACCTTGCTGGCAGCTCTTTCCTTGATCATTTTCTCCACAGACTTGGCAGCCCAGATAGCCGCCTCCAGAGTATGTGCCTGACGTACCGGTACCGCATACTCCCATGGGAGTCCCTTAGCGTACTTGTCGATCTTTGTCAGCTCATCTGGGACAAGAAGCAAGGCAAACTCCATTTTCTCTGTGAAGTTGTTAGTGTAATCATCAATGGACATGCTTCCTTTCTTCAGGGTTAGGAACTGGTTTTCTAGCTCGAGTAGGTTTTGGGCTGAGTAGTACTTGCGCTTGAATTGTACTAAAAACTCTGCCCATGTCAGCTGCAGGGGCTCATTGGGGCTCAAGGTCTTCCCCAGGGTGTTCCACCAACGCACAGCGCCTCCTCGGAACTGACGCACTGCAAACGTGGTCTGTAGTGTGCCTCTGCAACCACACGTCATAAAAGCTAACTCCATCTCTAAGATCCAATCCATGACCCCGATCGGATCTTCTTTTCCAGTGAAGGTCGATGGCTTGCAAGTCAGAAAATCCTTGTACTTGCATCCATTCCTCTCGACTCTGTCATCCTGGTTGTTTTGTCGAACTATCGGTGGGTTGACTTGACCAACGGTTCCACTGTAGTTCCTCTCCTCAGTCTGCCCTTCGTTCAACTCGGGCTGTTCGATCTATATGGTAGCTTCCTCTCGATTTTGTTGGAGCAAACGTCTGGTTTCCTCCATTTGACGATCCAACATCGCCTGGATCATCGCTTGCACTCCGGCCATCGTTTTTGGCTCAGCAGCGGCTATCACAACCGGTATTTGCTCAATCACTGGGGGTTGGTTTCTGTTCCCATTTGCATTCCCGGTTCCACTGCGGGTTCTTGCCATCTTGATCTATATACCGAATAAGGTGAATTTAGATCTTTATTTAGGATAGTCGTTTAAATCATCCTTATAACTCCGAAACGTTTACATGTTAGTTCTAATATCGTAGTCGTACGTTTGGAATCCTAAACACATAAGGTTTCCAGATCCGGTCGGCAACAGACCATAGATCCGAACAAACAACAGCATATCAAGCACAAAGCATTTAGCACATAAAAGCATTTTAGGCATAATTCCTAAAATAAGCTAGTGCTCACACCTCACAATCATCGCTTAGCATTCTAAGTTTAAGTCTAGAAATCCTACAAATTCCTAGTTCGCTTAAACTAATGCATTGATACCAACTGTGACATCCCCATTTTCACGGCCAGAAAAGACCGATTTTGTTTATGCTTTGTTTGAAAATCAGAGTAACATTTTAAATAAAAGTGTTGCGGAAATCGTCCCAAAACAAAATATGATAAAGATTTATCAAAAGCATTTCCATAGAAATGTATTTCATTAAAAAGACTCGGGATGTCATGTTCGATACAGATCATAAGCATAAACAATACAACATAGGCCTTACTACATTATTCCGTATTTACAAGCCTAAAATCCCTTAATCTCTCATCCCAAGACATCACATCTATGCTCATGCGCCACTACCTGTAATACAAGAAACTGAGTGGGTCAGGCTTGGGAGCCTGGTGAGCACATAGGGTTTTCAACCCACAATAAATAAGTTTATTAATTTCATCAACCAACAATAACCCGGTTACCCGTTCCCGTTATCCTCACATTACGTCCCTAAAACACCTATCATAAGGGACCTAGACTAAGGGTCAACATCGGGATGGACACTAATGCTAAGGGGATTCCTCAGCAATAAATGTCCTTAAGGCAACTGTGAGGGGGATGGAGTACACCCGGTGAGCACACAGTTCAAATAAACACACAGTTCAAATAAACACCTACAGGTTGCGAGCATGCTAGCGTTCCACTGGACTGTCTAGCATAGTCCGTGGTCGTCATCTGTACTCCGCTAGATGACTGGATCATCAATAACATCTATAACGAGGCCTCTCATTATTTTATTTTGTCACACAACAACTATTACATCTACCCATGTTTTACCCAACACATTTTGTAGATATCAAATACATATACAGTTTAAATAATTTGAAACATGTATGAAAATCTTTCATCCAGCACATACAGCAAGTATTCAGACAATATACACACATAGCACGTAGTTTATATAAAATACTTCATATCTATGTGTAAGATGAAAGTAACTATGCACTCACCTGATAAGGTGGTGACTCTGAATTCAGACAGCGCTTCGTTACTCTTAAAACAATTTCCCTCGACAAAACCTAGTATCATTACCACTAGAGTTTAGTTTAATATTCACCGAGACTAATTAATAGTCTAGCTATTATTACTATTATATAAGCGTTGAACAATACTTATATAACCCATAATAATAGCCCAAGTATTTATTATAAGTTCCTAATAACGTTACTATAATTAAATAAAAGCTATATTAAAAATAGCGTAGGCGTAGCTCACTTACAGCGGGTTTTTCTCAAAACCGGGTGCCGCTGGAGCAGCGTTCCCGAGCCGAAAGGCTCTTCTTCTCGGAGCCGTCGGGCACTCCGGGGCTTCCACCTCGTGCTAGGGAGGTTCCCTAGGCTTTTCGGGGGGTTTCGGGGGCTAGAGAGAAGTTCTAGAGAGAGAGAGGGAAGTGAGGGGAGGTGTGAGGAATGAAGAGGGATTCACCTCTTATTTATAGGAGGCTGGAGGAAGGTTCACGTAGTGAATTATTGATATTCACGTCGTGAGCCAGGCTGGCTACAGCCAGGCGCAGCCTGGTGCTGACACGTAGCATCGCACACATGGTGGAAATCAGCCGATTTTCAAAAATTCATAACTTTGGTATACGAGCTCCGTTTTCGACTTTCGTTTTTTTCACGCGTAGGTAAAAACAATATCTACAACTTTCGTTTAGACTCCGTCGGCTAATTCTCGACCGATCTTAAATTTAACAGTACGAGGAGATTAGACTGCTAAATGACCGCGAAGAATTCGTAACTCCTTCATACGGACTCCGTCTTTGTCTGTCTTTTTACCGTTGAGTTCCTATTAATGAGATCTTCAACTCTTATTTAGGTCGCGTAGGCCAAAAACCGCTCGAACTAAAATTGGAGTTTCGGGTCGTGCATTGTTAAGCCAAATCTTAGAAAATTTATAACTTCCTCATATGAAGTCAGATTTGGGCGTTCTTTTTAATGATGTTCTCAGTTTAACATATTCTACGACTTTGGTTCATATTACTAAGGCGAAAAAGTCTTCTATCGTAAATTCACTTTTTACGTCTCCCGGTGTCGTGCCGGTTCTGTCGCGAAACTTCGACAGGTCATAACTTTTTCGTTATAGCTCGGATTTCGGCGTTCTTTATATATCTGAAATCATTGTTTCGACCACTACAACTTTATGTAAAGATATCGGGTTTATATCACACTTTAATTTTCACGCTTATTTTTATTCTTTATTAATTATATCTTTATAATTAAATAATAAGCACACAAATACACATAATTCACATAGTACTCAAATATTTAATATTTATTACATCAAAAAGAGTTACAATAGTTGACCTAGACTATTACATCGTCTAAAAATGCTTAGCCCTGAAACCCGGGCGTTACAATTGTACTGCCCCTGCCCCCACCTTTCAGACATCAGACCTGATTTGCTTTCATTGCAATCAGAAGGGCCATAAAAAGGCCAATTGCCCTCAGTTGACAGTAGCAGCGCCAGTGAAGGCGCCAGCTCCAGCGACCCTGCGCATCACTGATGGTCGACAGGGCAAGACAGAGGCTCCAGTGGTGAGGAGTCGAGCCTTCCCGTTGACTACCGAGGAGGCACGCGCCGCACCTCATGTGGTGATGGGTATGATTTCTCCTCCCTAGCTTTTATTATATGTTGTTTATGATATTGATATGTCATGTTGCATGTTTAGGATCGTTCCATGTGAACAATATTCCAGTTTAGGTGCTGTTTGATTTGGGTGCTGCCCGATCATTTGTTTCTCTTGCACTTAGCAAGAGGTTCCCTAAGTCTTCGGGCATGTTGGATTGCCCTCTAGAGGTCGCGATTGCAGATGACCGATCAGTGCGAGCGTCGGCGGTTTTCAGGGATTGTGTTATGAGGCTATTCGAGGAGCGCTACCTGGTAGACGTGGTTCCCATTCCGTTGCGTGGGAACAAGGTGCTCATAGGCATGGATTGGTTGAGCCCCAACAGGACGGTGATCGACTGCGCGCAGCAGTTGGTTCGGATCAGGACCCCCGAGTGGGGGAGAGCTGGTGATTCAGGGCGAGAGGCCACAACGCAGACCAACGCTATGTTCAGCTGCGAGGGCTAGGCGCTATCTTCAGTAGGGCTGCGCTGGGTATGTCGCCTATGTAATGGATACCCGAGAGAAGGGGAAGACGACGGTGACAGATGTTCCGGTGGTGCGAGATTACACAGATGTATTCCCGGAGGAGCTGCCTGGGATACCTCCGGAGCGACAGGTGGAGTTCAGGATCGACCTAGTCCCTGGTGCGGCTCCGACAGCCAAGGCACCATATCGGTTGGCTCCTCCCGAGATGCAGGAGTATCTACGCAGCTGCAGGAGCTTTTAGACAAGGGATTTATCAGGCCAAGTAGTTCGCCTTGGGGAGCCCCGATCCTGTTTGTCAAGAAGAAGGACGGGTCGCATCGTATGTGCATAGATTACCGGGAGCTAAACAAGGTAACGGTGAAGAACCGTTACCCACTCCCGAGGATAGATGACTTGTTTGACCAGCTTTAGGGAGCATCTTGGTTTTCCAAGATAGACTTGCGGTCAGGCTACCATCAGATGAGGGTCAGGGAGGAGGATATACAGAAGACGGCTTTCCGGACTTGCTATGGCCACTACGAGTTCGTGGTGATGCCCTTCGGGCTCACCAATGCTCCTGCCGCGTTCATGGACCTCATGAACTGCGTGTGCAGACCGATGCTGGATCGGTCTGTGATAGTTTTCATCGATGACATCTTGGTTTACTCCAAGATGCAGGAGCAGCATGAGGAGCATCTGCGAGAGTTTTTGGATACCTTGAGTACGGAGATCTTGTATGCCAAGTTCTCCAAGTGCGATTTCTGGTTGCACGAGGTGCAGTTGCTTGGGTATGTTGTAAACCAGAACGGGATATTGGTTGACCCGGCCAAGGTGGAGGCCGTGATGAGATGGGAGGTTCTGAAATCTCCATCTGAGATTCGAAGTTTCCTCGGATTGGCAGGCTATTACCGGAGATTCATTCAGGATTTCTCCAAGATAGCTGTACCGTTGACCCGGCTGACGAAGAAAGTCGTTGTTTTTCGCTGGGGGCCTGAGCAGCAGGCAACTTTTGAGACTTTGAGACAGAGACTGTGCGAGGCGCCGATCCTCGCCCTGCCAGAGGGCGTGGAGGATTTTGTAGTATACTGTGATGCGTCCATCTCAGGTTTGGGCGCAATACTGATGCAGCGAGGGCATGTCATCGCCTACGCCTCGAGGCAGCTGAAGCCTCACGAGGCGAACTACCCGACGCATGATTTGGAGTTGGGGGCGGTCGTCTTCGCCCTCAAGATTTGGCGACACTACCTCTATGGGGTCCGTTGTACCATCTACACGGACCACAAGAGTTTGAGGTACCTCATGGATCAGCCGAATCTGAACATGAGGCAGCGTCGGTGGTTAGACGTGGTGAAGGATTATGATTGTGAGATCCTTTACCACCCGAGGAAGGCCAATATCGTGGCCGATGTACTTAGCCGCAAGGCAGCTCCGATCAGGGACATCTGCATGAGGATAACCGTAGTGACTCCGGTTTTGGAGCAGATCCGAGAAGCCCAGCAGGAGGCCATGAAGAAGGAACATCGGAAGAGCGAGCGTATTATGGGTCAAGTTTCCTCCTTCGACTACGACAGCCGAGGATTATTGACTCTACATCGTAGGGTATGGGTTCCCTACCATGGGGGTGTGCGCCAGGTTCTGATGGAGGAGGCGCACAAATCCCGATTCTCGATTCATCCTGGGGCGACGAAAATGTACAGAGATCTTCGGCCCGATTACTGGTGGCCCTGCATGAAGCGAGACATCGCCTCGTACGTAGAGTGGTGCTTGACCTGCAGGAAGGTCAAGGCCGAGCACCAGAGGCCACACGGAAAGATGCAGCCGCTGGACATTCCCATGTGGAAATGGGAAGATATTACTATGGATTTCATCACCAAGCTCCCCAGGACTGCACGGGGAGTGGATTCGATTTGGGTCATCGTGGATCCGTTGACCAAGAGTGTCCACTTCATACCGGTCCAGGAGAGCATCTTGGCTGAGACGTTGGCCGATATATACATCCGAGAGGTAGTAGCTCGGCATGGAGTGCGAGTTTCAGTGATTTCAGACCGAGACGTTCGGTTTACTTCCAGGTTCTGGAAGAAGTTTCACGACGAGTTGGGTACTCGTCTGCACTTCAGCACAGCGTTCCACCCGCAGACGGATGGTCAGAGTGAGCGGACCATCCAAACTTTGGAGGATATGCTGCGGGAATGCGTTCTAGACTTCAGTGGTAGCTGGGTTACCTATCTTCCATTAGCTGAGTTCTCCTACATCAACAGCTATCACACGAGTATCGATCATCCTCCCTTTGAGATGTTGTACGGGAGGAATTGCAGGACCCCGATATGTTGGGGTGAAGTCGGACAGAGGGTCATGGGGAGCACCAAAGTGGTGCTCAAGACGACAGAGAGGATTCAACAGGTTAGGAGCAGGCTTCAGACTGCTCAGAGTCCGCAGAAAAGCTACGCCGACAAGCGTCGTTCGGACCTGGAGTTCCAGGTCGGGGATATGGTCCTCCTGAAGGTGTCGCCTTGGAAAGGCGTCATCCGATTCAGGAAGCGGGGCAAGTTGGGCCACAGGTACATTGGACCTTTCAGGGTTGTAGCCCGAGTGGGCAAGGTGGCGTATAGGCTGGACCTGCCAGGTGAACTCAGTCAGATTCACAGCACGTTTCTCGTCCCCTAGTTACGGAAATGCCTGATGAACGACTCGGCGGTGGTACCCTTGGAGGATATTCAGGTGGATGACAGCCTGAATTAATTCGAGCGGCTAGTGGCGATCCTCGACAGGAAGTCGAAGGACCTGAGGAACAAGAGGGTGGAGCTGGTGAAGGTGCAATGGCAGCACCGCAAGGGATCAGAATGGACTTGGGAGCCGGAGGAAAAGATGAGGGAGTAATACCCCGAGCTTTTTCCAGATTCAGCAGCAGACTTCGAGGACGAAGTCTAAAATGAGTGGCGGAGATTTGTAGCATAGGATTCCTAGTATGCATTTAAATTAAAGAAAATATTGCAATTATTCTGGGACTCGGCGAGTTGGAGGCCCAACTCGTCGAGTAGACTCGACTGACGATCGGGGGATTAAGTGACCTACTCGACGAGTCGGAAGACCGACTCGACGAGTAAGAGCTCTTTGGACAAAACCCTAATATTTAGGGTTTGCACCATATTTAAACAACATAACTCGTCCCAAACCAGCCTCCATCTTCCCTCTCATTTCCAGAAACCCTAGATTGAAACCCTAAACCCTTGTTTGAGTGCTCTTAAGCCATTTTTGGTGCATTCTTGGTGATTTGTAGTTTGAAGAAGGAAGGAAAGACTTGGAGATCCAAGAGGAGGTCAGTAGATCCAGAGATTTGGTTGCATTTCTAGCTTGTTGGAGGTAAAAAGCTCCAACCTTGACTTCTTAATTGTTAGATCTACTTTAGGGCTTGAATCTTTACATCTTTGGGGTATTTCTAAGCCATTTCGGGTTTAGAGTGTAAGGTAGAAGTAATGGCTTCAGATCTTGGACTTTGGAGGGTTCTCATGGCATAAAGGTGCCAACTTTATGGCAATGAGAGCCCCATGCATCTTGTAGATCTCATTTTTGGCCTTTTGAGCTTAAAGGCCCATGCATGGACATAAAGTTCGTGATTTTACGTCTTATATCAACGATAAGAGGTCAGATCTACCCTTTGGATGAAGTAAGCTCAACAGAAATCAATTTTATGGAACAAGGACTTAGTGGACCCAGCGAGTTGTTCTTGGGACTCGGCGAGTCGGGTAATGGTTTCCCGACGTTTGCTGTTTTTGAGGAACCTGGTTGAGTCTAGAAAAGGACTCAACAAAGATGGACGTGATTATGGACCTGGAAGTCATAGGACTCGGCGAGTGTATGAACAGACTCGGTGAGTCCAAGGCAATCTCCCAAATTATGAAGACGGAATCGGCGAGCTCAAGAGGAACTCGGCGAGTCATCGACTGAACATCTTCTTATGGATGAAGATGAACTCGGCGAGTTCAAGAACGAACTCGGCGAGTCGGTTGAAGATTTTTCTGATGTGTTGTTGAAGGCGAACTCGTCGAGCTCTTGCTAGACTCGACGGGTAGGGACGGGTTTATGACATTTTGTGGTTATGGGGACTCAACGAGTTGACGGGTCAACTCGGCGAGTCGAGTCAACCAGATGTTGACTTTGACCATGGATTTGACTTGGACATTGACTAGGATTGAGTGACCCTTGTAAGGGTTACGAGTATGAGTTGATAACTTAGAAGAGTTGTCGTGTAGGGATTGAGGAGTCGGGGAGAGTCGATTTCCACCCCAAGATCAGCGCAGACACTACGCGACAGCGAGGTGAGTTACCTTCCAGTAGCGGTGGGTCTACAACCACAATGCCGGCCCACCAGTAGGAGTTGTATGTTATATGTGTTGGGTTTTGAGCATTCTAACACTCTTATGGTGTACATGCAACCCTATAAACCTTGGATCTCTGTTTTCTCTATTATACATGCAAATATTAACTATTCCAAGGTTTCATCCTAACTAGCATATTATGAAGCACCTATACTACAAAGTTCTAGTTAGATGACATACCTTTTGATGTAGCTTGATGTCTTCAAGCTTTAAGAGCTTAGCCCCAATAGTGTGGAAGCCTCAAATGGAATCAAAAATCACCAAAACACCTTGCAAGAACTTGAGAGAATATGTATGCACACTAAAATCGGCCCACTCTTATTTTCACACACTTGTGTCAATTTTGTGAGCCAAGGACCCCTTTATATATTATGGAGGATTAGGGTGACATCCATGTAAACCCTAATACCCATGACCTTTCATTTACATAGGATCCATGGGTTAAAAGCTCCATGGACCATCCATGAAAGCTTAGCCCAACCTAAATGAACTTGGCCCATTCCATATATATAAGAGTCCATATTTAATTAGTTCTTTTTTATCACTTAATTAATTCTAAATTAATTCTTGATCAATACTAATTAAATAATATGATTCCATATTAATATATTAGAACTTATAATATATTAATATAAATCATAAATACACTATTCGCAAAAGACTATCCATATAAATTGTGCCGGTGAAGTGCAACCCAAATGGACCATGTCGGGTCGGGTCAAGTACATACCAAATATGGTTATGGACTTAGACATTAATCCAACAGTCTCCCACTTGGATAAGTCTAAAACTATTATTGAGTATGACTTCAAAACCTAACTGGCAATCGTAGCTCTTAAAGCCGCTATTGAACTCTGACCTTGTCAATGACTTGTCCATTAGATAAGGGATCATATATTCCTCCATTCTAGATATCATATGGACTAAGACATGGATTATAATCATTCTCTCTGTCCATTTGTTGTTTCCCGATTTTCGATTTATGATGACTGACTGATTGAACAAATCAAATCAGTCCTGGCTTGGCCAAGCACTCACATGTGTCATCGCTAAATCATCGAGGGGCCCACAGATATCGCTTTTATCCCGAAGGTAAAAGGAATGGATAAACTTTGACTCATATGGCTTGTTCTACTACTTGTTGAATCATACACAAAGGCACGTTTTATAACATCGAGTTACCAATGCGTTTTCGTGCAATCAATGAATAACCAACTCATAGTAACAACTCATATCTCTAGGTTTTAAGAATATAAGATATTATCGTCTCATGATCACTCGTGATAAAATCCATGAAGTGATTCAAATGAGCGTGGGTTGAATCCAATACTCAGAACTTATGAGCACTCATGAGTGTTGTAGCACCACTTTGTCCACCAACTTGGACCTCTAGAAAGCAACCCATGATAGTCTTGATTCATATCTACTTCCAACATATGACCGACTGTGGATGGTTTGAATAACTTAATCATTCAGGAAGAGCGACTTAGTTATTCTGGAAGTCAAAACATGCAAAGTGAAACACAAGAATAAATGAGTCAAATATGATATCAAACCCTATGAATATAAATAAACACTTTTATTTATCACCATACTGATTACTCATTATTCATTGTTTCGGTTTTATCAACTTTATACTTGAATTAAAAACAGTAGTTGTTCCATGCTCCAAGCATGTACACTATGTTTTTCTTAAACAATAGCTTTGCCATACACCAAGTATGCACTCTATGTTTGTCTATGATCCTTACTTTGTGAAATAAACCAATTGAACATAATTTCAATGATTCTAACTTCACACTCCCAAATCCTTATCGAAAAATGTGAGAATTTCAAATTCCTATCATTTATCGAAATCTGTGTAGATTTTAAACTTATATGCACTGACCCTCCTGTAATGAATATGTACAAAGTCACAAAGACTTGTCAACAGTCATTATAAGGTATTCCAATGGAGATCAACTCCATGGAAACTAAGTCTCATATTTAAAGTACATTGCTTTAGACATGCTTCTTGCATTAAGTTTTCTAATCTTACACAGATAACTTCCACCTATGGAGACAACTCCATATTCTCATTTTGACTATCACTTCTGAATAAGAGATGCCTCTTTTCAGAATATGTCAATATGGTCCTTCCAATATGAGCACTATACTTCCAACTGTCCCTGAGCAACCAATCTTTGGTAAACCTCAGATTGTCCACGACAATTGCTTAATCATTTTAGTCATGTCCAATTCTAGACGTTTTCCCTTCTTAATGCCTCTGGGCATTTGGAAAAATTTAGAAATGACAAATATTATAGCACATGCAATCGATCCTGTACCCAAAGCAAATGGTACACGATTCATGATGTCTCACATAAAGACATGATTCTAGACCAGTCTTTTGCTACAATATTTTTATTTTCTATGTTTTCAATTTGTCTATGAAGAGGGATGTCGTAATCATAATCGAATTTTGAGAACGCAATATATAGAATTTCCTTAAGTTGAACCAATCCAACATGAAATTCATATATATATTCTTGACTAAAGATGATTAAGGTCTCAATCTAAGCCTTTAGAACTGAAATGAAGTATATCCTCTCCCTTAATTATAGCAAAACAACTTTTTCAATCCCTGCAGCCTCACGAATTGAAACTTTTGTTTTCTATAATTAACATTGCTAACTTGCAACACTAACAATAATAATCATGCTCCCACTTACATGATGATTATTAGCATAACACTTATGCTCCCACTAGCTTTGACATGTACTCAGAAATCAGCTGGACTTCTAGAAATCAATACTTTATTGACTTTCTTACCAAAGTTTAGATTTCTGATACGAGATGCTTTGATAAAGCTTTATCAAAATCATACACCTTTCCTTAGATAGCATGCATGTGTGTCTAAACAATTTCAGAACTATGAAAAGGGATGCCGTAATCATAGTCTCAATTGTTTAGACCTTTTGCCATCTGCTTCAAATCTACTTGGTGGAAGTGTTTCCTCACCATCATTTTCATGAATAGGAGAGAAACCTTATGACCCTTAGATTTAATGGTGTATGTGTTCTTATCCATATGAATCGTCAAAACCATAGTCATAAGACAAGGATAATGAAAAATCCAAACTCATATGGACTGAACTTATGCAATCTTAACTTCTTGCCACCTGGCAATACAGGGCCTGCCATTGCTTCCAAGTTGTTATGCAACCAATTGAGAACTTTCAGAACTCCTATGCAAAGCCAACTTTAACTGGAATGGGCACAGAATATGTCAACACGATAGGTTATAAACCTCAAGTCGTGCGCTAGTGAAGAACCTCAGGTTTTATTCTTGATTAGTTCTTGAAATTCTTTTTAGGATCTTTAAGACTCCCACTATCCTCTTGACATATAAGACTATCTTGCCAAATATTCAAGAGATAGTGCAGATTCTTTATCAAGACAAACACTTCACACAATTGGCCTTAGTTGGTCTTTGTTTTATCCAAAACATCACAACTTACCAATTTCAAATGTACAAGAGTAGGACACTTTTACTCTTACATTTGACAAGTGTTTTAAACCTTTCTTTAAGATATGCCACTCAAGTTACAATCTTGGAGTATGACTCTAAGAATTGTTTTGGAACGAAGTATGACTCATCTTCCTGATCTAACCATTTCAACAATTCATGACTCCTCTTCTTAGTCATAAGAATGCACTAAGATGACCTTTAGAGGACTAATTGTGATATATTTCTAAATCATTAAGATGATCACAAACATGAGACTAAAGTACTCTCCCATCTTTTCAGATTTGAGAAACTTTTATCTTTCTGCCTAATTTGATTCTTCCCATTCGTTTTGCCATACATTGAGACTTTTCCAATGTTTCAGAATTATACTTAAACTTGTAAGTATAACCATATTTACTAAACTTTAGTAAATCAAATAGTCCTAACGAGCTTTGTGGTGGACATGACCAGTGCACAAGAATGTGTACTCGATCCCCTTAGTCCTTCACTTGACTCACACATCCATGTGAACAAGTAATTAGTCTTGATTTTCCAATGCTTGAAAGTTCTCATTCATCATACTATTCAACTTGCATGATTCCAAGTTTCGGTCCAATTGAAACTTGGGTGATGAGGAACTTTCCTGATTTGGTAAATTTAGACACTACCACAAATGAAAGAATCAAATCCATTTTCCAATATTGCTGTCAGTGGAATCATATAAGCAACAATTTTCCACAAATGCCATTGTAAGGATACTTCAAATAAATAAAATTAAACAATTTTCTTTTATTTTAAAACTTTTCGGAAAAACTTATCCTTACAATCCACATGGAAAATTGTTGTTATCTATTCCTTAGCAATATATCATAACTTCTTAAGCAACTGCTCAAAATTCTGATGCGATCGAAATCCACCTTCGCGATCAGAATCAGCATATACTTCCTTTAAGATTTCTCTCTATTCTTTGATTCTTAAAACATCAACATGTGACCCAGTCACATCATGTAATGAGGATCTCAGAATAGAAGTTAACAGAGTTAGATAATGGGCTCTACCTGATGTAGAGTCAAACTTATTGACTTTAACATCCTTAGGTAAATTTGGCAGCTTTGCAATCAACGCCCCTTCCTTTGGCAAAATAAACATATGGACCCTTTGGTAATGGGACCATCTCAAACTTATCCTTTCTCTTTACCATTTGGTCAACCGGGTTGACTATGGGCAATCCCTTTCCATTGGGAAGAGAATGCTTTTTCTGGATTTCTAGTGTCACCATTGTCACTGTCCATAAAGTTTTTGGGAAGCTGATCTTCTAATCAAATTTGCTTTACTATCGTTCCAAATCATTGCTGATTCAGCAGCACCAAGCAAATAGATATGATCATTAAGGTTCATGTCATAGTCTGTTTCATAGTAGTCCCAAAGAAACTCACTATGTGACTTAGAAAGTGATTGAACATCCAACTTTCTCAAGACTTTGACACCCAACTCTCCCGGCTTGTCAATATGTGACTTCATCTCTAAGATGTGATCACACATAGACCTTGCTTGCCATTAGGGCTTGAGTGACCTTGAACTTGTGGGTTAGGGAGAATAATTGGAGGAGGTGGAGGAAGAGAAGTATGACTTCCATGAGCCAAACTCGAGAAGTCATATTCATTAGGAAAGCTTGGTTTGGGAAGATCATTGTTGTCTAAACCAGACATCAACAATGGGAGAAATTCACGTAAAGTTGATTTAAGTCCTTAATATAACACCCAATATGATATATTAAGGCTAGGACCCAACAAACTATTTTATAACTTGGAAGAGGGATGTCGTAATCCAAGCTATAAAATATTTGAAGGTAGGTGAATGACGATTCACCAATTTCCACCAAGATAAACGAAATGTATTATTAGGTTTTAATTGGTTTTGAAGCTCCTAGATTCTTTTGAGATTCATTGAACTTTTCAATGGCATGTTTCAATCTCGAGTGTGCCCTTCAGGTTTTGTGACTGGGATGCCGAAGATCACAAAACAAGGTGTGAAGTAACCATGCAAATATACTTGGTACCCTTAATATTTACCCCTCAATCGATGTGTCGGTTAACCACACACGCTCCAACGATACTATGATAAACATTAAGTTACCCTTTGCCTACCTTGTTAAGTCCAGGTTAGTGTTCCGGTTAACCACACACGCTCCACTAACAGCTTAAACAAAGTGCAAAGTGTAATTTCATGGATTAGAACCTTATTCACATTTTCCTAAGTAACTAAGATTGGGAATTTATAAGTGTTTAGTTACTTAGTATTTATCATTATACTTATAATGAAGGGAGAATTATAGTCCTTGTCCTACCTGTTCGGCTAACGACCCTCCACCGGTCAAGGAAGCGGTGAGTGAGAGTGGACACCCATTAAACTGCCATTTTATAGGCAGTAACCTTATACCCCCCTTATAGACCGGCTTCGTGAATGAGACCTACTAATGGTAAGACGACTTGCTCTTATACATATAATATATTAAACTTTTAATATTATAATAGTATAAGGGTGTATTTTAGACATTTAAAATACTTGGTGGTTTAATCTATTAATTAAACTAGACTTTTAATTTAATTAAACTCAAACCATATATTTATGGATTAATAATACTCTTTTAATTAAACGTTTTAATTAACTATTAATAAAGTTCATAAAAGTTAATTTGAACTATTTAACAAAACATCATAATTCCAATTATTAAACTCAAAATTAAAACCATTTAATTAATTGTTTAAGTTATGAACCCAAGAGTTAAAGAATTCAATTCTTTTTTTCATAAAAAACATTTCTCAAATTCCAAAACTTGAGGGCAAGTTTTGTAATTCTTGAAAACCTTTGGATTCCATAACTTATGGAATTAATGGTGTTTTATGATGAAACTTTCCATGTTCCATAACTTAAGAACAAGTTATGGAATTCTTTAAAACATTAACACCAAATTTTGTAACTCCATAAAAACTTTGAATCAAATTTTTTTTTTAAAAAAAAAAATACTTTCATATCCATAACTTATGGAAGTTTCAAAAACCCTTAAGATCACAACTTTAAAAAAAACTTTTGAGCTCCAAAATTTTATGACAAAATATGTAACTTCTTAAAACATTTAGATCAAACTTTTAAAACTAATAAAATAATCATATCATTTTATCTTTTACTAAATTTGACCTAATTCAACTCATATAACAAATGATTCAAATTTTACAAATAATTTGTTTTTCACAAAATAAGTAATTATCTTAAAATTTGACAAACGTCATGTTTTTTTTCCTTTTTTTCCAACTTGAAAATAAAACATTTGCATCAATATAACAGAAAACAACCTGGCTCTGATACCACTGTTGGGTTTTGAGCATTCTAACACTCTTATGATGTACATGCAACCCTATAAACCTTGGATCTCTATTTTCTCTATTATACATGCAAATATTAACTATTCCAAGGTTTCATCCTAACTAGCATATTATGAAGCACCTATACTACAAAGTTCTAGTTAGATGACATACCTTTTGATGTAGCTTGATGTCTTCAAGCTTTAAGAGCTTAGCCCCAATAATGTGGAAGCCTCAAATGGAATCACAAATCACCAAAACACCTTGCAAGAACTTGATAGAATATGTATGCACACTAAAATCGGCCCACTCTTATTTTCACACACTTGTGTCAATTTTGTGAGCCAATGACCCCTTTATATATTATGGAGGATTAGGGTGACATCCATGTAAACCCTAATACCCATGACCTTTCATTTACATAGGATCCATGGGTTAAAAGCTCCATGGACCATCCATGAAAGCTTAGCCCAACCTAAATGAACTTGGCCCATTCCATATATATAAGAGTCCATATTTAATTAGTTCTTTTTGATCACTTAATTAATTCTAAATTAATTCTTGATCAATACTAATTAAATAATATGATTCCATATTAATATATTAGAACTTATAATATATTAATATAAATCATAAATACACTATTCGCAAAAGACTATCCATATAAATTGTGCCGGTGAAGTGCAACCCAAATGGACCATGCCGGGTCGGGTCAAGTACATACCAAATATAGTTATGGACTTAGACATTAATCCAACAATATGATTGTCTTTGTGATATTCATCTAGGTTTGCTACTACCTGATATGTTTATGTGCTTGTATGATATGTTATATGTGATAGTGGTATTAGGAGGGGAATAGTCCCCAAGTTCAGCTGTTAGGATCGAAGGGTCGGTCGGGCACACCAGATATGCCTGAAGATATGTGTATGTGATACGATATTATGTGGTAGTAGTTGGAGGTAAAATAGTCCTCGTATTTCGGTTATTAGGACCGAAGGGTATGTCAGCACCCTAGAATGGCTTGACATGGGCAGGTTAGCACCCCAGAATGGCTTGACATGGGTAGGTCAGCACCCCAGAATGGCTTGACATGGGTAGGTCGGCACCCCAGAACGGCTTGACATGGGTAGGTCGGCACCCCAGAATTACCGGACCGAGTAGGTCGGGCACCCCAGAATTGCTCGACAGTATGTATGCTATGTGACTGAATGGTATGCGGTATGATGGGGGAACTCACTAAGCTTCGTGCTTATAGTTTTCAGTTTTGGTTTTAGGTACCTCTTCTGCGAAGGGGAAGGATCCGACGCGGTAGTGGCACATCACACTCACATATGATTTCCGCATTGAGTTATCTGGGATTGTACTCTGATTTTTATTACTATTGATGATATGGTTTTGAGACACGATGTTACAGTTTTATAAATTGATATAACATTGGCAATGTTTTTGGTAAACTAATTTATGAGTTACTTATTTAAAATGAAATTTTTGGCTTTGAAAATTGGGATGTTACAATATACAACAACTGACACTAAATACTTATGAACTCACCAGCTTAAATGCTGATCTATGCTTTCAAAATAACTTCTATTCTCAGGTCACCGGTAGACAGGTACTGATGACCAGGTTTTGAGAAGACGGAGCACGTTCAAGACTCGTCTTTTATTTTGATTCATATTTTGGTGTCTTATAAACTATACAGAACACACTTGTATTAAATTATACTATTAATGCAATGAATGATGTTGTTGCTTGTTTTACTATTATGTATTGTTATGATACTGTACATGACGTCCTCCGCCCCTGAACGTTTCCGCCGTTCTGGTTTGGGGGTGCGACATGTATGGAGATTATTAATATGTAAATAGGTGATGTAAGGTTTAGGAAGCTAATTATCTAACTTTATTTATTTTTTTGATAGATTTGGACCACTAGCAAGATAATACACAGGTGAAAAAGGTTGATTACCAAAATCCATTGGTGAAAAATATGGAAGATGGAACAGATGAATGGTCTTTGTTATCATAATTCAGAAGTTGCCCCATTTGACGTTTCTGGACTATACAGTGGTATAGAAGCAATTTAAAATTATTACTATTATTATTATTATTATTTTCAATGTGATGATAGTTATTTTGCATATTTTTCTTCAAAGAGATTGGCATTCATTATTTTGGGGTTGTAACTTCTAATTGTTCAAAATTAAAATGTTGACTCTCATATCAAACATGTAGTTTTTAGTATGTACTTTTACTTAGTTTTCTTTTGTTAATGATTTAGCACCATTAATTTCTAGGTGTTACGACTGTTAAAATGGTAATGCAATTTTGTATTGTGATGTATTAATGATCAAATGAGTTTTTTGTAATTATAGTTTCATATTATAATGTTATATTTATTAATTTTTTATTAATTTTATTAATTGATATAATTTTATATTTTATAATGTTATATTAATGTTATATTCTTAGGATTAATGTTATATTTATTAATTTTTTTAATAATTAATGGTCCCCTATTAATCCTCCGATTAATCCCCACCTAGCCGATTAATCCCTTGACCCCAATCCACCGTCGAGCTACCGTCAAGCGATTTCTGCAACCTTGATATATATATATATATATATATATATATATATATATATATATATATATATATATATATATATATATATATATATATATATATATATGTATATATATATATATATATATATATATATATATATATATATATATATATATATATATATATATACACACAATGCATGCACACTGGTCCGTGACATAAGACTGGATGAACCCTCGAGCCCACATCATAAGACCATAATGCCTTCCGGGCCCTTAACTTATGACTGGATTGCTCCCGATCCCACAACATAAGACTATAATTCCTTCCCGACCCTCATCTTATGAATGGATTGCTCCTGAGCCCAGATAATAAGACTGGAATGCCCTCTCGTCCCTCAACTTATGACTGGATTGCTCATGAGTTTGTTGGATTACAGCACAAAGCAATATTGCCTCAACTCAACCAGACCATGTCGGCATATACAAACAATAATCAATAACCAAAAAGTATAGGTAATCATACATATCACTATAATTATCCAACATCCTATGCACAAGGACACATACTACAATACAAAGTATAATAAGAAAATTCACTTTGCAGCCTAGTAGAAATAGCACCGATCACAGATCCAAAAACCAACTTTATAGGTCACGTATACAACAAATAAGGACCGCATCTCAAACTACAACCCATAACCCTAAATTTGACATAAAGTCAAACATGGTCAAAAACTCAACGATCAATGGTAGAGTTCAACAATCAAAGTCACTCAGGCAGTCGTCACGACATGGACAATCTTATGCCACGTCGTTGGGACTATAGGACAAAATAGTCGAGAATCTACCAAACGCCATTACATGGAGACCAAACCTCCATTGTGGGAGCTGCCCAGACTAGTTAAATCCATTAGTATCTTAATCCTTTACCCCAACCATCCATATTTTCCAGAAGGCTTTCATACTTCTAAGAAATCATGAATATTGTTACTTTATAGACATGCATGTATTGAACTCTAGCTAGGTCAAAATGGTGTAAAATGGGGTCAAGATCTCATGCAAGAGTTCAAAACTATTTCAAAATTCAGATCCATCACGTCTTACTACAAAGGGAATCTAGGGATCCATAAAATGAGCAACTTTATGGAACCCCAACAGTCCAACTAACCTAAACATGAATAAAACACATGAAAACTTAGATCTAAGCACATAGGATCATAAAGCATGGAGATTGAATACTCATAAAGTGCCAGAGTGTGTGATAGAAGATTATGGTGAGACCTAGAAATTGAGATAATGCACCAAAACTCTTTCTCTCCTTCTTCTTGGCTAGAAAGCACCCAAAAAGGAGATCACAATAAAAAATGGAGGATTATGGTTTCAAGGAGGGAGGAAGGGATGTGACGAAGGCTGAGGGTGTGCAAGCCATAGCCATCGCATCCCTTAAATATGGGTGCAAACCCCGAAAATTAGGTTATGTCATTAAATGGCTGACACGTCGTGGCACCCACTTAATCTTCGCACACCTTCTGGCCATGGCCACGTCGTGCGATCTCATTCACCACGTCGTGGTCACCAAATCTAAAACATGATTAATAAAACCTTTTAAAAACAAACATACCTGAAACTTGGTGTTACACTTCAATTTTTGGATTAAATGTTCCAGGTACTTTAGATGATCGTGGGAAGGCAAAGGCGTGAGTCTACACATATTAACAACATTCGTATTCTGTGATTCCGCATTTATGAACATACTCTGATTTTTGGGATGTATAATTTTAGAACAAATGATTTTATGATGTAACCTTATGAAAATGGATTCTTTATTTAAATTAAAAATCGAAAGTTTTGCCTTAAAAATTGGGACGTTACACTGGGTATCGAGTTTAGCCATCTGCTAAAATTTATTGTCTTCTTCAACATCATCTCCTGATGAGATATCTGGTAACACCCATAAAAATCATGCCAAATTAAATCTTTTTAAATCATTCAAAAACCAATAGTTATTACAAAATTGTTTTCAAAATGGTTTCATGTCAGAGTATCCCAGAACCAAATCATAAAAACATAAGGAGGTGCACGATCATGCCTTCGCCTTCCCGCGATCATCAGAAGTACCTGAAACATAATCAAAAACTGTAATCCCGAAGCTTAGTGAGTTCCCCCAAAATACCAACGCTATACAAACCATATCAATATCTTATAAACAAGCACCATGCATCACGAGCCATCAGCCTGACTGGACCGCCTCGCATGACCATCAGTCTAACTTCACCGTTCTCCGAGCCATCGGCACGTATGGACCGCCTCTCAGGGCCTTCAGCCTATCCGGACCGCTCGCCGGGTCTTTGGTCTGACTAGTACGCCCTAACAGGGCCTGCAGTCTATCCGGTCTGCCATGGGTATGTTGGCCTTCAGCACAAAGCAAGTCCGCCTCAAGCCAACCGCCAGTCAAACAATCATGTGCACATATAACAGTCAAACCGATCTAACAGATCACTAATCATAGCATCATCCTATATATCAAGATACCGACCTAACAGGTCACTAACATAGCATCATCCTATTGTTGGATAAGGTGTCTAAGTCCATAACTATTTCTGGTATGTACTTGACCCGACCCGGCATGGTCCATTTGGGTTGCATGGCACCATGCAATTGGATAAACTAAAATGAGAGAAATAACACTTATGGTTTATTAATATATTATAAGTTCTAATATATTAATAATATTATTTAATTAGTTTGATCAAGAATTAATTTAGAATTAATTAAGTGATCAAAAGATAACTAATTAAATATATGGGTAGATTATGTAAATCTTCCATATCTTATATAGTGGGCTAAGAGGCTCCATGGATTATCAAGTTGGGTTCCACCCATAGGATGCTCCATGGATGCTCCATGGGAGTTACATACCCATGGGGTATGGAAATGAAGAGTCATGACACATTAGGGTTTACATGGTGTAACCCTAGATGTGTCAACACTATATAAGAAACCCATTCTCCACCAAAATAGGCTACACATAAGAAACAAGAGGGCTAGGCCGATTTTAGAAGTGTGTATTCTCTCTAAAGTCATTCCAAAAGCATTTGGTGTTGTGTGAAGCATTTGAGGCATCACACTTGGGGTGCTAGGCTCACAAGGTTTCAAGGATCAGAAGCAACAACAAGGTAAGTTATTCTATCTTTCATGCAAGTTAAAATTTGTTCCCCATGTATGCTAGATAGGAATATAACCTTGGAATTCAACTTTGCATGATAATTAGACAAACATAGATCCAAGGTTATTAGGGTTGCATGTACACTTAGGAAGTGTTAGAATGCTCAAAACCCATCAGTGGTATCAGAGCCAGGTTCGTTTGTTGTTTTTTTTTTGTGTGCAAACAGCTTGAAAAAAAATCGTTTTTCTGTTTTCTGCTCGTATGAAAGTTTGCACATTTGTTGCTGGAAATGGACTAGAAACATTACCCTAACTGTTTTGATGTTTTAAAGCTTGTTTTAGATGGTGTAATGTTTACGCTAATCCATTTACAATGGCAATTATTAAAATTACAAGTTTTTTTTTTAAGTGTAATTTTTGATTCTTGAAAGTGTTCATATTCATGTTCTTGAACTTATGAAGATTACATGATCATAGGAATTGTTTGTAACCTTCATGGTAGTTTAATTCATGATCATAATGTGTTTTAATGGAGTCCATAACTTGTCCTCAAGTTATGGAAAACCAAAAGTCTCACTTTTATTAAAGCCATTAAAAGAACACAAGAGTTATAAAAATGAAGAGTCTTCATTTTTATTACTCAATTAATTTATAAGTTATAAGAAATGAAAAGTTTTGGAAGTTTACAAAACTTGCCCTCAAGTTTTGGAACATGTAAAGTCTTGATTAAAACTTTAGTTCCAACCCTTAGAATTTTAAAAGTTAAAATTCAACCCTTATACTTTATAATATTATAAGTTACTAATATATATATGTATAACAACAAGTCGTCTTACCGCTAGTACGCCTCATTCACGAAGCCGGTCTATAAGGGGGGTATAAGGTTGTTGCCTATAAAATGGCAACTTAATGGGTGTCCACTCTCACCCACCGCTTCCTTGATCGGTGGAGGGTCGTTAGCCGAACGGGTAGGACAAGGACTTATAAATTCTCATTAAAAGTATGATGAATATTATAAAGTAACTAAATGCTTTTATTAAATTCCCAATCTTAGTTACTTTAGGAAAATGTGAATAAGGTGCTAATCCATGAAATTACACTTTACACTTTGTTTAAGTCGTTAGTGGAGCTCGTGTGGTTAACCGGCACACTAACTTGGACTTAACAAGGTAGGTAAAGGGTGACTTAAAGTTTATTATAGGTCGGTGGAGCTCGTGTGGTTAACCGGCACATCGATTGAGTAATAAACCTTGAGGGTACCAAGTGATTTGCATGGTTACTTTACACCTCGTTTTGTGATCCTCGGTATCCCAGTCACAAAACTTGGAGGGCACACTCGAGATTGAAACATGCCTTTGAAAATTTCATTGAATCTCAAAAGAATCTAGGAATTTCTAAGAACCAATTAAAAACCTAGTATTTATATTTTGTTTTTCATGGTGGAAATTGGTGAATCGTCATTCACCTACCTTTCAAATATGTTATAGCTTGGATTACGGCATACCTCTTCTAAGTTATAATATATTGTGATTGGATCCTAGCCTTAATATTACATTTGGGTGTTTTATTAAGGACTCTCTTAATATCTAAACTAATCTTGTTCTCTTCTTTCAGATGTCTTCAAACAATGCTGCTTCTGGCTCTAATCCTAATGGCTCCTTTACCCATATGAACTTGTGTGGGAAAGTCACTTTTGATGGATCCAACTTCAATGAATGGATCAGAAACATCAGGATGATTACCAGCTACGAGGACAAAGAATATGTCCTTGACAAGGAGCTTAAGGAGATTGATGAGACCACTGCAACTCCCCAGGAGATCGCTGACTTCCGGGCACATGAAAGGGATGCTACAAAAGTGGCATGCATCATGTTGGCCACCATAACAGCGGAACTCCAAAAGTCCTATGAGGACTTCTACCCTTTTGAAATGCACCAAGATCTGATGGAAAGATACCATCAAAGTGCACGACAAGAGAGGTATGAAATCATATGCTCTATCATAACAACCATGATGAAGGACGGGGAATCCGTCACGAGCCACATGCAGAAAATGCAAAGGTATGTGGATTGGTTGCTGAAGCTTAATGTGAACTTCCCTGAGGAGCTTGCAATAGATATCATTTTGCACTCCTTACCATCGTGCTATGATCAATTCCGCATGACATATCACATGAATAAGGAAGAGGTCACACTCAGCAAACTTCAGGGACTCCTCAAGACCGCAGAAACAGGTCTTAAGGGTAAGTCGGTTGTTAACACTCCTACTCCAAACTCCACCCCGGTTTTGGCAATCGGGAAAGGTAGAGGGAAGAAGAGGAAGAGCTCTTCGAAGGGTACCAAGGCTAGGACCCTTGATGGCTCTTCTTCAAGTGGAACAAAGAAAGGTTTTGTCACTCCTTCTTCTGACCCTAAAGAGGCTGAATGCTTCTATTGCCATGAAAAGTCACATTGGAAGCGGAACTGCCCAAAGTACCAGCAAGATGTGAAGGATGGGAAAGTTAAACCCAACCATCCAGGTATTTACACTATCTTATCTAATAACTCACCCCATTCTAACTCTTGGGTCCTTGATACCGGTTGTGGTATTCATATCTGTTCTGATTTGCAGGGACTAAGAAGAAGTGAGAATGTGGAACATGGAAGAATAAACTTAATCATGGGGAATAAGAAAGCTTTACCTGTCACCAAGATTGGAGTTTATACTTTATTGCTAAGTAGTGGGTTTAGTTTAGATTTGAATAAGTGTTGTTATTCGCCAGAAATGGCAAGAAACATTATTTCCTTTCATGCATTGTATAAACAAGGTTTCACCTTTTCATTTGATAATGAAGTTGGTTCGATTAATGCTTTCTTTAATAATGTTCTTTATTTTAAAGCATTACCTTGTGATGGCGTGTATGAAACTGTATCTGTGGTTGATAACTTAGGAAATAATGTATTGTGTATTGATTCTGTTAATAATAATAACTTGGATAAAGCATCATTATGGCATTGTCGTCTTGGACATATAAGCAAGAAACGCATAGGCCAACTCCAAAAGGATGGAGTATTGGAGTCATTTGACCTAAAGTCAGATGATAGTTGCGAATCATGCTTACTTGGAAAAATGACAAAGTCACCCTTCACAGGTTCTTGTGAGAGGGGTGAAGGTTTGTTGGATCTTATACACACGGATGTGTGTGGGCCCTTCAAACATGCCACAAGGGATGCTAATCATTATTATTTGACTTTTACTGATGATTACAGTAGATATGGATATGTCTACTTAATCAAGCATAAGTCAGAGACTTTTGAGAGGTTTAAAGAGTTTAAACAGGAAGTCGAGAATCAATTGGGCAGGAACATTAAGATGCTTCGATCCGATCGAGGTGGTGAGTATGTTAGTTCAGAGTTCCTCGACTATCTTAGGGAATGTGGGATTGTCTCACAATTGACACCTCCCAGGACACCGCAGTTGAATGGTGTAGCTGAGAGGCGTAATCGAACCTTGTTGGATATGGTTCGTACCATGATGAGTCGAGCTTCGCTACCAATCTCATTTTGGGGGTATGCCTTAGAGACTGCCGCCCATATCCTTAATCTAGTTCCCACAAAGAAAGTTGCCAAAACTCCTCAAGAGATGTGGACTGGTAAAGTACCCAAACTAGACCACATTAAGATTTGGGGTTGCGAGGCTTTCGTGAGACGCGAGACTCATGATAAGCTCAAACCTCGAAGTGAGAGGTGTATTTTCATCGGCTACCCACAGAAATCCTTTGGTTACCTCTTCTACAGACCTAGTGAGAATGTAGTCTTTGTAGCTAGGAGGGCTTTCTTTCGAGAGAGAGAGTTCATAAGCCAAGGAGACAGTGGGAGGCAAGTTGACCTTGAAGAAATTCAAGAGTCAAGTGGTGAAGGAACTTCAAACCCTAGCACTCAACTTGAGGAGGAAACTCCTATTGAGCCAATTGACAAGTCTATACCTCTGAGGCGTTCCACAAGGGTTAGGAATGCACCTGAGCATTACTATGGACTCCATATTACTGCGGAAGGTGATACACTTATCAGTGATGAGACACTGATAGGTCTGGATGAACCTAACAGTTACGCGGAAGCCATGGCAGGCCCTGAGTCAGCCAAGTGGAAAGAGGCAATGGACAGCGAGATACAGTCCATGTATGACAATCAAGTTTGGAACTTGGTTGAGAATGTACCAGGTCGTAAGACTGTAGGGTGCAAATGGATCTTCACGAAGAAGACCGACATGGATGGTAATGTACACACTTATAAGGCACGACTGGTTGCAAAGGGTTTCTCACAAACTCCGGGAGTTGATTATGATGAGACCTTTTCTCCAGTGGCCAAGATTAAGTCTATTAGGGTTCTGTTAGCCATAGCCTCATTTCATGACTATGAAATATGGCAAATGGATGTCAAAACCGCTTTCCTTAATGGAAAGTTGGCTGAGGATGTTTACATGAGTCAGCCAGAGGGTTTTGTCAACACTGAGTACCCTAATAGAGTGTGTAAGCTTGAGAAATCCATTTATGGGTTAAAGCAAGCACCTCGCAGATGGAATCTTTGTTTTGATGAGAAAGTCAAGGAATTTGGCTTTTCTAGGAGTGAAGATGAATCTTGTGTATATGTCAAGGCTAGTGGGAGTATAGTTAGATTTTTGGTATTGTATGTGGATGACATACTACTCATAGGAAATGACATCCCAACTCTACAGGAAGTTAAGTCCTGGCTTGGGAAGTGTTTCTCTATGAAGGACCTAGGAGAAGCTGCATATATTCTAGGGATAAGGATCTTGAGAGACCGGAGTAAAAGACTAATTGGACTTAGTCAGAGTACTTACTTGGATAAGGCGCTGAAGAGATTCGGCATGTACGACTCAAAGAAAGGAGAGTTACCCATCCAGAGTAACGCCAGATTGAGTAAGACACAAAGCCCTAGTACTGAGGCTGAGATAGCAGAAATGAGTCGAATACCTTATGCTTCGGCTGTAGGATCGATCATGTATGCTATGACGTGTACTCGACCTGATGTAGCCTTTTCTTTGAGCATGGTTAGCAGGTATCAGGGGAACCCTGGCAAGGCACACTGGACTGCGGTAAAGAATATCCTCAAGTACCTACGGAGGACTAAGGACGGGGTCCTTACCCTCAGTGGGAGTGAAGACTTGAGAGTTGTAGGGTATAGTGATGCTAGCTTTCAGACTGATAGGGATAATTTCCGCTCTCAGTCAGGCTGGGTCTTTACCTTAAATGGAGGAGCAATTTCTTGGAAGAGTTCCAAGCAAGAGACAGTGGCGGATTCAACTTGCGAATCAGAGTATATAGCAGCTAGCGAGGCAGCAAAGGAGGCGATATGGCTGAAGAACTTCATTGGAGACCTTGGAGTTGTACCAGCTATTAAAGAGCCAATGGAAATTTTCTGTGATAGTGAAAGTGCAGTTGCCTTAGCCAAGGAACCAAGGGATCACAGGAGATCCAGACACATCGACAGAAAATACCATTTCATCAGACATCGAATAGAAGAAGGACTCCTCGTGGCAAAGAGGGTATCATCGGATGAGAATCCAGCAGATCCCCTCACGAAGGGACTGACTCGGGTTAAGCATCTCCAGCATGCTCGGAGCATAGGGCTGAAGGATGATATTAGATTTAGTAGTTAGATAACCTTGAAATTTGTAAAGTGTAATTGAAATTAGATGATGAATAAAAGGTGTTTTATTTATGAGTAAAGTGTTGCTATCTCTTGTCGATCGTTTAATATATTTCTTTTGCATGTTTTGACTTCCAGAATAATTATGTTTGGTATATCATATTATTCGAACCTCCACAGTCGGTCATATGTCGGAAGTAGGTATGAATCAAGACTGTCATGATTGGTTGCAGAGGTCTAAGTTGTTGGACATGGCTACAACACTCATGAGTGCTCATAAGTTCTGAGCATTGGACTCAACCCACGCTCACTGGAATCACTTCATGGAATTTATCTCGAGTGATCGTGAGACAGTAATATCATACAAGTCTTCAAATCTAGATATATGATTTGTTACTTATGAGTTGGTTATGCATTGATTGTACGAAAACGCATTGGTAACTCGATGTTATAAAACGTGCTCTTGTGTATAATTCAATGAGTAGTAGAACAAACATATGGGTCAAAGTTTATCTGTTCCTTCTTGGATTAGAAGCTGATATCTGGGCCCCTCGATGATTTTGTTTTGACCTATGTACCGGGCCCGGTCAGAACTAAGTTGATGTGTTCAATTGAGTTCTATGTCAAACAAATCGGAAATCGGGAAACAAACTACTGGACAAAAAGTAAGACACTGTTCCATGTATTTGTCTGGCTGATATCTAGAACAGAGGATTATATGATCACTTATCTTAAATGGCGTATCATCATCTTCTCAATTCCGAGAGACCTTGAAAGAGCTACGATTTCCGATCGGTTCCTGAAGTATTGCAATTATAGTTATTAGACTTATCCAAGTGGGAGACTGTTGGATAAGGTGTCTAAGTCCATAACTATTTCTGGTATGTACTTGACCCGACCCGGCATGGTCCATTTGGGTTGCATGGCACCATGCAATTGGATAAACTAAAATGAGAGAAATAACACTTATGGTTTATTAATATATTATAAGTTCTAATATATTAATAATATTATTTAATTAGTTTGATCAAGAATTAATTTAGAATTAATTAAGTGATCAAAAGATAACTAATTAAATATATGGGTAGATTATGTAAATCTTCCATATCTTATATAGTGGGCTAAGAGGCTCCATGGATTATCAAGTTGGGTTCCACCCATAGGATGCTCCATGGATGCTCCATGGGAGTTACATACCCATGGGTCATGGAAATGAAGAGTCATGACACATTAGGGTTTACATGGTGTAACCCTAGATGTGTCAACACTATATAAGAAACCCATTCTCCACCAAAATAGGCTACACATAAGAAACAAGAGGGCTAGGCCAATTTTAGAAGTGTATATTCTCTCTAAAGTCATTCCAAAAGCATTTGGTGTTGTGTGAAGCATTTGAGGCATCACACTTGGGGTGCTAGGCTCACAAGGTTTCAAGGATCATAAGCAACAACAAGGTAAGTTATTCTATCTTTCATGCAAGTTAAAATTTGTTCCCCATGTATGCTAGATAGGAATATAACCTTGGAATTCAACTTTGCATGATAATTAGACAAACATAGATCCAAGGTTATTAGGGTTGCATGTACACTTAGGAAGTGTTAGAATGCTCAAAACCCATCACCTATTAACCAGGATACCGACCTAACAGGTCACTAGCATATCAACATGCAATAAACCCGGATACAAATCCGAAAAGGGCCGACATTGGTGCCTTCGACCGTGTTAGTATAGTGAGGACAACTCACCTCACAAGTTGCTCGGGATGATAATGTCAACTCTCCATATACAACTCCAAAGTCAATCGCCTACATCCACCAGTGATCCACTTCCATAAATCCCTAATTTACCAAAATATCCCCAGAAGTCAAACTGGTCAACCCTTGGTCAGAATCAAAGTCAATTGGTCAAGGTCAACAATCCATGTTGACCCAACTCGTCGAGTGTAACCCACTGACTCGCCGAGTTCTTCCAGAACTCAAAAAACCATGAAAACCCTCGTCGACTCGCCGAGTTTCCAGACAACTTGTCGATCCCATATGGTGTCCAAATGTCGACAAAACCCTAACTAACTCATCGAGTCATCTCACTGAATCGTCGAGTCCATGCAGAAACCAAAAACACCCAATCGTCGTCTGTCTCGTCGAGTTGACCATGCAACTCGTCTAGTCCCTTCAGTCCATTTCTTATTCAGATGTTTTAAGCTACCCCAAAGCTACAAATTCTAGATCTAGCCTCCTAGGGCATAGTTACCACGTAAAATTGCCAAACTTTACGTGTATGCAAGTTTTAAAGGCCAAAACCAAGCTAACGAACAAGTCTTTAGGTAAGGAGAAGGCCATAACTTGCTAAAGACTAGAACTTTATGACTATAAGGGGCTAGAGGAGTCCAGATCTGATGTTACAACTTCAGATCATGCCCAAAACAAGAAATAACTCCACAACAAACTAGAAATAGCCCTAAGCCTTTGCATGAAGAGATCTAGCTAGAGAGAAGTCAAGGTAACGACTTGTTACTTTCAAGATGAGGCTAATATGAAGTAGAAATCAAATCCACAAGCTTCTCCTTGCTCCAAGCTGCTTAGACTTCAAGCTCTCCTCACAAAATCCACCTTCCAAGCTTCTTAACACACAAAAATGGAGAGTAGGCGCGATTAGGGTTTTCTGAGCTCAAGCGGGACAGTAAGGGAGGTAGAGGGTGGCTAATGACGCTTTAAATAGGCTGTAAAACGTTGAAATTAGGGTTTGATTTTCCAGCTCCTACTCATCGAGTTGGGGTCCTCCAACTCGTCGAGTAGACCTCCTAAATCACTTGGCCTGATCCGCTTCTACACGACGAGTTGGGGCATCCAACTCGTCGATTAGGTCTAAGAATGTGATAATAAGCTTTATATTTTTATACCTCGGAGTCGGGGTGTTACAATTCTCCCCCACTTGAACTAGACTTCGTCCTCGAAATCTGTTGCGGTAAATAACTCGGGGTAATGCTCCCGCATCTCTGCCTCGGGCTCCCAAATCCACTCGGATCCCCTCCGGTGCTGCCACTGTACCTTTACCAAAGGTACTTACTTGTTCCGTAGAACCTTCACTTTCCTCTCAAGAACGGCCACTCGCCTCTACACGTAATTTAGGCACTCGTCGACTTGTATATCGTCCAATGATACCACTGCCTCCTCATCCAATATGCACTTTCACAACTATGACACATGGAAAGTGTTGTGGATCTGAATAAGCTCCTCCGGGAGATCCAATCTATATGCCACCTTGCCAAGCCTGGTAATGATCCCGAATGGTCCAATGTATCAGGGACCCAATTTTCCCCTCTTCCTGAAGAGAATCACCCCCTTCCAGGGTGAGACCTTCAATAATACCATGTCACCTACCTAGAACTCCAACTCAGATCGGCGCCTGTTGGCGTAACTCTTCTTCTGACTCTGAGCGGTCTGCAGCCGCTGTCTGATCTGCTGAATCCTCTCGGTAGTCTGTAGAACTACCTTTGTCTGTCCCATCACCCTGTGACCGATCTCACCCCAACAGAGTGGGGTCCGACATCTCCGTCCATACAACAGCTCATATGGTGGAGCACCAATACTAGAATGAAAATTGCTGTTGTAGGAGAACTCTGCAAGGGGTAGGTAGGAGTCCCAGCTCCCACCGAAATCAATAACGCTGCCTCTTAGCATATCCTCGAGAGTCTGTATGGTCCGCTTACTCTGGCCGTCTGTCTGCGGATGAGAGGTTGTACTGAAGTGCAGCTGCATGCCCAATTCCTCGTGGAACTTCTACCAGAAACGAGCGACAATCTCGCGTATATACACATCGGCTACCTTCTCGGCCGACGAGCTCTCCCGAATGGCCAGAAAATGGGCACTCTTGGTCAATCGATCCACGATGACCCATATAGCGTCGAAACCCTTTGCTGTTCTCAACAATTTGGTGATGAAGTCCATCGTGATCTGCTCCCATTTCCACATGGGAATATCTAGAGGCTACAGCATGCCATGCGGCCTCTAGTTCTCGGCCTTGACCATCCTGTAGGTCAAGCACCTCTCCACATACCAAGCGATCTTCCTCTTCATGTATGGCCACCAATAACTCAGTTGCAAATATCAGTACATCTTGGTGCCCCCGTGTGAATAGAGAAGCAAGACTTATGAGCCTCCTCCAAAATAATCTGTCTGACCCCACCAGACATCGGAACCAAGACCCGACCGCAACGGGTCAACAATCCCCAGCTATCCTGCACAAACCGGGTGTTCTCACCCCTAGTCCTCTCAATCTTCCAATTCTCCTGTCGCATACCCTGAGCGTGAGCTTCCCTGATCAAACTCACCAGTGGAGAATCCACTGATATCCTCATACATGTCATTGCAGTAGAAGATCCAGCTGACTTGCGGCTTAGAGTGTTCGCAACCATGTTCGCTTTACGAGGATGGTAAAGGATCTCGGAGTCATAATCTTTGACCACGTCAAGCCACCTGCGTTGTCTCATTTTCAGGTTCGGTTGATCCATGATGTGCCTCAGACTCTTGTGGTCCGTGTATATGGTACAACAGACCCCATAGAGGTAATGTCTCCAAATCTCTAGACCGAATACCACCGCTCCCAACTCCAGATCATGAGTAGGGTATCTCATCTCGTGCGGCTTCAACTGCCGCGACGCGTAGGCTATCACCCGTACTCTCTGCATGAGGACCGCTCCCAGTCCCGTGATGGATGCGATGGGTTTTGAGCATTCTAACACTTCCTAAGTGTATATGCAACCCTAATAACCTTGAATCTATGTTTTCTCTATATACATGCAAATTTCTTTTTCAAGGTTATTTCCTAACTAGCATGGCATGGGGATTACATAAAACATAAAAACTAGTAGAAATACATACCTTGTTGTTGCTTGGATTCCTTCAAGACTTTGTGAGCCTAGCACCCCAAATGTTGTGCCTCAAATGCTTCACACAACACCACAAGACTTGGAATAACTTGAGAGAATACTTCTAGCACTCAAAATCGGTTATGCCCTCTCTAGTAACACTAGGTCCACTAGCTCCACTTTTTGCTAGCTATAGGGTTCCTTTTATAGTGTTGTCACAATTAGGGTTTACACATGAATGCCCTTAATTGTCATGACTCTTGATTTCCCATGACCCATGGATTTGTAACTCCCATGGACCATCCATGGAGCTCCATTTGGTTACATCCATAACCCATAAACTATGGATCATTAATCCACCATAAAAGAATTGATGATTGTCATAATCAACCCTATATATTTAATTAGTCTCACTTTGATCACCAAATTAATCCTAGATTAATACTTGATCAATACTAATTAAATAATACTATTATTAATATATTAGAACTTATAATATATTAATAATCATAAGTGCCTTATTCTCTCATTTAGTCTATCCAAGTATTGCAATGCCATGCAACCCAAATGGACCATGCCGGGTCGGGTCAAGTACATACCAAATAAAGTTATGGACTTAGACACTATATCCAACAGTCTCCCACTTGGATAAGTCTAATAACTATATTTGCGAATATGACTTCAAAATCCGACTAGCAATCGTAGCTCTTTCAAAGTCTCTCGGAACTGAGATGATGATGATACACCATTTAAGATAAGTGATCATATAATCCTCTGTTCTCATGATATCAGCCGGACAAACACATGGAACATGGTCTTACTTATTGTCCAGCATTTGTTTCTCGATCTCTGATTTGTTTCGACATAGAACTAAATTGAACACATCAATTAGGTTCTGACCGGGCCCGGTACATAGGTCAAAACCAAATCATCGAGGGGCCCATATATCGCTTCTATTTCTAGAAGGAACAGATAAACTTCGACTGATATGCTTGTACTAACTACTTGTTGAATTACTCACAAAGGCACGTTTTATGACATCGAGTTACTAATGCGTTTTCGTGCAATCAATGAATAACCAACTCATAGTCAACAACTCATACCTCTAGGTTTGAAGATTTATATGATATTACCGTCTCACGATCACTCGAGATAAATTCCATGAAGTGATGCAAGTGAGCGTGGGTTGGATCCAATACTCAGCCCTTATGAGTACTCATGAATGTTGTAGCAACCATTGCATTGTCCAAAGCACTTTTAGACAAATCATACAAGCCAAATTCATGACAGTCTTAAATCAATACTTACTTCCAAAGTTTGACTGACTGTGGATGGTTTGAATAATAACATAATTATTCTGGAAGTAAAAACATGCAAAATTGAAACATAGTAAACAATCAACATAAGATAGTAACACCTTACTCATAAATAAATAACAACTTTTATTTATCATCAAATGTCAATTACATTTTACAAGTTTCAGGAATCTAATTATTGAAACTAATATCATCCTTCAGCCCAATGCGCCTCGCATGCTGTAAATGCTTAACCCTGCTCAGTCCCTTCGTGAGGGGATCTGCCGGGTTCTCATCTGATGATACCCTCTTAGCCACGAGGAGTCCTTCTTCTATTCGATGTCTTATGAAATGGTATTTTCTGTCAATGTGCCTAGATCTCCCGTGATCTCTTGGTTCCTTAGCCAAAGCAACCGCACTTTCGCTGTCACAGAAAATTTCCATTGGCTCTTTTATAGCTGGTACAACTCCAAGGTCTCCGATGAAGTTCTTTAGCCATATCGCCTCCTTAGCTGCTTCACTTGCTGCTATGTACTCTGATTCACAAGTAGAATCAGCTACTGTCTCCTGCTTGGAACTTTTCCAAGTAATTGCCCCTCCATTTAGGATAAAGACCCAGCCTGACTGAGAGCGGAAATTATCCCTATCAGTCTGAAAGCTAGCATCGCTATATCCTTCCACTCTCAAGTCATCACTGCCCCCGAGGGGAAGGACCCAATCCTTAGTCCTCCGCAGATACTTGAGAATGTTCTTTACCGCTGTCCAGTGTGCCTTGCCAGGGTTCCCTTGATATCTACTGACCATGCTCAAAGCAAAGGCCACATCAGGGCGAGTACAAGTCATAGCATACATGATCGAGCCCACAGCGGAAGCATATGGTATATGACTCATTTCAGCTATCTCAGCCTCTGTACTCGGACTCTGAGTCTTACTCAGCTTGGCATTACTCTGGATTGGTAATTCTCCTTTCTTGGAATCTTGCATACTGAACCTCTTCAGTACCTTATCCACATAAGTACTTTGACTAAGTCCAATTAGTCTCTTACTCCTATCTCTCAATATCCTTATCCCTAGGATATAGGCAGCTTCCCCAAGGTCCTTCATAGCGAAACACTTCCCAAGCCAGGACTTAACCTCCTGCAAGGTTGGGACGTCGTTTCCTATGAGAAGTATGTCATCCACATACAACACCAAGAAGCTAACTATGCTCCCACTAGCCCTGACATACACACAAGACTCATCCTCACTCCTAGAAAAGCCAAACTCTTTGACTTTCTCATCAAAGCAAAGATTCCATCTGCGAGATGCTTGTTTCAATCCATAAATGGATTTATCAAGCTTACACACTCTATTAGGGTGTCTTGTATCGACAAAACCCTCTGGTTGAGCCATGTAAACATCCTCAGCCAACTTTCCATTAAGGAAAGCGGTTTTGACATCCATTTGCCATATTTCATAATCATGAAATGCAGCTATGGCTAACAATACTCTAATAGACTTAATTTTAGCTACTGGTGAGAAGGTCTCATCATAGTCAACTCCCGGAGTTTGAGTAAAGCCCTTCGCAACCAGTCGCGCTTTATAAGTGTGTACCTTCCCATCCATGTCGGTCTTCTTCTTGAAGATCCATTTGCACCCAACTGTCTTACGACCTGGTACATTGTTAACCAAGTTCCAAACTTGATTGTCATACATGGACTGAATCTCGTTGTCTATAGCCTCCTTCCATTTAGCAGACTCAGGGCCTGCCATGGCTTCCCTGTAATTATTAGGTTCATCCAAATCTATTAGTGTACTATCACTAATAAATGTATCACCTTCAGTGGTGATGTGATAACCATAATAAAAATCAGGTGTGTTCCTCACCCTAGTGGAACGTCTTGGAGGTACAGACTCATCTATCGGATCAACAGGAGTTTCCTCCTCAGGTTGGTCGATAGCATTAGAGGTTCCTTCACCACTTGACTCTTGAAGCTCTTCAAGGTCAATTTGCCTCCCACTGTCCCCTTGGCTTATGAATTCTCTCTCACGAAAGACTCCTCTTCTTGCTACAAAAACCACATTATCACTAGGTCTGTAGAAGAGGTAACCAAAGGATCTCTGTGGGTAGCCGATGAAAAAACACCTCTCACTTCGAGGTTCAAGCTTATCATGAGTCTCACGCCTCACGAAAGCTTCACAACCCCAAATCTTGATGTGGTCCAAATTGGGAACTTTCCCAGTCCACATCTCGTGAGGTGTTTTGGCAACCTTTTTAGTAGGGACTAGATTAAGGATATGGGCGGCAGTCTCTAAGGCATACCCCCGGAAAGAGATTGGTAATGAAGCTCGACTCATCATGGAACGAACCATATCCAACAAGGTTCGATTGCGCCTCTCAGCTACACCATTCAACTGTGGTGTTCTGGGAGGTGTCAATTGTGAGACAATCCCACATTCCTTAAGATAGTCAAGGAACTCAATGCTAAGATACTCTCCTCCTCGATCGGATCGGAGCATCTTGATGTTCCTGCGCAATTGATTCTCAACTTCCTGCTTAAACTCTTTGAACTTTTCAAAGGTTTCTGACTTATGCTTATTAAGTAAATATATCCATATCTACTGTAATCATCAGTAAAAGTCACATAATAGCGATTAGCATCCCTTGTAGCAACTCTGAAGGGCCCACACACATCCGTGTGTACAAGGTCCAACAAACCTTCACCCCTATCACAAGTACCTGTGAAGGGTGACTTTGTCATTTTTCCAAGTAAACAAGACTCGCAACTATCATCTGACTTGAGGTCAAATGATTCCAAGACTCCAACCTTTTGGAGTTGGCCTATGCGCTTCTTGTTAACATGTCCAAGACGACAATGCCACAAGGATGCTTTATCCAAGCTATCTGAAGAATCAATATACAACACATTATTTCCTAGATTGTCTACAACATTCACGGCTTCATATACACCATCACAAGGTAATGCTTTAAAGTAAAATACATCATTGTAATAAACATTAATAGCACCATTTTTATTATCAAATGAAAATGTAAAACCTTGTTTGTACAAGCCATGAAAGGAAATAATATTTCTCGCCATTTCGGGCGAGTAACAACACTTATTCAAATCTAACATTAACCCATTATTAAGCAATAAAGAATAAACTCCTATCTTGGTAACAGGTGATGCTTTCATGTTGCCCATGACTAAGTTTATCTTCCCGTGCTCCACTTGCTCACTTCTTCTTAGTGCCTGCAAATCAGTACAAATGTGAATACCACACCCTGTATCAAGCACCCAAGAATTAGCATTAGATGAGTTGTTAGACAATATTGTGTAAATACCTGCATGGGTGGGTTTAACCTTCCCATCCTTTAGATCTTGCAGATATTTGGGGCAGCTTCGCTTGAAGTGTCCCTTATCCTGGCAATAGAAGCACTGTGCTTCCTTTGGGTTTGAAGAAGGAGTAATGGGACCTTTCTTTGTCCCACTTGAAGAGGAACCATCAAGAGTCTTACCCTTGGTACCCTTCGAAGGGTTTTTCCTTTTCTTACCCTTTCCCTGCCCAATAGCCAGAACAGGGGCTGTTGAAGGAGTAGAAGTAGCAACCGCTTTACCCTTAAGGCCATTTTCAGCTGTCCTTAAGAGTCCTTGAAGTTTGCTAAGTGTGACTTCCTCCTTGTTCATATGATAAGTCATACGAAACTGATCATAACTTGGAGGTAAGGAATGGAGAATGATGTCAATCGCCATTTCCTCAGGAAAGTCAACATTTAGCTTCAGCAACCGGTCAACGAACCTTTGCATCTTCTGCAAGTGACCGGTGATGGGTTCACCATCCTTCATCCTTGCGGTTATCATGGAGGAGATGATTTCATACCTCTCCTGACGCGCGCTCTGATGGTACCTTTCCATCAGATCCAGGTGCATCTCATAGGGGTAGAAATCTTCATAGGATTTTTGAAGTTCAGGAGTCATGGTGGCCATCATGATGCATGCTACTTTAGTAGCATCCTTTTCATGTGCAACAAACTCCGCAAACTCTTCAGGAGTAGCAGTGGCTTCATTCACAACCTTAAGCTCCCTATCGAGGACATATTCTTTGTCCTCGTAGCGGGTAATCATTCTGATGTTTCTGATCCACTCATTGAAATTGGATCCATCAAAGATGACCTTACCACACAAGTTCATAAGGGAAAAGGAGCATGTTGGGTTTGAGCCAGAAGCATTGTTGGAAGACATCTGAAAGGAAAGAAAGACAAGTTTCATTAGATTAGGAATCCTTAATAATTCACCCAAATGAAATATTAAGGCTAGGATCCAACAAACTATTTATAGTTGGAAGAGGGATGCCGTAATCCATACTATAAAATATTTGAAGGTAGGTAAATGACGATTTACCAATTTCCACCATAAGAACGAAATATTTTATTATTAGGTTTTATTGGTTTTGAAACTCCTAGATCTTTTGAGATACATTGAACTTTTCAATGGCATGTTTGAATCTCGATTGTGCCCTCTCAAGTTTGTGACTGGGATGCCGAGGATCACAAACAAGGTGTGAATAACCATACAAATTGACTTGGTACCCTCAACAATATTACCTAATCGATGTGCCGGTTAACCACACACGCTCCACCGATCTATAATAAAGTCAAGTTACCCTTTGCCACTCTTACTAGTCCATGTTAGTGTGTCGGTTAACCACACACGCTCCACTAACGACTTGGTAAGGTACAAAGTGTAATTTTATGGGCTAGCACCAATTTCACATTTTCCTAAAGTAACTAAGATTGGGAATTTATAATGTATAGTTACTTTATAATTCATTATACTTTTAACAAGTATTTAAAGTCGTATCCTACCCGTTCGGCTAACGACCCTCCACCGATCAAGGAAGCGGTGGGTGAGAGTGGACACCCATTAAGTCACCATTTTATAGGCAACAACCTTATACCCCCCTTATAGACCGGCTTCGTGAATGAGGCCTACTAACGGTAAGAATGACATATTCTTATACATATCTATATAATAAAATTATAATAATAGTATAAGTGTTGATATTTAAACCTTTTTAAAAATCTAAGGTTTAATTTGGAATTAAAGTATTAAAGTATAAGACTTTTCAAATTCCAAAACTTGAGGGCAAGATTTGAAACTATTCCAAGTCTCTTCAATTTGTAACTTATGAGTTTTAATGGTTCATAAAAATGAAGACTCTTCATTTTATGAAACCTCTTTAGTTCTTTAATCATAATTAAAAGAAGTGACTTTTGGTTATCCATAACTTGAGGACAAGTTATGGACACCATCATAGCCATTAAGATCATGAATTAAACACACATGGTGGTTACACATAATTCCTATGATCTTCTAAAAACTCATAAGAACACAAATTCATATTAAGCAATTTCAAGAAATCATATAACTATATACAATACTTGAAAATTGATAAAAGTCATGTAAAATGGGTTAACATAATCATTATCATTTTGAAAAACAGATTTTACAAGTCCAAAACAGATTGGGATAATGATCTTAATCCATTTCCAGCAACAAAACTCGAAAAAACTGCCCAGCACGCTCCTACTCGCCGAGTGCACTATTCTACTCGGCGAGTAGAATGAATTTGTTCATGGACTCGGCGAGTCCAGTCGTCAGAATGCAGAATTTTCGGTTTTTAAGCAGTTTTGCATCAAGTATACAGAAAACAATCCTAGGCTCTGATACCACTGATGGGTTTTGAGCATTCTAACACTTCCTAAGTGTATATGCAACCCTAATAACCTTGAATCTATGTTTTCTCTATATACATGCAAATTTCTTTTTCAAGGTTATTTCCTAACTAGCATGGCATGGGGATTACATAAAACATAAAAACTAGTAGAAATACATACCTTGTTGTTGCTTGGATTCCTTTAAGACTTTGTGAGCCTAGCACCCCAAATGTTGTGCCTCAAATGCTTCACACAACACCACAAGACTTGGAATAACTTGAGAGAATACTTCTAGCACTCAAAATCGGTTATGCCCTCTCTAGTAACACTAGGTCCACTAGCTCCACTTTTTGCTAGCTATAGGGTTCCTTTTATAGTGTTGTCACAATTAGGGTTTACACATGAATGCCCTTAATTGTCATGACTCTTGATTTCCCATGACCCATGGATTTGTAACTCCCATGGACCATCCATGGAGCTCCATTTGGTTACATCCATAACCCATAAACTATGGATCATTAATCCACCATAAAAGAATTGATGATTATCATAATCAACCCTATATATTTAATTAGTCTCACTTTGATCACCAAATTAATCCTAGATTAATACTTGATCAATACTAATTAAATAATACTATTATTAATATATTAGAACTTATAATATATTAATAATCATAAGTGCCTTATTCTCTCATTTAGTCTATCCAAGTATTGCAATGCCATGCAACCCAAATGGACCATGCCGGGTCGGGTCAAGTACATACCAAATAAAGTTATGGACTTAGACACTATATCCAACAGGATGCATCACAGAACACTACAAAATCCTCAACTCCCTCCGGGAGAGTAAAGACTGGAGCCTCGAAAAGTCGTTGTCTGAGGGTCTCTAATGCCCTCTGTTGCTCAGGGCCCCACCAGAAATCTACCCATTCCTCATCAGAAGAGTGAGGGGTACTGCAATCTTGGAGAAATCCAGTATAAATCTCCGATAGTAGCCTGCTAATCCCAAGAAGCTCCTGATATTCGAGGGAGATTTCGGAACCTCCCACTGCATAACCGCCTCGATTTTGGCCGGATTGACCAAAATCCCCTCCCGGCTAACGAGATGTCCAAGGAACTGAACCTCTCAAAACCAAAACTCACACTTCGAGAACTTGGCATAAAACCGTTCTCACCTTAAACTCCCAATAGCTCCCGAAGATGCTCCTCATGCTGCTCTCGGGTCTTAGAGTACACCAAGATATCGTCTATGAACACGATGACCGAGCGATCGAGCATCGGTCTGCAGACCCAATTCATCAGATCCATGAACACCATTGGCACGTTAGTGAGCCCAAACGGCATCACCACAAACTCGTAATGTCCATAATGAATCCGGAACTCGGTCATCTCCATGTCCTCCTCCGTAACTTTGACATGATGGTATCCGGACCTCAGGTCTATCTTGGAGAACCAAGATGCTCCCTACAACTGATCAAAAAGATCATCTATCCTCGGGAGTGGATAACGGTTCATCACCATCAACTTGTTCAACTACCGGTAGTCAATGCACATCCGGTGTGAACCATCCTTCTTCCTGACGAAAAGAATCGATGCTCCCCACGGAGAACTGCTCGGATGAATGAACTGCCTGCCCAGTAGTTCCCGTAGTTGTGATGACAGGTCCTGCATCTCTGGTAGTGCCAATCGGTACGGTGCCTTGGCGATAGGGGCCGCACCTGGCACTAGGTCGATCCTAAACTCGACCTGCCTCTCTGGAGGCACTCCGAGTAACTCCTCCGGAAACACGTCAGCGAACTACCTGACCACTGGAACCTCTAAAATCGAGACTTGATCCCTAACCCGCGTATCCACCACATACGCTAGATAACTTGTACACCCGTGCCGAATGTACTGCCGATTCGTGGCAGTTAAACAAAACCCTGATCCCAATCTGGTGCCCTCACCGTAGATAATCAATTCTCCCCTACTTGCGGTTCGAACTACCACCCACTGACCCTTGCAGTCAATCATGGCACTGAAGCGACTAAGACAATCCATACCCACAATCACACATACATCCCCCATGGGGATCGGAATCATGTCTATCAGAAAATTTACCCCGAAGATCTCCAACACACAACCTCGATAAACTGAAGAAGCGGAAATCTCGTGTTCGTTGGCGATAGAGACTCGCAATGGACACTCAAGCTCTCCTACTAGCAAACCGAACTCCCTACTGAATGAGTGAGAAACAAACAACCGACTCGCCTCCGAGTCAAATAATACCAAAGCAGGTAAGGAGTTCACTAAGAATGTACGTAACAAGATACAACAAATATAAGCATAAAACAAATATAATCAGTAAGATAAGGGATAGAAACATACCAGCAACCACATCCGGTGCTGTCCTGGCCTCCTTGGCTGTAAGCTGGAAGGCGCGTCCCCGAGCCCTCGGGGGCTCTGCTCTACCCTGACCCCCGTCAGTAATCCTCAGTGTAGCCGGCGCTAGAGCCTGCGCCGGCCTGGCAGCGAGCTGTGGACAGTTGGTATTCACGTGACCAACCTGATGGCAGTGATAGCAGATCCTCATATCCTGAACCGGGGCTGGCTGGCGACAATCCCTCACAAAATGCCCCTCCTTGCCGCATTTGCAGGACGCACTACTCGATCTACAAACCCCAAGTGACCCTTCCCGCACTTGCCATAAGTGCGGCCCTGCTGGCATCCCGACCTAGAATCAGCAGTCTTAGACCGCTTTGGCGCCGGTTGTGACTACGTCGGGGCCTGCCTCTGCTCCCGTAACTGTAACTCGATCTCAAGCTCATGCCGCCTAGCAGCCTCCTGTAACTGCAGCAGTGTATCACAACGCTGGGTAGCAACAAACTGACGGATGTCAGTCTTGAGCATGCTCAGATAACGTGTCATCTGAGCCTGCTCAGAAGCAAACTCCAGGCAAAACATCGCCCTCTCAATGAACATATGGGTGATCTTTGTCACCATCTCAGTAACCTGCCTTGAGTCCAGAAACTCCTGTGCCAGTCGCTCGCGCTTAACCCGTGGAATGTAGCGAGCGCGAAACATATCCTGGAACTGCTCCCAAGTAACTGCAGCTCTCTGATCATCAGTATATGACCCTGTCATCAACGTCCACCAGTCCTTTGCCTCGGACCTCAGCAAGTTCAGGGCATATTTAACCTTCTAGTCAGCAGAACATGAGCACGTGCAGAAACATCCCTCCACGTCGGACAACCACCTCATGGATACAATCGGATCCTGTACCCCATCAAAAGTCGGGGGCTTCGTGTTATCGAAGTCCTGGTACTGAAAAGCCCGACTGGCTCCTCCCACTGCCGCCGTTACAGCTGCTGCGGCAGCCGTCTTAGCAATGGCTGCATAACGCTCCTCAAAGTACTCAACGATGGCGGTCTTAATAGACCCAAACATCCCCAGCAACTGTACCTGGTACAGAGTAGCAACCTTATCGTGCATGATCTCTCGAATCCTGGCATCTAGCTCATTCGACCTCATCTGACCAACGACCTCGGGCACTGTCGGTCCCACCTGACCAACGACCTCGGGCACTGCCGGTCGCTCCTGATCCAGATCCACTCACAAATTGTCTAGTAACCACCATGCTGAAAATATACCAAGAAGATATTAGACATTCCATATAATAATCCGGGAACCAACTCCCAACAAAGCTCTAGGAGTTGTGACTTCCTTGCAACGCGTATGGGTCTTGTGCTTTCAGTAGTACGAGCCCATACTACCTTCCACACCTACCCATATTTGTCTCAAGTATCATCACAACGCCCTAACAATAGACATAAGCATGGTGCGCACTCAATCCTCACTCCTAAAGGAAGGCTAAATATATCATAACTGGCCTACTGACCCCGCACAACCCACCCATGAAACTTCCACCAACCCTGCAACACTCGTGTATGATAGCCATACATAACGCTGGACCCTATAGACTATCGAATACCTGATCCTACCCTAAGACCTTCATAAACAAGAACAAGAAATAAGGCCAAACCAAACATTCTCAGGCTATAAGATCTTAATTATGTACGGCCATGATGCATACACTAAGCAACTACAGTAATGATGTCAATTTCATATAAGGAAAACCCTAGGCTATCAGGCATCATATAATCAGGCAATTCTATCATGCAATTCCTGAAGATCCCTAGCCTAGTACTAGCATGCTGTTCTAACATATCACAAAATCAAATAATTCGTAAGGTATTTTGGGGTCTACTTACTGGCTCCGACTGATCGTACACTTGCCTCCTCCTTTTGTATTTTGAAAACCATTTTAAAAATCATTTAAAATCTTGTCCTTAGTTTGAGACTGGAGACACACGAGTGTTTTTCCAATTCAATCAAATCAAGGCTCTGATACCAACTTGTAACACCCATAAAAATCATGCCAAATTATAACTTATTAAATCATTCAAAAACCAATAGTTATTACAATTTTTTTTTCGAAATGGTTTCATGTCAGAGTATCCCAGAATCAAATCATAAAAACATAAGGAGGTGCACAATCACGCCTTCTCCTTTCTATGATCATCAGAAGTACCTTAAACATAACCAACAACTGTAAGCCCGAAGATTAGTGAATTCCCCCAAAATACAAACGCTATACAAACCATATCAATATCATATAAACAAACAACATACATAACGAGCCATCAGCCTGACTGGAACGCCTCGCAGGGCCATCAGTCTATTTGGACCGCTCTCCGAGCCATCGACACGTCTGGAACGCCTCTCAGGGCCTTCAGCCTATCCGGACCACTCGTCGGGCCTTTGGCCTGACTAGTACGCCATAACCAGGTCTACAGTCTATCCGGTCTGCCTGGGTATGTTGGCCCTCAGCACAAAGCAGGTCCGCCTCAACCCAACCCCCAATCAACCAATCATGTGCACATAAATATTATACGCTAGCATATATAACAGTCAAACCGATCTAACAAATCACTAATCATAGCATCATGCTATATACCAGGATACCGACCTAACAGTTCACTAACATAGCATCATCCTATTTACCAGGATACCGACCTAACAGGTCACTAGCATATCAACATGCAATAAACCCGGATACAAATCCGAAAAGGGTCGGCATTGGTGCCTTCGACCCTGTTAGTATAGTGAGGACAACTCACCTCACAAGTAGCTCGGGATGATAATGTCAGCTCTCTATATACAACTCCAAACTCAATCACCTACATCCAACAGTGATCCACTTCCATAAATTCCCAATTTACCAAAATACGCCCAGAAGTCAAACTGGTCAACCATTGCTCAAAATCAAAGTCAATTGGTCAAGGTCAACAGTCCATGTTCACCTAACTCATCGAGTGTAGCCCACTGACTTGTCGAGTTCTTCCAGAACTCGAGAAACCACGAAAACCCTCGTCGACTCGACGAGTTTCATGACAACTCGTCGAACCAATATGGTGTCCAAATATCGGAAAAACCCTAACTAACTTGTTGAGTCATCTCACTGACTCGCCTAGTCCACGCAGACACCAAAAACAGCCAATCTTCATCTGAATCGTCGTGTTGACCATGCAACTCGTCGAGTCGCTTCAGTCCATTTCTCATTCAGCCGTTTTTAAGCTACCCCAAATCTCCAAAATGTAGATCTAGCCTCCTAAGGCATAGTTACGACGTAAAGTTGCAAACTTTACGTGCATGTAAGGTCTTAAAGGTCATAGACAAAATTAGTGTGCATACTTGATGTATGGCATAACTAATGTTTAGACAAACATAGTGTGCATACTTGGTGTATGGCATGACTAGTGTTTAGAAAACATAGTGTACATGCTTGGAGCATGGGACAACTATTGTTTTAATTCAAGTATAACGTTGACAGTTGAAACAGTATACAATGAATAATGGGTAATCAATATGGTGATAAATAAAAGGTGTTTTATTTATATTCATAAGTTCTGAGACCATATTGGATTCGATTATTCTTGTGTTTCACTTTGCATGTTTTGACTTCCAGAACAACTAGGTCGCTCTTCCTGAATGACTAAGTTATTCAAACTATCCACAGTCGGTCATATGTTGGAAGTAGATATGAATCAAGACTGTCATGGGTTGGCTTGTAGAGGTCTAAGATGTTGGACAAAGTGGTGCTACAACACTCATGAGTGCTCATACGTTATGAGTATTAGATTCAACCCACGCTCATTGGAATCACTTCATGGATTTTTATCACGAGTGATCATGAGATGATAATATCCTATATTCTTCAAACCTAGAGATATAAGTTGTTACTAGGAGTTGGTTATATATTGATTGCACGAAAACGCATTTGGTAACTCGGTGCTGTAAAACGTGCCTTTGTGTATGATTCAACAAGTAGTATAACAAGCCATATGAGTCGAAGTTTATCCATTCCTTTTACCCTAAAGGGATAAAAGCGATATCCGTGGGCCCCTCGATGATTTAGTGATGACACCCCGAAGTGCTTGGCCAAGCCAGGACTAATGTGATTTGTTCAATTAGTCGGTCATCATAAATCAGAAATCGGGAAACAACAAATGGACAGAGAGAATGATTTATAATCCATGTCTCAGTCCATATGATATCTAGAATGGAGGAATATATGATCGCTTATCTAATGGACAAGTCATTGACAAAGGTTAAAGTTCAGTTACAACATCAGAGTTCGACAGCGGCTTAAAGAGCTACGATTGCCAGTTGGTTCATGAAGTCATACTCAATAATAGTTTTAAACTTATCCAAGTGGGAGATTGTTGGATTAGTGTCTAAGTCCATAACTATATTTGGTATGTACTTGACCCGATTGGCATGGTCCATTTGGGTTGCATGGCATCATGCATTTGGATACACTAAAATGAGAGAAATAACACTTAAGGTTTACTAATATATTATAAGTTCTAATATATTAATAAGATTATTTAATTAGTATTGATCAATAATTAATTTGGAATTAATTAAGTGATGAAAAGGAGACTAATTAAGTATATGGGTTGATTGTGTAAATCATCCATACTTGTATAGTGGGCTAATGCTCCATGGATTATCAAGTTGGGTTATAGGATGCTCCATGGATGCTCCATGGTGTTTTTGTACCCATGGATCATGGAAATGAAAGGCCATGACAATTAGGGTTTACATGGTGTAACCCTAATTGTGACAAACTATATAAGCATCTTATTATTGTCAAAATCAGCCACCATGAGAGAACTATGTGTGTATGGTTAGGGCTAGCCGATTTCATGAAGTGGTTCATTTCTCTCTAAGTTATTCCAAGTGTATTTGATGTTGTGTGAACCATTTGAGGTGTCACACTTGGGGGACTCGGCTCTTAAGCATCAAGGAATCAAGCTACATAAAAAGGTATGTCTTCAAACTTGTTTTTATTACCCAAGTATCATAGATTGTATGCTAGATAGGGTAATACCTTGGAATATTCATATTTGCATGTATAATAGAGAAAACATAGATCCAAAGTATTTCGGGTTTCATGTATACTTAGGATTGTTAGAATGCTCAAAACCCAACAATAGTTGCATATCAATGTGTGGTTAGATATGCCAGTTCATTATAAACAGTGTTCTGATACCAACCTGTCACACCCCCGAACCAGACGGCGGAAACGTCCGAGGGCTCGTGTGTAACGCCCGTAGATCCGGGCTAGTCAATTTAGAGATAATAGGGGTCGAAAACGACTTTTCGACAAAAAATTATTTATAATAAATAATCTTAACCAAGTTGTAGAAATTGTCTCAAGGGTTCCGTACATATAAACAGCGCCAAAATCCGAGTTATAACGAAGAAGTTATGACCCGTTGAAGTTTCGCGACGGAACCGACACGACACTGGGAAGCGTAAATAGTGAATATACGATAGAGCAACTTTTAGCCTTAGCAACCTAAAAGAAAGTCGAGAATACATTAAACCGAGAGTGTCCATAAAAACAACGCCCAAATCTGACTTCGTATGAGGAAGTTATGATTTTTCGAAGTTTCGACTTAACAGTGTATAGCGTGAAGTTCGAGTAATAGATCAAGCGGTTTTTAGCCGACACAACCTAAACGAGAATCAAAGATCTCGATAATAGTAGCGTAACGATAAAAAGACAGACGAAAACGGACGTCGGATGAAGAAGTTATGAATTTTTAACGGACCAATCATGTCCCGGCCTGTTAAAAATATAACTTTTAAAATAAAGTCAAAATTAGCCGACGGAGTCTAAACGAAAGTTTTAGAGTACATTCCCGCCTACGCGTGGATATGAAGAACGTCGAAAACGGAGCTCATATGAGGAAGATATGAATTTTAGAAGTTAGAACTCAAATTTGCGAAGCCTGTTGCGAGATTAATGATGTGGCGCATTTCCAGCCGTCGATTGCTGATCGCAGATAGCCTTCGGATGAAGACACGTCGCCTTCGCTACGCCCCGCATCCGAGGCCGAGTACGCCCTGCGTACTCCGGTCTTATCCGGTTCTGAAGTGTGAGACAGCTGGACGCAGCTGGCATCCTCATCCGAACAACGCCCAGTGCTGCTGAACGCGCAGCGTAGTCTGAAGCTGTTGACCCTATAAATAGGTGCGAAATGTATCGGATTTTTCACACATTTCCACTTCTCTCTCTAAATAATTTCTCTCACTAACCCATTCCAACCCTCCTAAACCCTAGGGAACCCCCCTAGCACCCGAAGGAAGCCCCGAGGATCCCGAAGCCCCGAGAAAAAGGGTCTTTCGGTTCGGAAACGCTGCTCCAAACGAAGCCCGGTTTTCTTTAAAATCCGTTGTAAGTAAGCTACGCCTATGATATTTTTAATATAGCTTTTAAATAATTATAGTAATGTTATTAGGTCCTTAAAGTAATTATTTGGGCTATTATTATGAGTTATATATACTGTTGTTTAACGCTTATATAATAATAATAATAGCTAGACTATTAATTAGTCGCGGTTAACGTTAGACTAAACCCTAGTGGTATTGATACTAGGTTTTGTCAAGGGAAAATTGTTTTGAGATAACGAAGTGCTGTCCGAGTTCCGAGTCACCACCTTAACAAGTGAGTGCATAGTTACTTACATCTTACACATAGATATGAAGTATTTAATATAAATTACATGCTACGTGTGCATATTGTCTGTATACTTGCCGTCTATGCTGGGTGAAAGATTTTTATACATGTTTTAAATGATTTAAACTGTATATATGTATTTTATATCTACAAAATGTGTTGGGTAAAACATGGATAGATGAAATAGTTGTTGTGTGACAAAAACAAAATGATGAGAGGTGATATAGACCACGAGATAAGGGTGAGAGGTGAACCATGAGAAAAGCCTTTTACCCAAGTGTTGGCCCCGTCATCTAGCAGAGTATGGATGACAACCACAGACTATTCTATACAGTCCAGTGGAACACTAGCAGGCTCGCAACCTGTAGGTGTATTTGAACTGTGTATTCACCAGCTGCACTCTAAAAACCTATTGACACGTATTGCTAGGTGATTCTCGGAAACGATATTGTCGATAAACGAGATAACCATGGCGACTATGAGACTTAGTGCCTAAACCCTGGCGACTATGCGACGTAGTGCCTGTTGTATAAACCCTGGCGACTATGCGACTTAGTGTCTGTCGAGTAAACCCTGGCAACGATGGATTTCGTGTCGATTCCTTAGGATGATCCTTAGGAATGAATGAACGAGGAATAGCTGATTCTTAGGGTAGATCCTTAAGAGTAAAGAAGATAACGGGGATGGGTAATTGGGTTGATTGTTTGATGTTTAAACATAATAATTACATTATTGGGGGTTGAAAACCCTATGTACTCACCAGGTTTCCCAACCTGACCCACTCAGTTTATTTGTATCACATGTGTTGATGTGAAGCTACTTTACACTGAGAGATTTAAAAGAGATGTAGATCACTAGTGTAAATAAATGTAAGTTCTGTTTATGCTTATGTTTCTGTATTGACGATGACATCCCAAGGTTTTGAAAATGAATAAAAATACATTTCTTCGGAAATGCTTTGATAACGTATTTATCATGTTTTTCTGGGAACAAATTCCGCAACACTTTTATTAAAGGAGATACTCTGATTTTTATAAAGCATAAACAAAATCGTTCTTTTCTGGCCGTGAAAATGGGGATGTCACAGTTGGTATCAGAGCATTAGTTTAAGCGAACTAGGATTAAAAATTTATTTCTAGACTTCAACTTAGAATGCTAAGCGATGATTGTGATGAGTGTGTCTAGTATATTTAGATAATACACCTTAATAGACATAAGCATTAGCTTATTTAGGGAAGATGCCTAAAATGCTTTTATGTGCTAACTGATTTATGATGCTTTATGATGTTATTATTTGATTGGATCTATGGTCTATTGCCGGCCGGATCTAGAAACTTTATGAGTTTAGATTTCTAAACGTTTAAATACGGTATTAGAACTGGCATGTAACTTTTCAGAGTAATAAGGAGGATTACGCATCTATATCTTCTCTATCTATATTCTCATCTCAAGGCAATGAATGCATGCTTCCGTGAAAATAACGTCATGGTGAAAGACTCATAGAGAATTGAGTAAATAGAGGAAATGAAAAGGCTTATGATAGTGAATGACACCTATCGGAAGATATCGTAAGAGTGGTATCTTGCTTTTAGAGTATGTCAAGCAGTACGTTTAGAGGAGTACGGTACATCCGAAGTACACCTTCGATCGGCGAGATGATGGAACGATTGGTGTAATTCCTGAAGTTGTCCCATCGTATGGAGTTTCCACCGCCAACCGAGTTGAAGTACAATTAATGATTGAACATACACATGGAAGAAGTCCTAGTAGAGTCTAGGGAAAATTTTATGATTGTTTGGACACATTTTTATGTGTTAAAATTGTTTTTGTGGTAGTAACTTGGAAAGATGCGAGACAATACTTGGGACGAGTATGAGTAGGTGTGAATGGTAGTAGAGGCCTATATTACCGGAAGCACAGGACTCACGCTTGGATCAGGGAAAGTCACAAGGTTACCAAGGCACTAGTAATTGATTATGTTTTGTTCATGTGTGTCGTTACCATCGTTTCGGTAATGACTAAGAAGATGATTGGTAATCCGACCTTGGTGGTCATATCAAATCGAGTCCGACTAAGATGAATATGTTACGTGGTTCAAAGTACCAAGATCGATGTAGCATCTGACTTAAGTCAGAAGATTGAAGTGAAAGATAATCGAAGCGATCAATAGAAATATCTCAACCGTTGTTAAGATAAGGAACTTGTAGCTAGATGTGCTACATGCTAGAATGTTATTATATCACGTTAGAACATGAAGGAAGGTATAGTCTGTTCTGGAAATTTGACTCTAAAAGACCTGAGTCTAAGCGTTGCAACATACGATGATAGGTCATTACAATATGACACATCGGCCCATGGTAGTAATCCTAATATTGTTAAGAAGAAGAAGCAGTCTCCAGTAAGGATCGAGATTGTGACTTGAAGGTTGTAATTTGGAGTCCAATGAGCAGGTGCAAGATCGAACACCGCCTGCAGTTATGGAATCCAAGAGTTAGATACTCGTCTGAAGCAACATAGAAGATACAATTATTACTTAGGATGAAGAGATAACGTATGGAGTCATTATACAGCCTTGTTTCGTTGATGATTCTGGGACGTAATCATCCTAAGGGGGAGATAATTGTAACGCCCGTAGATCCGGGCTAGTCAATTTAGAGATAATAGGGGTCGAAAACGACTTTTCGACAAAAGATTATTTAGAATAAATAATCTTAACCAAGTTGTAGAAAATGTCTCAAGGGTTCCGTACATATAAAGAACGCCGAAATCCGAGTTATAACGAAAAAGTTATGACCCGTTGAAGTTTCGCGACGGAACCGGCACGACACCGGGAAGCGTAAATAGTGAATTTACAATAGAGCGGCTTTTAGCCTTAGCAACCTAAACGAAAGTCGAGAATACGTTAAACCGAGAGCGTCCATAAAAAGAACGCCCAAATCTGACTTCGTATGAGGAAGTTATGATTTTTCGAAGTTTCGACTTAACAATGTACAGCCTGAAGTTCGAATAATAGATCGAGCGGTTTTTAGCCGACACAACCTAAACGAGAAACGAAGATCTCGTTAATAGTATCGTAACGATAAAAAGACAGACGAAAACGGACGTCAGATGAAGAAGTTATGAATTTTTAACGGACCAATCTTGTCCCGGCCTGTTAAAAATATAACTTTTAAAATAGAGTCAAAATAGCCGACGGAGTCTAAACGAAAGTTTTAGAGTACGTTCCCGCCTACGCGTGGATATTAAGAACGTCTAAAACGGAGCTCATATGAGTAAGATACGAATTTTAGAAGTTGGAATTCAAATTTGCGAAGCCTGTTGCGAGATTAATGACGTGGCGCATTTCCAGCCGTCAATTGCTGATCGCAAATAGCCTTCAGATGAAGACACGTCGCCTTCGCTACGCCCCACGTCCGAGGCCGAGTATGCCCAGCGTACTCTGGTCTTATCCGGTTCCGAAGTGCGAGACAACTGGACGCAGCTGGCATCCTCATCCGAACTACGCCCAGCGTAGTGCTGCTGAACGGGCAGCGTAGTCCGAAGATGCTGACCCTATAAATAGGTGCGAAATCTCTCGGATTTTTCACACATTTACACTTCTCTCTCTAAATACTTTCTCTCTCTAACCCATTCCAGCCCTACTAAACCCTAGGGAACCCCCCCTAGCACCCGAAGGAAGCCCCGAGGCTGCCGGAGCTCTGAGAAAAAGGGTCTTTCGGTTCGGAAACGCTACTCCAAACGAAGCCCGGTTTTCTTTATAATCCGCTGTAAGTAAGCTACGCCTATGAAATTTTTAATATAGCTTTTAAATAATTATAGTAATGTTATTAGGTCCTTAAAATAATTATTTGGGCTATTATTATGAGTTATATAGACTGTTGTTTAACGCTTATATAATAATAATAATAGCTAGACTATTAATTAGTCGCGGTTAACGTTAGACTAAACACTAGTGGTATTGATACTAGGTTTTGTCAAGGGAAAATTGTTTTGAGATAATGAAGTGTTGTCCGAGTTCCGAGTCACCACCTTAACAAGTGAGTGCATAGTTACTTTCATCTTACACATAGATATGAAGTATTTAATATAAATTACATGCTACGTGTGCATATTGGCTGTATACTTCCCGTCTATGCTGGGTGAAAGATTTTTATACATGTTTTAAACGATTTAAATTGTATATGTATTTTATATCTACAAAATGTGTTGGGTAAAACATGGGTAGATGAAATAGTTGCTGTGTGACAAAAACAAAATAATAAGAGGTGATATAGACCACGAGATAAGGGTGAGAGGTGAACCATGAGAGAAGCCTTTTACCCAAGTGTTGGCCCCGTCATCTAGCAGAGTATGGATGACCATGTCACACCCCAAAACCAAGAACGGCGGAAACGTTCGGGGGTGGAGGACGTCATGTACAGTATCATAACAATGAATAGTAGTAAACAAGCAACAACATCATCCATTGCATTAATAATATAATTTTAATACAAGTGTGTTCTGTCAAGTTAAATAGACACCAAAATATAAATCAAAATGAAAGATGAGTCTTGAACGAGCTCCAACTTCTCTAAACCTTGCATCGGCACCTGTCTACTGGTGACCTGAGGATACAAGTTATTTTGAAAGAGAGTATCAGCTTTAAAGCTGGTGAGATCATAAGTATTTTAATGTCTGTATTTGTATGAAAGTATTTGTAAGTATGTAAAGTGTAAGTATGTAAAAGCTCGTGAATGTTTGTATGAATCTCCTAGAAAACCCTATGTTTCCTACTAAAAGTAGCCTTCTACCAAGGCATCTAGTATCTATGTGTGTGTCTCTTCTAAGAGTATGTATTTTTCCCAAATCTGACTATCATTAACCAAAAATGTAGTTTTTACATTATTGTTTATTGTGTGAAGATCACAAAGTAAATGTAATGGGAAAATGAAATAGTACTGTAGTGTTGTATTAAGTAACTACTGCTGTACTAACTACCTTAAACCAATTGTAATTTAAAGTACCATGTGATCGGCCTGTATCCTGCTACCGACTCTATAGAAAAACGACGATGTAAGACGTCGTAAGAAATGACGTTTTGCACCAGTAGACGTGCAAGTCCCACTGTAGCGAGCAGCAAGGTGTAGGATAGTCAATCCAGTATAGATCTATACACAAACTCATACGCTCTCCATTTAAGGAGATTCTTCATACAAAACGGTCATGGCAGGTGATGCCATGCCCCGTTACGTGGCTCACATAACTGAAGAAATGTATATGTAATGTATGTGCTAGCTGTATTGTATGTTCTCCCTCTGTCTAGCCTGTATTGTAATGTACTGTGTGTACTAGCTGTATTGTGTTCTCTCTCTATCTAGCATGTATTGTAATGTACTGTGTGTACTAGCTGTATTATGTGTTCTCTCTCTATCTAGGATGCATTGTAATGTACTGTGTGTACTAGCTGTATTGTGTGTTCTATCTCTGTCTAGCATGTATTGACTTATGTATGAACTGACTCATTGTAATGATTCATTGTTCTAGTAATAGTATTAGTAACTTCCTAAACCACGCCTATTGTAGTTTACTAGTAATAATGTCTAACTGTATGAGCATGTGTGTATACCCTTGCTACCCAAAGGTATTGAACTGAATGAAATAAGGAACCTTTATATCTATATACATATACATAATATATAACTAGGATTCAAACGACCTTCGGACAAATAACTGATACCCTAAGTCCACAACCCAACGAGGAATAGGAGGTAAGGTGAGTTATCAGTTCTAAGTCCTTTCAATCCTACTTATATAACTATATCTATAAAGATATACATTTAACAGGATATAAGTGTAAAAGGGTTTAAGTAAAAGTATTTGACATGTAAAACAGTTTGGTAAAATAGTTTGAAGTAAAACAGTTTGAAGTAAAACAGTTTGGTAAAACAGTTTGAAAAGTAAGAAATCCACTTGTTTGGTAGTTATTAATCACATGTGATTGATATAATAACTATAATAAATCAAATTGTATCCCCCCATAAAAGTATTTAAAAACATTTAAAAAGTTAATTAAGGGGTATGAACTCACCTGTAGTGAGTGGTTTGGATGAACGGATTGATATAGGATGCTAAGTGTCAAGTGAAGACTTGAGCACACACAAGGATCATAGTTAACATATAATGACACATATATGTATCCAATTAGTTATAAAACAACTAATTAACCACGTTAAGACATCCTAAGACATGTAAAACACTTGATTTAAGTGCTATAAGTCATAAGGATTGCATCTAAGGGTGGTAGGACCTTGTATTTGAGTTTAGGGTTCAAGGGTAAACTCCTTTGGAATTTACGGTTTTGTGACCATCACCCTTTGAGTTTACGGTCGTAAACTCATGGTACATCTACCATTTTGTGTTTTGAAGCTCTAAAGGTCATCAAAAGCATTCCTACTTCATGTTTAAGCCTTAGGAAGAGATTAGGGAACCATTTCACTCCTTTGTGGAGTTTACGGTCGTTGGACCATTTATCTTTGGGTTTACGGCCGTAAACCCAAATGGTTTATGGTCTTTTGATGTTTTCAAGTACTAAGCACATCAAGGAAGGGGTCTAGGCTAGTTTCCAAGGCTTGGTAAGGACTAGGGCACACTTTGGCCCCTTTATTAGGGTTTACGGTCCAAGAACATCTTGGACCGTAAACACCTTTGATCTAGTGTTTCCTTGTGATTTCTAGATGTTTTAGGAGTGTAACAAGTCTTATAATACACTAGGATAGAAGTACTTACTAGGTAGAAGCTTGAAAAGGTGCTAAAAGTCCAAGAACACTAGTGTGTGTTCTTGGTGAAACTTGAAGATCTACACTTTTGGAATGATTTCACGGATGGAATCATGTAAGATCACTAGATTAAGTAAGATATCAACTTTTTAGGGATAGAACACTTACAAAGTTGAAGACCAAGAAGAAAAGTTGGATGATACTTGAGAGGATTTGAGTTTGGATCTTGAAAATGTGAAAAAGTGGTAAATAATGACTAAGTGTCATATTTATACCCCCTTTTAGGGTTTACGGCCGTAAAAACCTTTGTTTAGGCTGTAAACTCCAAACTCTTGGAGTTTTGGGACATTATTGTTGCACAATAAACCCTAGGGCATCCTCTCTCCTGATATCTCCTGAAGTACTAACTTAAAAACACTCAAACTTATTCCAAAAAGCTTGAAAGTTAGCAGAAACTGTTTTGACTTCTATTGAATTGAATGGTTGTACAGAATAGAAATTTCGGGTTGTCACATCATCCCCCCGTTAGAAGAAATTTTGCCCCGAAATTAGAGTTTAAGAAAATAAGTAGTTACAAATAACTAAGTAAAAAGAAGAGGATATTTCAGTTTCATCTGATCCTCTCGCTCCCAAGTGAATTCTGGTCCTCGCTTGGCGTTCCAGCGAACCTTCACTATCGGGATACGGCTTTGTTTCGTTTGCTTGACCTCTCGGTCCATGATCTCTACAGGTTCTTCCACGAAGTTGAGGCTCTCGTTGATCTCGATCCCGTTGAGTGGGATTACAAGAGTCTCGTCGGACAGACACTTTTTCAAGTTCGAGATGTGGAAAGTAGAATGTACGTTACTGAGTTCGCGCGGTAAGTTGAGTCTGTAAGCTACAGGGCCGATTCCAGCGAGAATCTCGGAAAGCCCTGCGTAACCTTTCTGTTGGACAATTAGAGGCTTTTAATCGTCCATTAAACTGAATGATCCTCTCCATTGATGTCCTTTAACTCTAGATCGTGCATTTCATAACTAGATTTGAGTGTTTCCAACTGATGGGAGGCTTAGGTAATAACCTTACCTCGCTGCATCAGAACACCCGAGCCCTTGATTTGACGTATCGAAATAGACAACGAAGTCTTCTATCCCTTTAGGGAGGGATAGTATTGGCGTGGTGCACAAGGCTCATTTTAGCGTTTGGAACGCTCTCTCCGGCTTCTCTTCCCGCCACGCCCTTCTGGGTCAAAGCTGTATGGGGCTTCTCGAATCGGGAGAACTTCTGATAGAATCTACTTTAGTAGACTGCGTGACCTAGAAATTTGCGAATTTCCGTAGGTATCTTCCAATCTAATCATTCTCAACGGCCTGGAGTTTGGAAGTGTCTACTGGAATTCCCTCTTCACTAGAAATGTGACACAGGAATTTGACCCTTCGAATCCAAACTCGCATTTAAGAGAATTTCGCGTAAAGATTCTCTGATCAAAATGTTTCCAGTACGTGCTGAAGTTGTTGACTATGATCCTCCTAACTACGAGGGTAGATAAGTATGTCATCGATGAAGACGATGACGAACTGATCCAAGTAAGGACGACACACCCTATTCATTAAATCCATGAATATTGCGGGCGCGTTTGTTAATCCGAACGGCAACACTACGAATTCGTAGTGCCCATAACGAGTTCGGAAGGCTGTCTTCGGAACATCCTCCCCTAGCACTCGTAGTTGGTGATATCCGGATCTTAAGTCGATTTTTGAAAAGAAGTCCGCCCCTTTAAGTTGGTCAAATAAATCGTCAATACGAGGCAGAGGATAACGATTCTTAACGGTCAACTTGTTGAGCTCCCTGTAGTCGATGCACATACTAAACGACCCGGTTTTCTTCTTGACGAACAAGACTGGAGCTTGTCATAGTGAGAAGCTTGGTCTTATTAAGCCCTTGCTGAGCAGTTCGTTAAGTTGACTGGATAGTTCTTCCATCTCTGCAGGTGCTAGACGATAGGGCGATTTGGCTACTGGGGTAGCCCCCGGAACTAAGTCGATTCTGAACTCGACTCGGCGTTGTGGAGGTAATCCTGGGAGTTTTCGGTTCTATGTGAATCTATTTCCTCGATTGGTGGGAAAAGCATCTGCTTGGATTCTAAGTTTCTTCGTATGGCGGTACGATCACTCGTAGTCTTGGGCAGTCTCCGTCCTAAAGTTCATATCAGAAGTCATATTTGGTTCATCAATCATAGTTTCGTGTATACGAGTCGTACATAATTAAGACTGAAAAGGCAATCGAATAAATAATTCTTCTTCAAGCTCACATCCAGACAAGGAAAAGAAGTTGAAGCGGAATTACCAATTCTAAGCCTGTAGAACCTTGATTATATACCACCCTTGCGTATACCTTCTTCAGCGATAGATCAATCGTATGGGTCTTCGGGTTGAACTTGACGTACTGTACGAGTGGTACTCCGGGGAGTTTTGCTGAAGTGTCTTCGGGAAGGATACGAGACATAAGGTACTCTCTTCATGAGTACCTCGGAGTTCTGGAATGACGGCTTCGCTAGAAAGGCGATTTCGGAGAAAAGAATTTACACATGAAACTGGCATTGTGAGGATCGCATTTCCTCAAGTTAAACGATAATGTCGGACTACTCGGAATAAAAGGCGTTAGACTAGATCATAAAGGGGTTACAAAACATCACAGTGCAACTTCTACAGAGTTTAAGTACCTTAGGTTTATCTATAAGACTACTGCTGCGAACAGGGTATACCACATAAAGCAAGTATACGCAGCACGAGAGTCCCTTGACTGACGGGATCTTGCCAAAAAGATAAGACTCGATTTGCACTAGTATTTAACAGTTTATAAGTCTAATAAAACGAAACGCCCTAATATTTCATCGTGGGTCCGGAGTAGTGTCTCCTGCGGCTGTGATCCTTAGTATCTTCCCGTCTGCGCCAGAGTTCTTCGTTATTGGACAATCCTTCTTGAGATGTCCTATCTCACCACATAAATGACACATCTGGCTAGCACCCGCATCGGTGGTGGAAATGATGTGTCAGGTCAGGGTTATGTAGACACGGTCGCTTTCGCTGCTCCTCCTTTTCGAACAATTCCTCTTAAGGTGTCCGATTTCACCGGCACCATAGTAAGCCTGGCTGACTCCGATGTCAGGGGCTTGAGTGATGGGTCGTGCCGGTGCTCCACAGCTGCGAGCATGGTGCCCGATTTTCAGGCAATTGCAACATTGGATTTCATGGCAAGCCCCATTATGATGAAAGCTACACTTGTCACACCTCGGAAGTTTTCCCTCGTATGGTCTGATCGGTACTGGGATGGCAGGGGTTGCCACTAGTTGCTGTTGCATGGCAAGTCTTTGGGATCGCTTGCGCTCCTTCTGGGTTGGCGCTTTCGTTTCTTGTTCTCTGTTTTTCGGCTTTGTGAGTCTGTGACTGTTATCGTTTGTTGACTTCCCGAATCGATACAACGATCGAAATTTTCAACCCCCTCGCCAGCCTTGCTCGGGCTGTTAGCGTTGAGGTATGCAAGGACAGCTGCCACGGCAGCTGTTACCACTACTTGGAACGTAGCAGAGTCGATATGAAGGATAGTGGTTTCGTTGCTCGACTGGTTATTCCTGGGTGACGACAAGATTCTGTTATGCAAAAGAAAATGAGTTCGTGAGTGGTTAGGGTTGAACTTAGGAGTATTTCGACCATTCATGTAAAGAGTAGGAGTAAGTTCTCGAGGGTTTGACCTACATCCCTATGATGCAGTCCTAGTAAAGAGTAGAAGTAAGTTCATAGAATGGTTATAAGACAATTGCTATCCAACCTTCGGCAAGAATTGGAAGGAATCCTTGAGCTAATTTACCATAGCTCATTAATTCAACGAAGTGAGGGTTTAGATAGGATTCTAACGATAGCAAAACGAAAGTATCTGAACAGGGATTGGCACAGAATTTAGCCGACTGACAATATCATTGATATTTAGGATGTAATATATTTGGGAAAAATGACCTTGGAGTAGGTCTTACATCATATCCGAAGTAGCAAAAGTTTTGACGGCATACTGGCCTAACTAGAAAGTACTTATAGTACAAAGTTAGTTACTTAGAAAGGTGGTACTTAGATCATAGATAGGAAGACTATTCTTTCCACCAAGGAAAGAAAGGAAGAATATCTCCTACTGGTGACGGTTATCCCTTGGGTGAACCCTTAGTTCAGCCAGCTGACGCTCCATATCAATGAGGTGCCTTTCGTACACCCTTTGGCGTACTCGGAGCTCTATCACTTCAGCTCGAGTTTCAGCTAGCTCTTGCTGCAGGGTCTCATGGTCTACTCTAGATCTGTCACGAGCATCTTCCAGATGAATGGTGCGGAGGATATGCATTCTCGTATTGGTGACAACTTCCGTGATTTGATGGTGGGCTGTCCTGCCTTGAATCTCATTTCGGGCCACTCTGCGGACCAGGATTGGCAAGACTCTGTCTGTTGAGCCTCCTTCGTTCAGGTCATAAAAGCTTTGGTCTCCATTGAATGGCATGGGTTGATCCTGCCCTTGGCTCCATGTTTCCAAACTTTCCACCAACGGAGGCATCGGGCCTTGAAAAGCCGGACGAGGGTTAGGATTTGGAACAAGAGCCATCGGGGGTAGGTTCTCAACTTCAGGCTCGGAGTCAGAACCATCTGCGAAGCCTTCAGCCTGGTGACCATCCACGGGGATTGGGTGGTCATTTCCTGGATCAGCTTCAAACCCTCCTCCATTACCTTGGTTAGGGAAGTACAAGTTGCCGTAGGGATGGAATCCAGCCCTAATCTTCGCCAGAAAAGGGATATAAGAATCTAGCACATAAGTAGTTTATAGTAACACAAATTACCCCTATAGTATTTTAGGTTTATGTTCTATTGTTCTCATTGTGGTATTGTGGGTAAGTTTTTAGACTTGTTGCAACCTCACAACCACACTTAGGCACATGCTAGTCAACCCTCGGATAATATAGTTGATCAGGCTATATCTTCCCAGTTTTGACTATATGTCTCTAAGTCTACTTGTGCTACCCAACAATCGTAATACTTTTGTTCTGTCCTAGTGACGTTGATTTTAGTATGAATGCAGGCATGTATACTTAATTAAATATTTTATTATTTAAAAGTATAAACTCTTAGTCAGAGTATTTTAATCCCATTGTATTTATAGTCTGTATATCTTTTATGGGTTGATATACTCAATTCACTATAAACAATGCTCTGATACCAATCTGTCACACCCCAAAACCAAGAACGGCGGAAACGTTCGGGGGCGGAGGACGTCATGTACAGTATCACAACAATGAATAGTAGTAAACAAGCAACAACATCATCCATTGCATTAATAATATAATTTTAATACGTGTGTGTTCTGTCAAGTTAAATAGACACCAAAATATAAATCAAAATGAAAGATGAGTCTTGAACGAGCTCCAACTTCTCTAAACCTTGCATCGGTACCTGTCTACTGGTGACCTGAGGATACAAGTTATTTTGAAAGAGAGTATCAGCTTTAAAGCTGGTGAGATCATAAGTATTTTAATGTCTGTATTTGTATGAAAGTATTTGTAAGTATGTGAAGTGTATGTATGTAAAAGCTCGTGAATGTTTGTAAAAAGTTTGAATCTCCTAGAAAAACCTATGTTTCCTACTAAAAGTAGCCTTCTACCAAGGCATCTAGTATCTATGTGTGTGTCTCTTGTAAGAGTATGTATTTTTCCCAAATCTGACTATCATTAACCAAAAATGTAGTTTTTACATTATTGTTTATTGTGTGAAGATCACAAAGTAAATATAATGGGAAAATGAAATAGTACTGTAGTGTTGTATTAAGTAACTACTGCTGTACTAACTACCTTAAACCAATTGTAATTTAAAGTACCATGTGATCGGCCTGTATCCTGCTACCGACTCTTGTAGAAACGACGATGTAAGACGTCGTAAGAAATGACATTTAGCACCCGTAGACTTGCAAGTCCCATTGTAGCGAGCAGCAAGGTGTAGGATAGTCAATCCAGTATAGATCTATACACAAACTCATACGCTCTCCATTTAAGGAGATTCTGGATACAAAACGGTCACGTCAGGTGATGCCATGCTCCGTTACGTGGCTCACATAACTGAAGAAATGTATATGTAATGTATGTGCTAGCTGTATTGTATGTTCTCCCTTTGTTTAGCCTGTATTGTAATGTACTGTGTGTACTAGCTGTATTGTGTTCTCTCTCTATCTAGCATGTATTGTAATGTACTGTGTGTACTAGCTGTATTGTGTGTTCTCTCTCTATCTAGCATGCATTGTAATGTACTGTGTGTACTAGCTGTATTGTGTGTTCTCTCTCTGTCTAGCATGTATTGACTCATGTATAAACTAACTCATTGTAATGATTCATTGTTCTATTAATAGTATTAGTAACTTCCTAAACTACGCCTATTGTAGTTTACTAGTAATAATGTCTAACTGTATGAGCATGTGTGTATACCCTTGCTACCCAAAGGTATTGAACTGAATGAAATAAGGAACCTTTATATCTATATACATATACATAATATATAACTAGGATTCAAACGACCTTCGGACAAATAACCGATACCCTAAGTCCACAACCCAACAAGGAACAGGAGGTAAGGTGAGTTATCAGTTCTAAGTCCTTTCAATCCTACTTATATAACTATATCTATAAAGATATACATTTAACAGGATATAAGTGTAAAAGGGTTTAAGTAAAAGTATTTGACATGTAAAACAGTTTGGTAAAACAGTTTGAAGTAAAACAGTTTGGTAAAACAGTTTGAAGTAAAACAGTTTGGTAAAACAGTTTGAAAAGTAAGAAATCCACTTGTTTGGTAGTTATTAATCACATGTGATTGATATAATAACTATAATAAATCAACTTGTATCCCCCCCCCCATAAAAGTATTTAAAAACATTTAAAAAGTTAATTAAGGGGTATGAACTCACCTGTAGTGAGTGGTTTGGATGAACGGATTGATATAGGATGCTAAGTGTCAAGTGAAGACTTGAGCACACACAAGGATCATAGTTAACATATAATGACACATATATGTATCCAATTAGTTATAAAACAACTAATTAACCACGTTAAGACATCCTAAGACATGTAAAACACTTGATTTAAGTGCTATAAGTCATAAGGATTGCATCTAAGGGTGGTAGGACCTTGTATTTGAGTTTAGGGTTCAAGGGTAAACTCCTTTGGAATTTACGGTTTTGTGACCATCACCCTTTGAGTTTACGGTCGTAAACTCATGGTACATCTACCATTTTGTGTTTTGAAGCTCTAAAGGTCATAAGAAGCATTCCTACTTCATGTTTAAGCCTTAGGAAGAGATTAGGGCACCATTTCACTCCTTTGTGGAGTTTACGGTCCTTGGACCATTTATCTTTGGGTTTACGGCCGTAAACCCAAATGGTTTATGGTCTTTTGATGTTTTCAAGTACTAAGCACATCAAGGAAGGGGTCTAGGCTAGTTTCCAAGGCTTCGTAAGGACTAGGGCACACTTTGGCCCCTTTGTGATTTCTAGATGTTTTAGGAGTGTAACAAGTCTTATAATACACTAGGATAGAAGTACTTACTAGTTAGAAGCTTGAAAAGGTGCTAAAAGTCCAAGAACACTAGTGTGTGTTCTTGGTGAAACTTGAAGATCTACACTTTTGGAATGATTTCACGGATGGAATCATGTAAGATCACTAGATTAAGTAAGATATCAACTTTTTAGGGATAGAACACTTACAAAGTTGAAGATCAAGAAGAAAAGTTGGATGATACTTGAGAGGATTTGAGTTTGGATCTTGAAAATGTGAAAAAGTGGTAAATAATAACTAAGTGTCATATTTATACCCCCTTTTAGGGTTTACGGCCGTAAACACCTTTGTTTAGGGCGTAAACTCCAAACTCTTAGAGTTTTTGGACATTATTCTTGCACAATAAACCCTAGGGCATCCTCTCTCCTGATATCTCCTGAAGTACTAACTTAAAAACACTCAAACTTATTCCAAAAAGCTTGAAAGTTAGCAGAAACTGTTCTGACTTCTATTGAATTGAATGGTTGTACAGAATAGAAATTTCGGGTTGTCACAGACCACCACGGACTATTCTAGACAGTCCAGTGGAACACTAGCAGGCTCGCAACCTGTAGGTGTATTTGAACTGTGTATTCACCAGCTGCACTCTAAAAACCCATTGACACGTATTGCGAGTGGATTCTCAGAAACGATACTGTCGATAAACGAGATAACCATGGCGACTATGAGACTTAGTACCTAAACCCTGACGACTATGCGACGTAGTGCCTGTTGTATAAACCCTGGCGACTATGAGACTTAGTGCCTAAACCCTGGCGACTATGCGACTTAGTGCCTGTCGAGTAAACCCTGGCAACGATGGATTTCGTGCCGATTCCTTAGGATGATCCTTAGGAATGAATGAACGAGGAATAGCTAATTCTTAGGGTAGATCCTTAAGAGTAAAGAAGATAACGGGGATGGGTAATTGGGTTGATTGTTTGATGTTTAAACATAATAATTACATTATTGTGGGTTGAAAACCCTATGTACTCACCAGGTTTCCCAACCTGACCCACTCAGTTTCTTTGTATCACAGGTGTCGATGTGAAGCTACTTTACACTGAGAGATTTAAAAGAGATGTAGATCACTAGTGTAAATAAATGTAAGTTCTGTTTATGCTTATGTTTCTGTATTGATGATGACATCCCAAGGTTTTGAAAATGAATAAAAATACATTTCTTCGGAAATGCTTTGATAACGTATTTATCATGTTTTTCTAGGAACAAATTCCGCAACACTTTTATTAAAGGAGATACTCTGATTTTTATAAAGCATAAACAAAATCGGTCTTTTCTGGCCGTGAAAATGGGGATGTCACATCGTGTGACTTAAATTGAAATATCATCACAATGAATATACATGAAACATAACATAAAAATCACCATGCATTAATACATTACAACCGTCATTGTTCACATCAAGTACATTATTTACATTACATAATTCAAAACATAAATTGTTTATCGATTAACATCACACAAAAGACGTTCAGAAACACGCTTGATAATTCTTCATTCTAACGGTTACCTGAGAACACAAGTTATTTTGAAAACCGTCAACATATATAATTTTGGCGAGTTCATAAGCATGTTTGATGTGTAAATGTTTTGTATTGTTTGTAAAATCCAGAAAATCCGATATTTTCTGTAACAGAAATTGTTTACGAAAAAGGTGTGATGATCCATAAGTATATGTGTGAATGACTTTAAAACATGTAAAAGTGAAATGCCTTTCATAATAGTTTCTTGTATTATAGTTGTTGTAAGTAAAAGTGAATAATGTTGTTCCCCCGGAAAACCCGATGTTTTCCGATATAAATAGTATGATAGTTTTGTATTATTGTATCGTCACAGCGTATGAATATGATTTCTCATGATTACTTAGATGGTAATGGATGTCTATGTGAGTCGTTATAACCATGTATAATAATGACTAATTCGCCTGTCTTGGCATTTTATCGAATGTCGGTCTTGAATTAAGATTTTGTCACCCTAGACTGACCGAGTCTAACTGTAGCGAACATCTCAGGTGTGGGGGAGTCACCCCCGTATAGATCTATACACAAACTCTCGCTCTCCCTCCAGGAGACTCTGATTATAACTACAGACTATGACCGACACTTATTGGTGTCACCCGTTATTTCTCACTAAATCCAAATGAAATTGAATAACATTGTTTCTATAACCCGATTTATGTTTACTTGAATATAAGGTAAGCCTAACATGAAAAGAAAAGAGCACTACAGAGGCCTACTAACTTTGTATGTTATTTCAGGCTGTCGAGTATGCTATGGACACGTTATAGCCCATTAAGTATATGATGAAAGTTTAGGACCATATTAGCAATGCAAGTGGACCACTAAGGCCCAATAGCATGTTAAAGCTGACAAATGCCCATTGGGTATGCAATTGGGTCACCGGAAGCCCAATAAACATGTGTGAATATATTGGATCATTTATAGCTTATCGATTTTAAGTTCGTAGTGTAGGTATTTGTTGTAAGCTGAATGTTTATCCGAAGTGTTAAAATACTTTGACGTTTGATTTATAACGAAACTTTGGTTATACGTATATATATATTTTTAAAACCATGCGTTATAAACTTAATATTTTTAACCAAATAATTTAATATTTGTCTATTTGGCCCAAAAACATTTAGTTTGACCATTTCAGCCCCTTTATCTATAAAAGTGGCACTTTTGGTCCCCTTTTATGAAAATTGACATTTTTTGTCCTTAAACCGTTTTTCTTGACATTTTAGACCCAAACTTTATTTAAATAATAATTTCAGCCCAAAACTATTGTATTTGCCATTTCCAGCCCTTAGTTGAAAAAAAAAGTTTACACTTTTGGCTCAATTTCCGTAAGTTTTACAATTTTGACCCCAAAATCAAAAATTTTGCATTTTTAGTCCAATTTTTTGTATCAAAGTCATTTTCAGCCCCTAAAAATAGTTTATTCACGTTTTAGACTCATAGTTTGTTAAGTTTTCCATTTCAGTCCCTCAACACTTCATTTTTTTCGCAACTTCGGGCCCAAAAACTCGTGAGGCCCAAATTAAAGCCCAATAAGCTAAAATTTATGTTTTTGACCCCTAGAAAAGTGTTATTTTCATAAAAGTCAGATTTTTATGTGAATAATACCATTTTATCCTTATAGAACCGAAAATATTATATTTTATCCAAATCTTTGTTATTTTTGCAAAAATGACACTTATAAGGATTTTGACTTTGTTTTCACTTCTTGAGCCTAAAGACCCTTAGATCTTTGAAGTAAGTTGTTTATTATGTTATTTGTTTATGTATCATTCACACTTTAGCCATAGATTTCAAGATTTAGCAAATAATATCATGTTCTCTCAATATAACCCAAAGAAATCACATATAACAAGCATACACACATAGATCAACACATAGTACTTGTATTCTCCCCCAAAAACATGTAAAAAACGAAAACAAGGGGTATGAACTCACCTTGCTTAGTTGTTCTCAGTTTTGAAGTAGAAATGGAAGAAGATGATGTGATTTTTGGCTTTTATAAACTCTCCTTGTGTAGATCTCGAGTTCTATGGAGTACCAGAGTATGGAACATGAAATAAAATGTTTAAGAAGAATGATTTAGCTTAAAATGGAGTTTATGTATCTAGAAGTTATGGTAACTTACCAAAGATTTGATGATCTAGTGAAAGATCCTCTTGAATGCACCTTAGTTCTTCGAAAATTTGGATGTAGAAGAGAATGTTCTTGAGAGTGTTTGAAGTGTAAGTTTGAAGATGTGTGTGTGTTTGCTTCTTGTTCTCGGCCGAAGGAAGAAAAGAGAGGGAAGAAGAGAGAGGTGTGAGTTGATAGGTGCATGGGGAAGTGTAAGCCTTGCATGTATACATGATGGACAATAGGGAGGTGGCACCTCCTAAGTCCACCCTTATCACCATTCTATTTTTCTTTTTTTTCTTTTTTTTTTATTAATGTTGGGCCGAGTTGGGCTTGGTAAAAGAGACATGGATTAATTTGGCCCACTTCTAGCCTATGTTCGAAATCATGAGGTTCCTAGAAAAATTTTTCAGCCCATTGGGCTCCTTTGGATGGTTCACGGCCTATTTAGCATAACAGAATATGTTTGTGGTCCATTAGGGCTATAATTAGATTAGTCATGGCCCAATAAGGCTTATTGGAGTAGTTTATTTCATTTTAGGCCCAATATGGCCCAAAATGTTAAATCTCATGAAGGTGGGTTAAATTAGAGCCCAATTAAGAGTTCTAAGCCCAAAATAGTCAAATTGGAGACTTATTGGTCCATTAGGCCCAATAAGAAAATCTTAGTCCATATTGGACTTAAACCGGGATTTTTAAGGTTTTCAATCCTTTGTTGACAATTTGAAGTGTTTGTATAGAGTGTTTGATGGAATTTTGTTGTCAATGAATAAACATCATGCATGTTTTCAAGTTTTAGTTACAAATGTTATCATCATTATTATTAGAAAAGCATAGAATTCCTAGTTGTGACATTGTTGGTCCCAAAACCAACATATTTAAACAAGTAATAATGAATATGAATGAAGACAATAGAAATACTGAAAACAAAATATTATCGATTAAAAGGTTTTAATAGTCGAGAGGTAATCAGAGAACAAACTGTAATTATGTACAACCTCTTGATCAGTTACCCCTTATACAAGGGTATCAAAATATATATATATATATATATATATATATATATATATATATATATATATATAACAAAAGATCTAAGATCCTATCCTAACATAGATGATAAATAATGATGGAAATGTAATCCCCAATTAAATGGAAGTCTTCTATTGTGGTAAACCGATATCGTATTGATCCCTGACGCATAAGGATCATATCTTCAATATGTAGGGCTTGAACATTACAGATCTTCATGAAGCTTGATGATGTCATAAGGGGATGCAACCCTTCACAACCATCGGTGGTACTGATGTAATCGTTGACAGAATCAAATTAAAGAGGGTCCTAACAACCTATAACATACATTACTCACCTATACACCAAAACCACGCTCACCCAAAAGGAGAAGGAACAGGAGCAGGTCCCACAAGTGCATCGGACCTCTTAATACTTCCCATACCACAAATAATACACCTAGGAGAACCCAAATCCGAAAATTTAGTCTCGCAAACATCACAAACATCATACCCAATAATCGACAAATGGCTAAGTGTTACACCATATAATTGTGAAGGGTCCTCAAGTGGGTCAATTGACTTATTGGTCAAACCCATTTATACACATATATCAATCAAGCTTCTTAATTCATCTTGTTTACGCGGTGGTGCTTTTGATAAAAGTAATTCAAGCATTTGTTTGGCATATCCGTTATTTTGCACGTCCATATTTCGTTTGATGGCTGTTCGTATGCAATTTATTCTGTGTTTTGCATGGAGTAGTAATGAGCCGAGATGACGTGAGAGTCTTGCCATTTCGTCTTTTGCACTTATTGCACTTGCAACTTTGACCTTTTGTAGTCGCCCGATTTCCTAAGTTTTGATTTTGTAAATTTGTATGAGTTATATGTATGCCAAAAGATTAGAAAAAATTGCAATGTACTTTTGTTGATTTGCTTATTATAGCATCTTTACTTTCGTTTCTTTCTATTACATCACTATAGTTTTGACTTTTTCTTACAAAGTCTACTCTAAAGGATCCATCAAAATTAAGCATTGTATGTTCATGGTTTTTTTTTTCACACACTGTAGTTTGAGAATTTCCAACTAGAGTAATGTACATTCAAAAGAATTTCTTATTGGGACATTGTACTTTCAATTTTTTATCGTACATTTAAAAATCTATCATATTAAAGCATTGCACATTAAAATTTTACTTTTTTCTTATTAAGACAATGTATTCCTTATTGGGACATTGTACTAGGAAACATCATTGTACTTTCAATTTTTTTTCTAATAAGACATTGTACTTTAAAAATTATATCAAATAAAAGCATTGTACATTAAAAAAAAAATTTCTTATTAAAACATTGAATTTTTAATTGGGAGATTGTACTTTGAGAATCATTGTACATTAAAATGTTTTTTTTTCCTTATTAACACATATTTTGAAGAATCTATTAAATTAAAAGCATTGTATTTTAATATTTTTTTAATCTTATTGGGACATTGTGTTTTGAAAATTTCACTCTATTATAGCAGTAGAAATTGGTTTGTATTTCGCGACATTGCTATAATTGGATAAATTTCCAAAATACAATGCTTTAATACGAAGAAATGGAAGCAAAATGTTATAAAAAAAATTGAAAGTACAGTGCTCTTTCTTGCATTTAACCCTTTCATAGAAAAGTATTTTCTGGGAATCTCGATCATACTCACGATTGTGCGCATGTATGTGGATCAAGATTTGAATAATACGAGAGAATGGTGAGTGAGTTCTATTTTAAATTTTGAGAAAGTAAATAATAATAATAATAATAATAATAATAATAATAATAATAATAATAATACCTGAAGTAGGGTGACTGCGATTTTATACTGAGCACAAATTGTGGCTTGTGCCTTTACATCAGCTCCACGAGAATTGTCCTTTGCTAATGCAAGAAAAGCTTCATCAAAACATGATAATGCATCTGGTAGTTGATTCTGTTCAAGATGCACTAGCCCAGTCTTGAAACAAATTGAAGCACCAGCCCCACGTGGAACCTATTATTTATCACAACAAATTTTAATGATGCATATCCTTATTCATTTAAGTACATTTTAGCTCCCTCAATCTTCCTCATTTTTGCAATTCTCATCTCCAAAAGATTTTTCTTGTATTTTTCCTCCTTATTTGACTATATTTTGGTCCCTGGATAACAGATTTTTGCATTTTGTTCTCAAAAACAGTCATGTTTTACTTGGAAACCACAAGGACCAAAACTGTAAGAGAGAAAGTTCCTTACCAAAATTGCAAAAGAGACGAAAGTCCACTACCAAAACCGTAATTTACAATATTTTATATGATGATAAATTTTAAAAAGGAAAACTTATCCACCTGTCCAGGTCGCACAGATGTTGGAGGAGGAGGCTCAGAAACTTTCACTACATTCATAGCTCCCGGACCTTCAAGGGAGCTTAAATCAAGTGGCTGAGTCAACGCCGAAGAATTGACCACCGTCTGATATTCCTCTTCTGTGATGACTATTGGTTTATTGTGCGAACTTAAAACAGATTTGTTTTCTATTGCAGAATCAACTTTGCCTGTGAAAAAAGATGTAAGCTTGTAAATGAATCCTTCTTTTTCAATAATTGGATTGGTGCTTTCTCTTTCTAGTGATAGAATAGACTCGAGCTTGACCACAACCTCCGCCATGGTGGGGCGGTGTTTTGGTTGGGTGTGTAAACAATAGCCTGCTATGCTTGCAAACTCCTTCAAGCCCTTCCTTGAGATTTGTCCTATTAGTCTCGGGTCCATAATTTCATTGAGTTTTCGCTCTTTGATTTGGTGTTGAGCCCAAGCAGCTAAACTCCGTTGTTCTTCATCAATAGTTGAATCTACAGCTTTTCTTCCTGACAACACCTCAAATAGTACAACCCCAAATGCGTAAACATCGGATTTTGTTGTCAATTTTCCTGTATAAAAATAGCACGGATCCATATACCCAAATGTCCCTTTCACAGCTGTGCTCATATGAGTTCGTGACTCATCTATCACCCCAACTTTAGCCAATTCAAAATCTGAAATTTTAGCTGCAAAGTCCGCATCCAACAAAATATTGGAGCTTTTCACATCACGATGTATGACTCCACGTTGAGTTGATGTACCCATGTGAAGGTAATCCAATCCTCGAGCTGCTCCTATACATATCTTGAGTAGTTGTAACCATGATAAAGAGGAATTCGATGAGCAAAGATGATCTTCAAGTGTCCCATTCGGCATGAACTCATAAACCAGAACCATCTCTTTTTCTTCATTGCAATAACCAATTAAGGATACGAGATTACCATGTCGCAGCTTAGAGAGGACCTTGACTTCCGACTCAAATTCATTGGCTCCTTGATTGGACATGGAGTGCAATCGTTTGACTGCAACTTCGGTCATTGACCCGATTTTGGAACATTTATACACCTTGCCGAATCCTCCCCGGCCAATGACTAAAGCCTCGTCGAAGTTTTGGGTTGCCGATTCAATCTCAGCAAGAGTAAAGCGTTGACATGTCTGGTCTTGGAGTATGAAAGAGGAGTTTGTATCCTTCATAGGTTCGGGTAACATCGTGGGTAGCTTTTCCTGACGCTACCTTTGGTTCTTCACGACCGGTATCTCATGTATCCAAAAATAGAGCTTCGGATTTGCCGAAGTAAACTGCTGATTTTGTTTGGTTGTTATTGTGTTGCTAGCGGATGTTCATTAACTCTTGACTTTGTTGGTCTTCAAGTAATTTCCTTTTTTTTTTTCTGATTCATTTTAATTGTCTTTGTAAGAATAAAATTTTTTGGCCGGCGGGAATTTTATAATAATTTTTGTTACAGATAATATATAGTTAGTATCAGAATAACTTAATTATATATTTTTTAGACAAAAAAATAATAATCTAACTTTTCTAATAATTTTCTTAGCATAACCAAAAAATTAAAAAATAAAAATTGAAAAATGAACTATCTAGCCAATAAAATCACATATGGATTTTTAACGGATTGCAGTCTCATTTATTACTATTAGGTTACAATGACCTTTGAGTAGACTACATTTTCACATCACTGTCTCACTAAGGCCATGCGGTATGAGAATTGTTTCACGCGTATGTTTCCTACGTGCATCCTATGTGGAGGGGTTCTCCACTAGTGAACACCACCCCCAATCATAGTGGGTGTCTTGTGGAGTGGTCACCACCACAGACGTCTACGCAACATTTGTCTCTATCTCTCTCTTCCGTTTCTCTCTATCTCTCTCTTCTTCACTAGTAGGTCACTAGTGAACATCACCCCACATGTATAGTAGGTTGGTTGTGAAAGAAGATGATGATGATGTGGAATTACACCTCAGGCATATGGACACCGGATAGCCTAATAGTGCCAGGTTATTAAAATAGGATTTCATATATGCTACAGTAAGTTCAAGGCTATAGTGATCTAGCTACGATAATAAATGTTAGGCAGTAATATTAGTTCACTCTTGTACACCACTGTCACAAGATCTAGATCTGAAGCTGAAAGGATGAAGGACGAATCAACGACGACTATTACATATGGAAATGAGTTCAGTCCTCATTGTCTTCTTCTTCACATTCACACAGTCTTTTCGGTCGTGCAATATTGATTTATTTCTCAACAAAAACTAGGTATGCAAGGCAACATAGAAAACCAAAATTATGTTAGACAAATACATATATCATCAATCATATTGTTGTTGATAATAGCAAGATACTTTCAATAGAAAGTAATTAATCATCTTTTTGTACAACATAATAGAAGAAAACAAATGCTAAAACTCCAAAGAAATACAAATCCAATAATCCAAACGCTCTACAAACTATTACGGTGGAAGAACAACCGCACAACACACTAGTACAAAATTGGGCTATATCGACGTAAAAAAGAAATTTATGTCGGGTTTTTTTTTAAGAACATGAGAGGAAAGATCACATCATTGAAGATATGTAACGCTGTCATACAATTATGGTGAGTGTAACCTATGAAAACCCGTTATTATATGGTAATGTGATTTTTGAGATATATATATCTTATTTTGAACCGTCATTAGTAATATACATATAGTGATGTGTTTTTTCATATAAAGTGATAAATGTATACTTACGGTGACCGTTTACACATATTATCGCGGTAATTGTTGACTTTGGAGACACAAATGTAATTAAGCTGTAAGGATAATTAACTTTCCTAACATGTTTAATCATTTATCATTACTATTGTTTACATACACCGACAAATAAAAGTTTAAGACGTCACTAAAAATGATCTATACTAAAATGTTATTTCACTTATTATGATTATTGATCACTTTTGGTGATATGTTTAATATTATATCGTGAATATTGTGAACGGTTACTCACTCACAAACAATTAAATGGCGAGCATAAAATACTTATAGTGATATGTTTTTTTTCATATAGAGCGATTAATGTTTACCTACCGTAACCATTTATAAATATTATCGTAGCCATTGTTAACTTTTGGAGACACAAATATAATTTAGTTGTAAGGATAAATTATCTTTCGTAACATGTTTAACCATTTATGATTACTATTGTTTACATAAACCGACAAATAAAAGTTTAAGACGTCACCAAAAATTATCTATACTAACATTTTATTTCTCTTATTATGATTAGTGATCACTTTTAGTGACATGTTTAATATGCACAAATAAGGTGGTTGGAGAGACGCATATATAAAAGTAAGCATATGTTTGCTTGCAAATGAAAGATGGAGCTGAAAGGAGACTGGGGTGACCAGGTGGTAGCAACAGACGACTCGTATAACCCGCACCAACGAGAAGGGAGAAATCAGTGAGGATGAAGCACACACGTGATAAACAAGTTAGGGGGAGAAGATCGGTGAGGTAAACATGCAATTATTAGATTTTCTTTTCCTTTTTAGGGGTGTTTGGGATTGCTTAGTTAAAAGTTAACACAACTATTTTTTTATTTTATAAAAATGTTTACTAATTTATCCGGTGGTAAAGCGTAGTTTTTATAAAAATGTGTGAATTAACTTATTCGATATAAAAACTTTAACAAGTTGGTAAGTTGATTTTAATATTTGGTAATTTCTGTTTATATGTGTAAAATGACCAAATATGATATCACAAAGAACAATGAGCTTCTTAAGTATCAGCGTGACAAGGGCAGAAAACATATTCTTTTTAAACCAGGTGATCTTGTGTGGCTACACTTCCGAAAGGAGCGTTTTCAATCTAAACGACGTACGAAGTTAGATCCCCGGTCGGATGGTCCATTCAAGACTTCAAGGTTCTTGCAAAGGTGAATGATAATCGCTATAAAATTGACATATTTAAGCTATCATTAATGTTGCAGATCTTCAACGTTATTATGACACTAATGAAACACTTCCAAGTTTGAGGACAAAATCTTTGAAAGACGGTAAGAATGATAGGGATGCACTAGCCCATGACCCATTAACACCAGGCCCAATCAGAAGTGGGTCAACTTGGCCACATTGGATGAAAGACACTTACTGCCTGCTCAAGTCTAGATCCCTATGTTTTTGTTCCAAATCTTCTAGTTGTTGCATTTTATTAATTCCTAGTTATTTTATTTTGTTTTGAAGTTGTCAAAGTAGAAGTTTACAATTCCACAAGTGTAGGAAACGTGGGTGATCATGTAGTTAGCAGTTATTTTCCTTTCACAACCTATGTACTGAAAAAAAAGGGAAATGGCAGACTTTAGAAGTTCTAAATTTCATCTCTATAGTCATAGGGTAAATTTGTTCCATTGCTATTCTAAAATTAGGCAGGTTTTAGAAGGTGATCTTGGATGGCTAGTTCTTGTTCTTGTGGTATAGCTGTACATGTAAACCTGATTAGTTTTACTCTGATCAGGGACTCTTGCGGGTGGTTAGTCTGTATCTCATGAGAATCATTGTCATTTATTTTATATCATCGGGTATGTCAATCAAAGTTAAGCACATTACCATCACATTCACAATTATAACCTATTTCAATTAGGAAATGACTAAGAGAGAGAAATCTTAGTTTTTGTTTGCAAGAACTCACATCCAAACTTGATTTAATGTGATTTGGAAACTATATACCCCTTCCTTACATGGATGCCCCTCTCTGATCTCCATTTTCATCTTGTTCAAGTCGATATAATCATCTGTTTGTTGTTTATCACCAAAAGAAAGAAACCTAGACTTCAATTTTTTCTCTCCCTCTACTCGACTTTCCTCTGATCTTCCTCATTATTGGGCATGGTCCATTCTTCTCATAAAAAGTGGTTTCATGTTAATTTCATGGTCTTAACCAGATTTAAAAATAAGAATAAAAGACATAAAAAGGACATAAAAAGCAACTACAAGGATGAACAAGAGATCCGTCTTTTTAGTTATGAGTTACTATTTTTGTTATTGTTGCTTCCATTGTGTTTCCGCCTTTATGGCCGAATGTCCTCATAAACCAACAAATATTTAGGTTGTAGGTTGATCGTTGTGTTGGTTCTCTTTGTTACTCAGAGAGAAGTTCTTGAATCCACTTTTTATACTGCTTGGTGGAGTTTATGGTTATATAGAAATGCTTCTTTGTTTCTAAAATTAAGTGTAAAAAGATTGATTTGGTTTACAAAATGGTTTGTTATTAGTTTGTCAGTTTTTCAAGGTTAACAATAGGTGTAGGAAGGTCAAAATGAACTGGGTTAGGTGGCTTCAAAATGCTATCCTTGCTTTTTTTACTATTGTTAGCCTAATAAGATTTTGGGCTTTATTTTGTATTGGGTCTTTATTTTTTATTCGGTCTTATGTTGGCCCATTAGTATCCTACTCGATGGAAAGAACTATGCCTATTGGAGTTATGTTATGAAAAAAATTCTTATGAGGCAAGACTATGTGGATGAATGTTATAGGTGACAAGAAGAAACCAACATACGAGAAGGCTGATGATTATGCAACCTTACTGGTTTCATGGGAGAATAATAACTCCATAATCATTACTTGGATTAATAATTCTATTATCCAGTCTAATTGTACTCAGTTGGCAAAGTATGACAAAGAAAAGGAGGTTTGGGATCACTGGGCTAGGCTGTATACTTAGTCTAACTTTGCAAAGAAGTATCAGTTGGAGTTTGATATTCGAGCACTCCAACAGAACAATCTTAGTGTTCATGAATTTTAAGCAGCTATGTTGGATTTGTGTGCAGTTGGCTCTTACAGAACCATATGCGTTGAAGGCTTTTAAACCTTGTATAGATAAAAGGAAAGAACAACATTTGGTTCAGTTCTTGATGGCATTACGTTTAGATTTTGAAGGCTTACATGGATGACTCTTGCATCGCACACCTCTTCCCCCTATTGATTCGGCTGTTCGCAAGTTGATTTCTGAAGAAACCCATATCAAGTCCCATGCTGACAAAGCTCCCAAGACAGTCACTCTTGTTGTCTTTGTTGTTCCACAACGACCTCAGTCTTCAAACCAGAATCGTCCCAAAGTTGCATTTGATGAGTGTGCTTTCTGTAAGAAGAAGAACCATTAGAAGGAAAATTGTCCTTTGCTGACAAGAAATGGAAATCAGCAACAAAAGAAAACGAGATCACCTGCACAGTGTCAGCCTTCACAGTAAAAAACATGTCTTCTGGACAGTCTCAGTCACATCTCTCGTTTCCATCTTTTAGGCCACTATAGTACGCTACTGCTGCACCTTTAGTCGAGAATGAAATAAATTTACACCACTATTAGCCTTGGATCCCATATTGCTGAGAAGTTCAGATAGTTCATTGCTGCCAATCCAACCGCCATGTCAGCTTCCATGTCTCATTCACGTCTGTGTTCATCCAACACTTCAGGTATTCCTTCATCCTTGTGGATATTGTATTCTGGTGCATCTCATCATATGTCACCACATTTTTCATCTTTTTCATCGTTATCATCTTGTACACTTATGTCTATTATGTCTGCTACTACTGCACGTATGTCAGTAGAGGATGTTGGTTTTATTGTCAGTCCTTATATATCTTTAATAGATATGTATTAAATTTCCACACTTACCTTGAATCTTGCATCGGCCAGTCAGTTGTGTAAGTCTGGTTGTTGGGTCTTCTTTTGTTATTCATTCTACTATGTACATAACATTCGGTCCCGAAAGGTGATTGGGATAAGCTTTAGACTTGGGGGAGATTTATGTTTTGGAGCAGCTACATGTTGCTGATTTTGTTGCATCTATTGTTGATTTGCCATCTTTTCGTTTAAACCCTTCATCATCGTTTTTTTTATCTTTGACATACTCATTTGGGAGATGTGTCAAAGTCTCATTTATAGTTTTTGGCTTCCACTTGTTTATTATGTTCTTTGATAACTAATGATATTTCTGATTGTTGTCGTTGTAAACTAGGAAAATTTTATGCTTTACCATTTATTAAAAGTGCCACTCGTTATGTTGCTCCTTTTGATATCGTATATTCTGATGTGTGGGGCCCATCTCTCATCACTTCTAAATCCGGAGCTAACTATTATGTTTCATTCATTAATGCTTACACTCATTATATGTGGGTTTATTTTATGAAGTGTGTGTCTAATTTTTTCGCCATATGTAGTGACTTCAGAACTCTTGTCAAGACTCAACACTCTGCTGTAATGATTTTGGTGTGATTTGGGAGGGGAATTTACTTCCAATGGTTTTAAACAGTTATTGGCATCTGATGGCACTGTGCATCCATCATTTTGTACAGACACCCCTCAACAGAATGGTGTTGAAGAAAGAAAACATCGACATCTCCTAGAGACCGCAAGATCCTTGCTACTTTCTACTCAAGTTCCCAATCTGTTTTGGGGAGAAGTTGTGCATACCACCACTTACATTATTAATAATATTCCTACTGCGTACACTTCAAGGAATTCTCCTTATGAAATGTTGTTTCGGCAACTTCCAAATTATTCTTCATTACGAGTGTTTGGGTATACCTGTTTTGTCATGAAGCCTCATGTAGAGAGAGATAAGTTGTCTTTAAAATCAGCTATTTATGTATTTTTGGGATCCGGTATTGGTCAGAAAGGTTATCAGTGTTATGATGCATCAAATTAGAAACTGTATGTCTCTCGCAATGTCACTTTTTTGGAGCACATTCTGTCCTATAGCATTCCCGCTCAGTCACATGATGCAACTAGAGAGAAACTTCATACCATTGATCCATTTAGCATTAACATTGATGATCCACCACCTGCTATTGATCCACCACTTACTGTTGATCCACCACCTGTTGCTGATCCTCTTCCTACAGATTATCAGCATCCCCCCACCATTGAGGCGTTACGGTAACAAGAAGTCCACAAAGCTTCCTGACTTTTTCTATTCCTCTTACTCAGCAGTGTTTGCCTCCTTTATTGCTAATGTATATCGTCTATATGATCCAACCTCCTACAAAGAATCCCTTTCTGATCCTGTTTGGCAGACCACTATGGCTGAGGAATTTGCAGCTCTTTATCAGACTCATACATTGGATCTGGTTCTGCTTCCACCCGGAAAGCACACAATTGGTTGTCTTTGGGTATATAAAATCAAAACAAAGTCTGATGGATCTGTTGAGCGTTATAAATCCAGACTTGTTGCGAAAGGGTACACACAAAAGTATGGTATGGATTATGAGGAGACTTTTTCTCTTGTTGCAAAAATGACGATTGTTTGCACCTTGATTGCAGTTTCTTCCTTTCACTAATGGAAGATTTATCAAATGGATGTAAAGAATGCGTTCTTGAATAGCGATCTTAATGAGTAAGTATACATGTCCCATAAGGAAGTATACATGTCTCCTTCCCCTGGTATTACTTTCCAACCAGTTGAAGTTTTTCGACATCGGAAGGAACTATATGGCCTCAAACAAGCCCTTCATGCTTGGTTTGAGAAATTTTCTATGGTGATTACTTTTCTTGGTTTTCAACCAAGTATCCGTGACTTAGCTCTATCTGTTCGATGCATATGTGCACGTTGGATTATTCTTTCCTTATATGTCGATGACATGATTACTACTGGTGTTGATTATGATGGTATAGAGTCTTTAAAGCTAGATTTAGCTCACCGTTTCGTTATGAAATACTTGGGTTTGCTATGATATTTCTTAGAGATTGAAGTTGGTCAGTCTCCAAACTGTTATCTTTATCTCAAATGAAGTATATTTCAAATCTATTTGAACACGCATGGCTCACGGATAATTGGACTGTTGATACGCCTAGAGAGAGTGATGCAAAGTATTCTCCAATTTATGGGGTCCCCTTATCAGACCCAAGCTTTTATCGTACCATTGTAGGTAGTTTGGCTTACTTGACTGTCACTAGACCGCATATTGCTCACGTAGTTCATGTGGTTAGCCAGTTTGTCACCGCCCCTACTACTGTTCATTAGGGTGTTGTTCTTTGTATTTTGAGATATCTTCTTGGTACTCAGTTCTGCACCCTTGTGTTTGCATCTACATCCTCTCTTGAGCTGCATGCCTATGGTGATGCAAATTCGGATAGTGATATTTATGATCGTATGTCCACTACTGGGTATTGTGTTTTTCTTGGAGATTCATTGATAACATGGAAAAGAAAGAAAGAAGATGTTGTCTCTCAATCTTCTACATAATCTGAGTACCAATCCATGACTATTGCCTCTTATGAGATTGTTTGGTTGAGATGGCTTCTGTGACAACCGTTAAAACTCATGTTAGGACTCATCTAGAACCTTGTTATTTCCATGTGTGCACATAACTTGGCTTTAGAAGCAACAAGTTGAGCTAGATCGCGACTTAATAGATCCCTCGGAACAAGCAGTGTAACATAGCTTGTACTAAGTAGTCACATTGATATGTGAATACTCCAACTAGGTTGTAAAGTGCCAAAGTTCAATCTCAAAACTAAACATGAAATTAAATACCCTAATTTATTAATCGGAACATATGACGTTCTTAACTAGTTTAAGTACTTATCAAACTCAATTTAATTAAATCATGAGTTGATTTAATTACAAGTTGGAAATAATATCCACATATCATAATTTGAATTATGAGCCAAAAATATAATCCAAGGATTGTCTAATCCTACATTCATATGTTATGAAACTTTATTTCATTAATTTGAAATATAAAAATATGATTTTATAAGAATCAAATCATAAGTTATCATTTTTATAACTTAATTTAAGATGATTCAAGTTTATGAATTTATTTCTAAAAACAAATAGTTCAATAAAAAGCAAGATAAACTCTTGGAAGTTCATGATAATACTTGAGTTTTTATAAAAATTAAAGCCTTGTTTTGTAAAAATTAAAGAAAGGATTTTATTGATTTATCCAATACCAAGAAAATCTTCTTCTCTTACCTCCCTACCATTCAAAATTCATCCATATGCCCTTCCCTCTTCCCCATGTGTAACACTTATTCCCGGTATCATTTAATTTATCGAATTTTTAGGGTTTTGTGCTTGGACTCGGCGAGTTGGGGAGCTCCACCTCGTCGAGTAGAGTCATTTGTGAGGACGCGGGATTCAGATCCTACTCAACGAGCCGGAAGGCCCCGACTCGACGAGTAGGCACTGTAACGAGAAACATTAATTTTCAAGGGTTTGTACCCTATTTAAAGAACTTATGGCTCATTTGCAGCCTCTTCCATCGTTCCTACAGCCAAAGAAACCCTAGTTTGAGCCTTACACCTTCTTGAGAGAGAAAGAGAGCTTTTGAGAGTGATTTTTGGTGTGATTGTGAAGATTTTGGAGCTTGAAGAAGAAGGAGCAAAGAGGGAAGTAGTAGATCCGACATCCACCCTATATTGGTGACTATATTGAGGTATAAAGTCACTATCTTAACCTTTAGTTGCTTAGATCTCTTTTCTTGGATGTAAATGGTCACTTTTTGTGCCAAAAGGGTGTCATCTTTGGATCTGGACTTGAGAGGCCTTTCATGCACATAAAGTTTGCAACTTTACGTGGTAACTACACTAGGAGAAGTTGGATATGAAGTTTTGGACTTTCGATCTCATTGAAAAGGAATGAACACAAAAAAGACTGAAGGAACTCGTTGAGTCCCTTAGACAACTCGACGAGTCGAGTAGGGTTTACCCGTTTTCGAGATTCCGAGTGATTTCTGTGAAGGATTGGGGTTTTCGGTCTGCATGGGTTATCGGTATGCATGGGTTTTCGGTCTTCTGGACATTGAGGAACTCGACGAGTTACATAGGTAAGTCGACGAGTTGAAGAGTTACCCGGGTAATTCAACGAGTTGTTGGATGCAATCGACGAGTCGATGTCACACCCCCGAAACCAGACGGCGGAAACGTCCGAGGGCTCGCGTGACTTAAATTGAATATCATCACAATGAATATACATGAATCATAACATAAACATCACCATGCATCAATACATTACAACTAATATTGTTCACATCCAGTACATTGTTTTAAACATTAAACATTCATAACATAAATTGTTCGAGAGTTTTTAAAACATAACATCCTAACGTACTTGATATTACTCTGCAGCTTACCTGTTACCTAAGAATACAAGTTATTTTGAAAACGGTCAACATATGAAATGTTGGTGAGTTCATAAGCAGGGTTGTGATAAAAATGATTTGTAAAGTTTGTAAAACCCAGAAAATCCGATATTTTCTGAAAAGACAGTTGTTTATCAAAGTGTGAAGATCCATAAGTTGATGCATGAATGATTTCAAAACGTGTATAAAAAGGGAGTTTTGTATTATAGTTATAGAAGGACACAAGCGAGTGATGTTGATTTCCTCGAAAAACCCGATGTTTTCCGAATACATAAAATACAGTTACTTCTCAAATTGTTATACTGCCATAATGAATGATTTTGATTACTCTTCCTTGATTATTCGGATGGTATTGGATTAATTAATTTTTGTGAGTCATTATAACCATGCATAATAATGACTAGTTTGTCTGTCTTGGCTACCTATCGTGCGCCGGGATTGATCTTAAGATTTTGTCACCCTAGACTGGTCGAGTCTAACTGTAGCGAACAGCTGAGGTGTGGGGGAGTCACCCCCGTATAGATCTGTACACAAACTCTCACTCTCCTTCAGGAGACTTTGATTATAACTACAGACTACGAACGACCCTTGAAGGTATCGCCCGTTATTGCTCACTTAACCCAAATAACATTGATTACTATTGATTAACGACTTGAATTTGTTTACTTTGATTACGCATAAGCCTAACAAACGATGAGAAGAGGAAAACAAAGTCCTGCTACTTTCGTGAGTTATTTCAGGCTGTTGGGTATACGAAGGACACGTTGGTCCATTTCGCGTTTGATTACTTGGACCTTACTAGCTGTGCTAGTGGGCCACTAAGGCCCAATAGCACTTAAAAGCCATTGAGGGTCCCTTTAATATGAAATTGGGTCATAGAAGGCCCAATAACATTTATTATTATTATCTCTTGGGCCCGAAAATCATGTGGATGGATCACAAAGGCCCAACAAGCATGATTGGAACTTTCAAGCCCAAAGTTTTGAATGTTTACTTGCTTTAGGTATTGCATAATTGTTGGAAGGTTTGATTGAACGATCGTTATTTTTTGTATCGATTCGAGACCGGTCGATTTGTTTATAACGATATTTGGACTTATACGTGTATTCATCTTTCAATTTTTGTAAGTCGTAGTTTAGAATTTTTGACTCAATATTCTAGAAATAAAATAATTTGCTTAATATAGTGGTTTGACCTTTTCAACCCCTTTCTTTTGATAAAAATAACAAATTTTAGTCCTTTATATAAGAGAAAAGACATATTAAGCCCTTAAAACATTTTCTTGACACTTTTGTATCATAGACTTGATTAAATGATATTTTTGACTCAAGACTTATACTTTGGCAGTTTCAGCCCTTCCAGAATAGTATTTTTCGGTTAAAGCCCAACTTTTTGCAATTTTTACAATTTTAGCCCAAAATCCAAAAACTTTACATTTTTTATCCTTTTTGGAAATGAAAAGCATTTTTAACCCTTGAAATAGTTTTGTTACACTTTTTATCCCCTGTTTTGAAGAATTTACCATTTCAGCCCCTTTAAATGTCATATTTTCGCAATTTTGGGCTTATTGGGCCGAAAAGCCCAAAATTTAGCCCATTAAGCTAATATTTACATTTTAAGTCCTTTGAAGATCATAATGTTCATAAAAACAATTATTGTAACTGTTTTGACTCTTTTGACCTTTAAGAAAACGTGATTTGGCAACTTTTAACCCAACTTTTGTATATTTGACAATTTAAGCCCAAAAATGAGTTTTATGTTGCAATATTTTTATAATAATCCTAGAGATTAATTTTTTTGACTTGTTTAGTGTAATATAACTTGGATCATGTTTGTTTTCCTTCTTGTAGCATAGATCTTGAGTTTTCTTCCCTTTTTGGTTACATATTCTCCACAAAAACACATAAAATCACACATACATGCATTAAATCATACATAGCACACACATACACATAGATCTACACATTTTACTTGTATTCTCCCCCATAAAACTTATGAAAACCGAAAAGAGAGGGGTATGAAGCTCACCTTTGCTTGTTGTTTTCGGTTTGGAAGAAAGAAATGATGAATATTCGATCCTAGCAAGTCTTCTTGGAGGATCTCGAACTTAGAGGCTTCTTAGATGATGATTTTTGTGGAATACTCTCCTTGAAAAGCTCCTAAATCTCGAAAATTTGATGAAGAATGAAGAGAGCTCTTATGTGTTTGAGAGAGATTTTTGAGAGTGTGTGTGTTCCTTTGTGGTTCTCGGCGGAAGATAGAAAGGAGAGAAGAAGAGAAGTGAGTGATATGATGGTTGCTTGGAGATTTGAGTCATTGCATGGAGAACCAAAATGTAATAAGGAGGTGGCAATGGAAATTCAACTCCTCCCTGCTTTGTGTAGTTGGGCCGAGAAGAGGAGAAAGGAGAAAAGAAATTTGGGCTTTTTGTTCTTAAGTCCATCTTATGGCCCAATTAGATGATTTTTGGCCCAAATTAATTCAAGGAATGATTTTTATGATCTACTAAGGCTATATAAATTTGTTGTGGCCCAATAAGGCCCATTAAAGATAACCTAGTTCATTTTAGGCTTATAAGGCCCAAAATATTAAGTTTCATGTATATGGGTCTAATTAGGGCCCATTTGAGACTTCTATGTTCAAGATAGTTAAATTGGAAGCTTATTGGTCCATTAGGCCCAATAAGGAAATCATAGTCCATAATGGACTTAAACCGGGATTTCTAGGGTTCCAATTCTTTGTTGGCCATTTGTAGTGCTTGTATAAAGTGTTTGATTGAAGTTTTGTTGTTATTGAATAAGCATCATGCACGCTTTCACATTGTTCGTTTGCAGTTGGTATAATTGTTGTTGTTACAAAGCATCAAAATTCATAGTTATGACATCATCCCCCCGTTAGAGGAAATTTCGTCCCGAAATTCTTTTGAAAGCTAGTTTTGAGAATTTGAGAATAGGTGAGGGTACTTCTGCTTCATTTGGTCTTCACGTTCCCATAGCTTTCTGAAGCGATTTCCAAAAGCGTGAAGTAAACCTACTATCTCTATCTGAGATGATAGATATGGGCACTCCGTGGAGTCTCACGATTACCTTGATATAGATTCTTGTCAGGCGCTCCATCTTGTATGATTCTTTTATTGGCAGGAAATGAGCGGATTTTGTTAATCTATCAACTATTACCCATATGGTATCCAAACCGTCCGTCGACTTGGGTAGTTTGGTCAAAAAATCCATGGTAATCCTTGCCCATTTCCACTCGGGAATTACTGGTTGCTGTAGTAATCCGGAGGGCTTCTGATATTCCACCTTTACCTTAGCACACGTGAGGCACTTGCTAACGTAAGTGGCAATCTCTGCCTTCATGTTAGGCCACCAATAATGTTGCTTAACATCCAAGTACATTTTATCTGAACCCGGATGGATGGAGTATCGCGTCTTGTGGGCTTCGTTCATGACTACTCCTCTGAATCCCCCAAATTTAGGGACCCAAACGCGGTTCATGAAGTAATATGTTCCGTCTTCCTTCACTTCAAAGTTCTTCTCCATTCCACGCAACGCTTCGCTTGTTTTGTTTTCTGCCTTCACGGCCTCGAACTGAGTTGCCCTGATTTGAGAGGTTAGGTGGGATCGAATAGTTATGGACAGAGTCTTCGAACGACGATTCGAGTATTCTTTCCGACTCAAGGCATCAGCTACTACGTTAGCCTTGCCTGGGTGGTACTTGATTTCGCACTCATAGTCGTTCAGCAGTTCAATCCATCTTCGTTGCCTCATGTTCAACTCCTTTTGGTTCAAAATGTGCTGGAGACTCTTGTGGTCGGTGAAGATGGTGCACTTGGTACTATAAAGGTAGTGCCTCCAAATCTTTAGGACGAAGACCACTGCTCCCAGTTCCAGATCATGAGTGGTGTAATTCACCTCATGCGTCTTTAGTTGCCGGGACGCGTAAGCTATCACCTTTTCCACGCTGCATGAGTACACAGCCTAAACCCTGATTTGACGCATCACAGTAAACTATAAAGTCTTCTGTTCCTTCTGGTAGTGATAGCACCGGTGCACTGCAGAGTGCTTGCTTCAGAGTTCGGAATGCAGCTTCTTGTTTATCCGTCCATTCAAAAGGCACGCCCTTTTGTGTAAGCAAGGTAAGTGGCTTGGCTGTCTTGGAGAAGTTCCGAATAAACCTCCTGTAGTAGCCTGCGAGACCTAAGAATTGACGAATTTCGGTGGGTGTCGTTAGGATCGCCCATCCTTCGATAGCTTTGACTTTAGAAGGATCAACATGTATCCCTTCCTGACTAACAACATGACCCAAAAAGTTTACACTACGGAGCCGAAACTCACACTTAGAGAGTTTTGCGTATAACCTTTCGGTTCGCAGGGTTTCCAGGATTTGTTGGAGATGTCGTCCGTGTTCTTCTTCGCTTCGGGAATAGACGAGGATATCGTCGATGAAAACGATGACAAAGTTGTCGAGGAATGGTCAGCAGATTCGATTCATTAGGTCCATGAATGCGGCAGGGGAATTCGTTAGACCGAAGGGCATTACGACAAATTCATAATGTCCATAACGAGTTCGGAAAGCGGTTTTGGGAATATCCTCTTCCCCGACTTTGAGTTGGTGGTATCCAGATCGCAGATCTATCTTAGAGAAGTGACTTGCTCCTTGGAGCTGGTCAAATAGATCGTCGATTCGCGGAAGTGGATAGCGGTTTTTGATAGTGAGCTTGTTAAGTTCCCTATAGTCAATACACATCCTAAAGGTACCGTCTTTCTTCTTAACAAAGAGAACCGGAGCTCCCCAAGGTGAGAAACTGGGTCGGATGAATCCTTTGTCCAAAAGCTCGCTGAGTTGACTGGACAACTCTTGCATCTCCGCAGGAGCCAATCTGTAGGGCGATTTGGCGATGGGAGTAGCTCCTGACACTAGATCAATTCGGAACTCGACTTGTCTTTCTGGGGGTATTCCTGGAAGATCTTCCGGAAAGACATCCGGGAAATCGCAAGCCATAGGGATGTTTCGAATATTGATCTCTTGTTTGGACTTATCCACTATATGAGCTAGAAAAGCCAAGTCCTTTTTTCGTAGATACTTCTGTGCCTTAATGCACGAGATGAGACGAAGGTTCGTGCTGGGTTTGTCTCCATATATAATCAGGGTTTCGTGATTCGGGAGGCGAAGGCGAATGGCCTTCTTGTGACATATAATTTCAGCATGGTGGGGGCTTAACCAATCCATGCTGATAATCACATCAAAACTCCTAATGGAAACAGGCATTAAGTTTATTTGAAAGACGTGATGATTTAAGGTCAGGGTACATCCGTTGTAGATTTCCCCAGTGGATTCTGTTTTCCCATTGGCCATTTCCACCGTAAAGGTTTCATTAAGCTTCTGGGGTTGTTGTTTTAACAAATGTTTGAATTTATTACTCACAAAACTTGGTTCTGCCCCGGTATCAAATAGGATGCATGCATAAGTGTGGTTTAGGAGAAACATACCAGTAACAACAGCGGGATCCTGCACCGCTTCTCCCTGACCCATAGCTAGCACTCTTCCTGTTCCTCCATTCCCAGGGTTGTTGATGTTGGGGCAGTTTCGACGGATATGCCCAGTGTTTCCACATCCATAGCAGGTGGGGCTTGATCCTGTGTTATTACCGCTATTGTTGGTGTTGTTGTTGTTGTTGTTACGGTTGTTGTTGTTCCCTTGTTGTTGGTTCTGGGGAGGATAGGTCCTGCAATACCTTGTCGTGTGACCCTTCCGATTGCAACTGGTACAGTGCATCTCTCTGCATTCGCCATTATGATGAAGACTGCACTTGTTGCACTTTGGGAGATTCCCATAATACTGCTTAGGAGCACTTGGATTAGCTGAGGCTGGAGCATGTGGTGTGGAGGGAACCTGGGTGGTTGCAGCATTGACTGTCACTGTCTGTTGCTTCTTTGACGACTCTGAGCCTTGTCGTCCTTTTCTTTTCTTGTTCTTTCCTTTCTTGTTGTCACTCTCCTTCTTGCCTTCAGTTTCCACTGGCTTCTCGCCCTTCTTGTTGTTGTGGTCGTACAGTTTCTTAGCCAATCTCTTGGCATTATCAAAAGTTTCAGGATTTGCAGCTATTACATTTCCTTGAATTGGGGAGGTTAATCCCCAGATGAATCATTCGATTTTCTTTCCCTCTGAAGTAATCATGCCAGGACACAACAGTGACAGCTCGCTAAACCTTGATATGTATGCATCTATGTCGGAATTTCGGACGGTGAGATTCCACAGCTCTTGCTCCATTTTCTGAATTTCGCCTCGCGGGCAGTACTCAACCATCAGCATTTCTTTCAACTCCGTCCACGGCATAGCGTTGGCTACGGGGAGAGTCATGGCCTCTATATGTCTATTCCACCAAGTAAGAGCTTGGTCAACGAATGTGCATGCGTCGAACTTCACTTTTACCTCCTCGGGGCATTCACATATCTCAAATACCGATTCCACTTTTTCCATCCATCTCTTTAGAGTTATCATTCCACCCGTGCCATTAAAGGTTCGTGGCTTGGCGTTGGTGAAGTCCTTGTAAGAGCATGTCTTGGTAGTTCCTTGATTTGCTCCGTTGTTCGAACTCCCATCCCCTTGTCCATTGACTCCACCATTGTTCCCTTGGTGGATTTGCGCCATGGCTGCAGTAACTGCAGCAGATACAGCTGCTTGGAATGCAGCTGAGTTGACTTTGGGTGGGGTTGGTCCAGGGTTTCCACGAGTTGGTCGTTGAGGCATCTTTCTGTCATGGAACGGAAAGATGTTGAGTGCCTATGATTTTTGTGAGATTATGGTCCTATAAACTAAGTGTTTTGCATGAACTTAAGTGGTTTCACAAATTAGCATACAATCATGTATATATAACACATAGCAGATCACAACATCAATAGAACACATAAAATTTTTCATTAATATTATCCGCCTTTTTGATACATGAAAATTTTGCTTAGAAGAGCATACATAAGTGGTGCAAGTTCGGCAGCGTAACGGCTCTATGAGTAGTGTAATCACTTAAACATAGAATCGATGGTACATAGCATAGATCATATAATCATAATACGAAGGATAGGTATGACTAGTCCTAACACACTAAGGTACGCTCGACGGCGGTAGTGAGGTCATATGCCGAAGTGTTGTGCCAACAACTGGGCCATGTCATTCATTTCTCCAATGACTTCATCTCTTTCCTGTCCAGCTTGCACCGCTCGTGCTTCCATGGCGAATAGCTGTTGCCGCAGAGCAGCAATCTCAGCTTCCGGAGAGCGATTCTCCCTTGCGGGATTCCCTGGTGGTGCGGGGTGGTCCTGCTGCATCTCGCTGGTAGGCGATGTGGTAGAATCCTTGCCTGAGTCTTGTTCTTCATCCATGTCGTCGTCGGTACCATCAAGCTCGTAGTCTGTGTCCGTGTACTCGTCGGGACCCACGCCATGTGCCCCTCCCTGATCTCCGTCAGGCTCATCCTCGATCATCCCGTGAGCCACTAAGACCTGATGAAACTGAATGCCCTGGTGTTCTCCTTCCATGGTGACTGAGAGAAGGTGAATGAGTAAACTATTATTGCTACTTATATGTTTTAGTTATTATGCAATTTGAGTTGATGTCCTTTTCTTGGTATCAAGGGGTATGTTTTTAAGTATACTGACCATCGAGGTTTTCCCGGAGCATGTGATAGTTGTACTTCGGAGAAAATGTAGTTGATCAGGCTACACTCCCCCTTACTACAACCATGAACAGTCCCGACTTAACCGAGATGTCAATGTTATCTTATTTGATTTGGCATTATGTTCTTTTTCCTACATCACACAAGTGAAGATATTTTTATCGTTGTGTTTTATTTGTTTTGTTCAGAGTTGCTTTAGTCCCTTTTTGGTTTATAGTTGCATATCAATGTGTGGCTAGATATATCAGTTCACTATAAACAGAGCTCTGATACCAACCTGTCACACCCCCGAAACCAGACGGCGGAAACGTCCGAGGGCTCGCGTGACTTAAATTGAATATCATCACAATGAATATACATGAATCATAACATAAACATCACCATGCATCAATACATTACAACTGATATTGTTCACATCCAGTACATTGTTTTAAACATTACACATTCATAACATAAATTGTTCGAGAGTTTTTAAAACATAACATCCTAATGTACTTGATACTACTCTGCAGCTTACCTGTTACCTGAGAATACAAGTTATTTTGAAAACGGTCAACATATGAAATGTTGGTGATTTCATAAGCAGGGTTGTGATAAAAATGATTTGTGAAGTTTGTAAAACCCAGAAAATCCGATATTTTCTGAAAAGCCAGTTGTTTATCAAAGTGTGGAGATCAATAAGTTGATGCATGAATGATTTCAAAACGTGTATAAAAAGGGAGTTTTGTATTATAGTTATAGAAGCACACAAGCGAGTGATGTTGATTTCCTCGAAAAACCCGATGTTTTCCGAATACATAAAATACAGTTACTTCTCAAATTGTTATACTGCCACAATGAATGATTTTGATTACTCTTCCTTGATTATTCGGATGGTATTGGATTAATTAATTTTTGTGAGTCGTTATAACCATGCATAATAATGACTAGTTCGTCTGTCTTGGCTACTTATCGTGCGCCGGGATTGATCTTAAGATTTTGTCACCCTAGACTGACCGAGTCTAACTGTAGCGAACAGCTGAGGTGTGGGGGAGTCACCCCCGTATAGATCTATACACAAACTCTCGCTCTCCTTCCAGGAGACTTTGATTATAACTACAGACTACGAACGACCCTTGGAGGTATCGCCCGTTATTGCTCACTTAACCTAAATAACATTGATTACTATTGATTAACGTCCTGAATTTGTTTACTTTGATTACGTATAAGCCTAACAAACGATGAGAAGAGGAAAACAAAGTCCTGCTACTTTCGTGAGTTATTTCAGGCTGTTGGGTATACGAAGGACACGTTGGTCCATTTCGTATTTGATTACTTGGACCTTACTAGCTGTGCTAGTGGGCCACTAAGGCCCAATAGCACTTAAAAGCCATTGAGGGTCCCTTTAATATGAAATTGGGTCATCGAAGGCCCAATAACATTTATTATTATTATCTCTTGGGCCCGAAAATCATGTGGATGGATCACAAAGGCCCAACAAGCATGATTGGAACTTTCAAGCCCAGAGTTTTGAATGTTTACTTGCTTTAGGTATTGCATAATTGTTGGAAGGTTTGATTGAACGATCGTTATTTTTTGTATCGACTCGAGACCGGTCGATTTGTTTATAACGATATTTGGACTTATACATGTATTCATCTTTCAATTTTTGTAAGTCGTAGTTTAGAATTTTTGACTCAATATTCTAGAAATAAAATAATTTGCTTAATATAGTGGTTTGACCTTTTCAACCCCTTTCTTTTGATAAAAATAACAAATTTTAGTCCTTTATATAAGAGAAAAGACATATTAAGCCCTTAAAACATTTTCTTGACACTTTTGTATCATAGACTTGATTAAATGATATTTTTGACTCAAGACTTATACTTTGGCAGTTTCAGCCCTTCCAGAATAGTATTTTTCGGTTAAAGCCCAACTTTTTGCAATTTTTACAATTTTAGCTCAAAATCCAAAAACTTTACATTTTTGATCCTTTTTGGAAATGAAAAGCATTTTTAACCCTTGAAATAGTTTTAATACACTTTTTATCCCCTGTTTTGAAGAATTTACCATTTCAGCCCCTTTAAATGTCATATTTTCGTAATTTTGGGCTTATTGGGCCGAAAAGCCCAAAATTTAGCCCATTAAGCTAATATTTACATTTTAAGTCCTTTGAAGATCATAATGTTCATAAAAACAATTATTGTAACTATTTTGACTCTTTTGACCTTTAAGAAAACGTGATTTGGCAACTTTTAACCCAACTTTTGTATATTTGACAATTTAAGCCCAAAAATGAGTTTTATGTTGCAATATTTTTATAATAATCCTAGAGATTAATATTTTTGACTTGTTTAGTGTAATATAACTTGGATCATGTTTGTTTTCCTTCTTGTAGCATAGATCTCGAGTTTTCTTCCCTTTTTGGTTACATATTCTCCACAAAAACACATAAAATCACACATACATGCATAAAATCATACATATCACACACATACACATAGATCTACACATTTTACTTGTATTCTCCCCCATAAAACTTATGAAAACCGAAAAGAGAGGGGTATGAAGCTCACCTTTGCTTGTTGTTTTCGGTTTGGAAGGAAGAAATGATGAAGATTCGATCCTAGCAAGCCTTCTTGAAGGATCTCGAACTTAGAGGCTTCTTAGATGATGATTTTTGTGGAATACTCTCCTTCAAAAGCTCCTAAATCTCAAAAATTTGATGAAGAATGAAGATAGTTCTTATGTGTTTGAGAGTATGTGTGTGTGTTCCTTTGTGGTTCTCGGTCGAAGATAGAAAGGAGAGAAGAAGAGAAGTGAGTGATATGATGGTTGCTTGGAGATTTGAGTCATTGCATGGAGAACCAAAATGTAATAAGGAGGTGGCAATGGAAAGTCAACTCCTCCCTCCTTTGTGTAGTTGGGCCGAGAAGAGGAGAAAGGAGAAAAGAAATTTGGGCTTTTTGTTATTAAGTCCATCTTATGGCCCAATTAGATGATTTTTGGCCCAAATTAATTCAAGGAATGATTTTTATGATCCACTAAGGCTATATAAATTTGTTGTGGCCCAATAAGGCCCATTAAAGATAACCTAGTTCATTTTAGGCTTATAAGGCCCAAAATATTAAGTGTCATGTATATGGGTCCAATTAGGGCCCATTTGAGAGTTCTATGTTCAAGATAGTTAAATTGGAAGCTTATTGGTCCATTAGGCCCAATAAGGAAATCCTAGTCCATAATGGACTTAAACCGGGATTTCTAGGGTTCCAATTCTTTGTTGGCCATTTGTAGTGCTTGTATAAAGTGTTTGATTGAAGTTTTGTTGTTATTGAATAAGCATCATGCACGCTTTCACATTGTTGGTTTGCAGTTGGTATAATTGTTGTTGTTACAAAGCATCAAAATTCCTAGTTATGACAGTCGAGGTCAACATTGACTGTTGACCTTGACTTTGACCAGGGTTGACTAGGGTTGACTTTGAGGGTAATTATGGTAACTCGGAATTGTGACAAGTCAATTACATGATGATTATAGGCTGTTGAGTTTGAGCAACATGTGGGATTTATCTGATCTTAGCTTGTCAATTACATGATGACAAGTCTCCTCACCATACCAATGGGTCTAAGGCACCAAGTCCGACCCATTATTGTTATGAGTTATGATTAGTTGGTTATGGGATATGTGATATGCTAGTTATTTGTGATACTCGCATGAAAGACCTCGGGGGGTTCCCGAGGCACTTATATGTAAGACCTTGGAGGGTTTCCATGGCATTCTAGTATATTTGCATGCATGGCTTGTTTTGTATATGTAGTTGTTATAGCTAATATGATATGTGTTTATGTGCACTGTGTATGGGGTATGCTCTGGGGAAACTCACTAAGCATCAGCTTACAGCTTGTGGATTTGTTTCAGGTATATCTTAGCCCAAGGGCAAGGTCAAGGTTTGATGGCGCGGCATGCACTCTTTCTCAGGCATTTTTATGGGACACTCTGATGATTGGAATAATATTGTTATTGTTAAGAATTTGAAAACAAATGTATTGACATTTTATGGTTTATGGAAAGTGTTTGACTGTTTAAAAATGAAAATTTTCTTTTGAAAATTTGGGTCGTTACACTATGCCTTAAAACCTATGATTACAACTCATTTTGACCATTTCACACTCTAACTATCTCTCACTCTTCAAGTATCACACCCCCAACCCGAAACGGCGGAAACGTTCGGGCGTGGAGGATGTCATGTATAGTATCACAACAATTTTATCATAGCAATCAAACTAAACGCAACCATTACATTGAATAAGTAAATATTTACATCTGTTTGATGCATAGTTTGTATACATCAAAAATATAGCAATATATATATATATATATATATATATATATATATATATATAAGATGTCACTCTATACGCTCCGTCTTCTCAAAATGATGTGGGAGTACCTGTCTACTGATTTCCTGAGAATACAAGCGATTTTGAAAGAGTGTCAGCATTAAAGCTGGTGAGTTCATAAGTATGTTTTTGAGAAGGAAACCTGTCTGTGAATATGTAAAAAAAATGTTTGCATGCTTTCAAGAAAATCCAATATTCTCTTTAGTTTTAAAAAGTATCTTTAACCCTAAGACCGAAGTGTATGTTCATTACTGTGTACTAATAAACTATATGAAAGTATTAGTTTATATATCTGGATACCACCAGTCGTATTGTATAGTTTTGTTTTACATGAAAACTATATTATGAAAACCCTGGAATCCTCCTTTATGTATAGTAGTTCTATTACTTTAAAATGAAACTAATTGAAGTTGTTACCATTCATACATTAATCGTATTATTTAGTACCAAATTTATGAGTTGTTATAACCATACTTGACCATTGAATTGCCTGAACGACGTTCTTCAGGTGTCAGAATCGAAATGAATTTGTCACCCAGGCCTGCCGGCCTAACTGTTGCTAACAGTTGTGGTGTGAGATTGTCAATCCCGTATAGATCTATACACAAACTGATGTTCTCCCTCCAGAAGACTCTGGTTATAATCTCAGGACTTCTGTTAGTACTAAAGTAAGTACGCGAAGAATGCTCAGTCACAAAATGCTATACTAACGATTAAGTGTAGAATAAAATGAATCCCTTGAATTTAAATTACTGTTTATATGACCCATAAACTATACCCTATATAGCTTATATGTTCGATCGAATTGAATCTACGTTTCGTGCATTGATAAGGTAATTGTTCCATAAACTATACCTATTATATCTTATATGTTTGTTAATGTATTTAATTCATGTTTTACCCTGAAAACTCTACAAATATGTTGAAATCTTCCCTTATGCGCAACATTTTACAAAAGGGATAAAGATCTAAGTGTTTTATAACACGAAAAATCTTTGGTTTAAATCAATCGCATAAGTTTTAATCCTGTTTAAATCCTTTATATAAATCACAAAATTTATTTGTGTCTTGCTTGTATCCTCCCCCTAAAAACGTTAAAACAGTAAAGGTATATGGGTATGAACTCACAGTTAGTTGCGAGAAGGTGTCGGACTGTGAAACTAAATGTGGACCTTCGAATCGTTGAACATGGAATTAACGGAATCCTAATAATAATTAAACACATATACGCGCAATATTAGCGAAACCATTAATTATAGTGCTGGAAAACACTTGCTTTTAGTTAAGGAATGTTACCGGGACTCGATTGAATAAAAAAAGCGGGTTTTCAGCCAAGTTCACGACTTGGGAAGGTTTGCGGCCGTGAATTGTTCTCGGCCATGAACAGATCTTGAATGGTTTACGGCCGTGATCGGTGTTCTTGAAAAAATATGAAGGTTTGAAGGGTTCACGGCCGTGAACTGATTTCGGCCCTTGAAGATTTGAAGATTTGAAGGGTTTGCGGCCGTGAACTCAAGAACAACAAGACTTGATTTGACGAAAAACACGTTTTAGAGGCTCCACAGCAATATGCAAAGGTGATTTTCGATGATTTTCGGAAGAAAAAGGGGGGAATTCTTGAGTTTGCGGTTGGGAGGTTAGAGAGAGAATGGATGAGTTTTCGGTCAGAAAAGTGTAAATGAGGGGTAGGAGCACATATATATAGGCTGGGTGTATGGTCGGTGGTGGGGTCCACCAACAGTGAACGAGTTTACGGCCGTGATCGGGTTCACGGCCGTGAACACCAGTCAGGCCGATTGTTACTGATTTTCGAAGAAAATCGGGTTTTCGCGTGATTTTAGTTCCGACTCTTATATAAAATTAAATTATATAACTTAAATGATTTTCCAAACCATAAGAATTTGACTGAATTAAATAAAAATTAAAAATTTATTTAACGGAATCGGGCTAACGTTAACAGAAAAAGGTTCAGGTTGTCACATCATCCCCCCGATAGAGGGAATTTCATCCCGACATTCAAACATAGAATACAATCATGGACTCGGAAAAAGATGTGGGTACTTCTGTTTCATCTGATCTTCGTGCTCCCAAGTGAATTCAGGTCCCCGATTGGCATTCCAGCGGACCTTCACTATCGGTATGCGACTTTGTTTCGTTCGTTTGACTTTCCGTTCCATGATTTCGACTGGTTCTTCTACGAAATTAAGGTTCTCATTGATCTCTGTCTCATCAAGAGGGATCACAAGGGTTTCGTCGGATAGACACTTTTTAAGGTTTGACACGTGGAAGACAGGATGAATGTTACTAAGCTCTTGGGGTAAACGAAGTTTGTATGCTATGGGACCGATCCTAGTGAGGATGTCGAATGGTCCTATGTATCTCGGATTCAACTTTCCACACTTTCCAAAGCGTATCATTCCCTTACAGGGTGAGACCTTTAATAGAACGCGGTCACCAACCTAGAACTCCAAAGGTTTCCGTCTCTTATCGGCGTAGCTCTTTTGTCTCTCTCTTGAAGCTTTTAGTCGTTCCCGGATTCGTACGATCTTTTCTGTGGTTTCACAGATGATTTCTGGGCGAGTGAGAGTGATATCAGGGACTTGACCTCTAGCTAGTTGCGTGTCACCCACCTCAGCCCAGCACAAAGGGGATCTGCACTTACAGCCATAAAGGGCTTCAAACGGCGCAACCTTGATGCTAGTGTGATAGCTGTTGTTGTAGGAGAACTCGACCAAGGGTAAATGGATGTCCCACAACTTACCAAAGTATATTACACATGCTCTCAACATGTCTTCCAATGTCTGAATGGTCCTCTCACTCTGCCCGTCTGTATGTGGATGATAAGTTGTGCTCATATCCAGTTTAGCTCCAAGAGCCTTCTGCAATGATTGCCAAAATCTCGAGGTGAATCTGCTATCCGAATCGGAGATAATGGACACAGGCACACCATGCAGACGGACTATATCTTGGATGTAGATTCGTGTCAGTCTCTCCATCTTGAATGTTTCTTTGATTGGCAGGAAGTGGGCGGACTTAGTCAATCTGTCGACGATTACCTAGATAGCGTCAAGGCCACTTGGGGTCTTGGGAAGTTTGTTAATGAAGTCCATTGTGATTCGTTGCCACTTCCACTCAGGTATTTCTGGCTGCTGAAGTAGACTTGAGGGCATTTGATATTCCACCTTCACCTTGGCGCAAGTCAGGCACTTGCCCACGAAGGTAGTGATCTCTACTTTCATGTTTGGCCACCAATAAAGCTTTTTGAGATTCAGATACATCTTATCTGAACCTGGGTGAACGGAGTATCTAGTCTTGTGAGCTTCGTCCATGACAACCTCCCTGTAACCACCGAACTTTAGGGTCCAGATCTGGTTCATGAAATAGTATACTCCGTCTCCCTTGACCTCTAAGTTCTTTTCCATTCCCCTCAAGGCTTCATTCAACATGTTCTATGGTTTTAGGGCTTCTAATTGAGCCTTTCTGATTTGTGCAGATAGATGGGAATGGATGGTCATTGTCTGTGCCTTCACTCTACGACCTGTATACTCTTTCCGGCTGAGGGCATCTGCTACCACATTGGCCTTTCCTGGATGATAGCGTATTTCACACTCATAATCATTAAGTAGCTCAAACCACCGTTATTGCCTCATATTCAACTCTTTTTGATCAAATATGTGTTGTAGGCTCTTATGGTCAGTGAAGACAGTACACTTGGTTCCGTAGAGATAATGTCTCCAAATCTTTAATGTGAAGACCACCGCTCCGAACTCCAAATCGTGAGTTGTATAATTGACTTCATGTGCCTTCAGCTATCTCGAGGCATAGGTAATAACCTTTCCTCGCTGCATGAGCACACAGCCCGGGCCCTGATTTGATGCATCGCAGTAGACAACAAAGTCCTCCGTCCCTTCTGGCAGAGACAAGATGGGTGTGATGCATAAGGCCTGCTTCAGTGTTTGGAGCGCAGTGTTTTGATTTTCTCCCCAACTAAAGGTTACACCTTTCTGAGTCAGGGCGGTTAGAGGCTTAGCAATCCTGGAGAAATTCTGGATAAACCTGCGATAATAGCCAGCAAGACCCAAGAATTGACGGATTTCTATGGGCGTCTTCGGTGCTGACCAATTCTCAATTGCCTTGATTTTGGAAGGGTCCACGTGTATGCCTTCTTCACTAACCACGTGACCAAGATCTCCGGAACATCACCCTCATGGACTCGTAACTGATGGTACCCTGATCTCATGTCTATCTTTGAGAAGTAGCTGGCTCCTTGAAGTTGATCGAAGAGGTCGTCGATTCGGGGAAGAGGGTAACAGTTTTTTATGGTAAGCTTGTTCAGTTCGCGATAATCTATACACATCCGAAAGGATCCATCTTTCTTTTTCACGAATAAGACCGGGGCTCCCCAGGGTGAGGAACTTGGTCTGATGAATCCCTTGTTGAGTAGTTCATTGAGCTGACTGGATAACTCTTGCATTTCTGCCAGCTAGACGGTAAGGGGATTTGGCTACGGGGGTAGCTCCGGGGATTAAGTCGATTCGGATCTCGACATGGCGCTCGGTAGGGATTCCGGGAAGGTCTTCGGGAAAGACATCAGGAAAGCTGCAGACATCGGGGATGCTCTCGAGGTCTTTAACTTCCTGTTTCTCGTTAACGACATGGGCTAGGAATGCATGACATTCCTTTCGCAGATATTTTTGGGCTTTGATGCACAAAATGATACGAAGGTTTGAGCTGAGTTTAGCACCATAGATAATAAGGGCTTCTCCAGATGGCAAATTGAGACGAATGGTTTTTCATAATAAAGGATATCAGCACGATTGGGGCTCAACCAATCCATGCCGATGATGACATTGAAGCTTTTTATGGAAACTTGCATAAGGTCGATTGGAAAAGAATGGTCATTTAGGGTAAGGGTACAACCTATGAATACGTTGTTAGTGCTCTCTTTCTTTCCGTTAGCCATCTCGACGGTGAATGTTTCGGTTAAAGGTTGGGATTTATGCTTGAGTAGATGCTTAAATGCATGAATAACAAAACTTCTCTCCGCACCAGAATCGAAAAGAATGCATGCATAAGAGTTGTCGAGGAGGAACGTACCCGTAACTACGGTGGGATCAGCGACTGCTTCCTCCTTGCCCATGGGTAGCACTCTCCCCGTGTTGCTAACTGATGCTTTTGGGCAATTCCTCTTGAAGTGCCCGGTTTCTCCACAACCATAGCAGGCTTGGCTCACTCCAGCTCCAAAGGCCTGATTGGTTGGTTGGACTGGTGTCTTGCAGAAATGAGTTGTGTGCCCCTTTCTGCCACATTTGTCACATTGCATCTCTCTATAAACTCCCAAATGATGGAACTTGCATTTGTTGCACAAGGACAGGTTTCCAGCATAATGGCTGGGAGGTAATGGAGTAGTGGAAATAGCAGTAGGAGTGGTAGCGGCATGAACTGCCACTATTTGTTGTTTTTTGGAGGGCTCCTGCGAAGACTTGCCCTTTCGCTTGTTCAAGAACTTTTTCTTCTCACAACTCGCCTTTGGTGGTTCGGGAACAGCTGTCACGGTTTCATGATCACTCTCGTGATCTATCAAAGTCTGCGCCAGGCAATTGGTGCTGTCGAATGTGAGAGGTTTAGCAGCCAAAACGTTTCCTTGAGTCGGGGGTGTCAATCCTCAAATGTACCTCTCAGTTTTCTTACTTTTTGGGGTTACCATCTCGGGACACAGAAGAGCTAGGTCGCTGAACCTAGCAGTGTATGTAGCAATGTCGGAACCCTTTATCTTCAGGTTCCAGAGCTCGTGCTCCAGCTTTGGCATCTCGCCCCTCGGGAATACTCTGCAAGCATTAATTCTTTCAAATTCTCCTAACCCATGTCATTGGCTACCAGCAAAGTTAAGAATTTAACTCGGCTATTCCACCAACTCAGTGCTCTATCGGTGAAGGTGCAGGCGGCAAACTTCACCTTTCTTGCCTCGGGGCACGCACAAATCTCGAAAATTGATTCGATCTTTTCGAACCAACGAGTTAGGGCAATGACACCTCCATTGTCGTCAAAGGATTTGATTTTGCATTCATAAAGTCTTTGTAGGAACACTCCTTCTGGTGTCCCTGACCACCATCAAGATTAAAGGGATGGGTACCACTTCCCGATCCGCTAGAGCCGCCAGAATTGATCTGTGACATCGCGGCAGCCACATCGGCTGTAACCGCTGCTTGGAACATAGCAGGATCGAACTGAGGAGGTGGTGGCGACAGATTCGTCGGAGGGTTGTTGTTCTTTCTGTTGGGTCTCTTCCTGCGAGGCATCTTTCTCTAAAAGATATAAGGGGAAAATGACGATAAGCCTCCTACATTGATCATGAATCAAATATTTTCGAGCAAGATATATCTTAATCCTACAGTGATAACAAAGATCTACAACAAATGTTTACTAACATAAACAAGGAATTGCAGGTCTTTTATTTGTGAGGATTTGTACTACTTGTAACAACGCTGTGCAGTGATATAGTGTTATAAAATACTCCTATAGTACTTTAACTATGTGCTTCATTAGTATCAGATATGTTGAGTTTTAGACTTGTCGCAACACCACAGTCACTCCCAAACACATGTTGGTCATATCTCGGATAAATGTAGTTGATCAGGTTATATTGGCCCCACATATTATTACATAACTATTCAGGTATAACTGCAGTGTCCAACTAGTCCTAAATACTTTTAAGTAGTTCTTACTATGATACAGCTTCTTGTATGTATGTATTCTTGTATACTTCTTGTAAAATACTTAAATTTTAAAAGTATACTTTTAGTTTCAGAGCGCTTTGGCCCCTTTAGTGTTTATAGTTGTATACCATGTAAGGTTCGATATACTTAGTTCACTATAAACAATAGCTCTGATACCAATGTGTCACACCCCCAAACCGAAACGGCGGAAACGTTCGGGGGTGGAGGATGTCATGTATAATATCACAACAATTGTATCATAGCAATCAAAGTAAAACCAACCATTACATTGAATAAATAAAATATTTACATTTGTTTGATACATAGTTTGTATACATAAAAAATACAGCAAAATATATATAAGACGTGACTCTATACGCTCCGTCTTCTCAAAATGCCGCGGGAGTACCTGTCTACTGATTTCCTGAGAATACAAGCAATTTTGAAAGAGTAGCAGCATTAAAGCTGATGAGTTCATAAGTATATTTTTGAGAAGGAAACCTGTATGTGAATCTGTAAAAAAATGTTTACATGCTTTCAAGAAAATCCAATATTCTCTCTAGTTTTGAAAAGTAGTCTTTAACCCTAAGTCCGAAGTGTATGTTCGTTACTGTGTACTAATAACCTATATGAAAGCATTATTTTATATATCTGGATACCACCAGTCGTATTGTATAGTTTTGTTTTACATGAAAACTATATTATGAAAACCCTGGAATCCTCCAGTGTGTATAGTAGTTCTATTACTTTAAAATGAAACTAATTGAAGTTGTTACCATTCATACATTAATCGTATTATTTAGTACCAAATTTATGAGTTGTTATAACTATACTTGACCATTGAATTGTTTGAACGGCGTTCTTCAGGTGTCGGAATAGAAATGACTTTGTTACCCAGGCCTGTCGGCCTAACTGTAACTAACAGTTGTGTTGCGGGATTGTCAATCCCGTATAGATCTATACACAAACTCACGTTCTCCCTCCAGGAGACTCTAGTTATAATCTTAGGACTTTTGTTAGTACTTAAGTAATTACGCGAAGAATGCTCACTCATAAAATGCTATACTAACGATTAAGTGTAGAATAAAATGAATCCCTTGAATTTAAGTTACTGTTTATATGACCCATAAACTATACCCTATACACTACTAGAAAACATGGCGTTTTCCTACGGAAAATAGCTCCGGAAAATTTCCGTAGCTAATTAGCTATGGAATCGCTACGGATCAGCTACAGAATGGGATGCCCTAGTTTAGTAACGGAATAGCTACGGAATAGCTACAGAATAGCTACGGATGTGGGTCCGTAGCTATTTCGTAGCTAATTAGCTACAGAATAGCTACGGAATAGCTACATATGCAAATCCGTAGCTAGTTAGCTACGGAATGGCTACGGAATACCTACGGATACTAATTACCTACGGATTAGCTACGGAGTATGCTTTCCGTTAGAATTCCGTAACTAATCCGTAGCTAAGTAGCTACGGATTAGCTACAGATTTTTCTTATTTTCAATTTTTCGGGCACCAAACGTCTTTTTTTCGCTTCGTATTTTTCACACCTCTACTATACATGATTATCTTTATTTTCACCAACTTGTAGCTATTAATATCGTTCATAAAGTCGTGTTCCCCTTCGGGATCAAGTACTCGTTTCACAGTTTAACATTGTAATGCATATACTTTTCACCAACTTGTGATGAATTATGTTTGTATATGTATATTTATATACATGAATGAGTTGTGGTATATGTGTACGTGTATATGTGTATGTATACTTGTTTGTGAGATGTATGTGTACGTATTCATAAGCATTATAGTGTTACACCATTAAACGAGCAATGGATCCCGTATGTGCACACGGCTTTATAAATGATATTAATAGCTATAAATTGGTGAAAATATAGATAATCATGTATAATAGAGGTGTGAAAAAAACGGAGCGAAAAAAAAGACGTTTGGTGCCCGAAAATAAGAAAATAAGAAAAATCCATAGCTAATCCATTAGCTACGGAATTCTAACGGAAAGCATATTCCGTAGCTAATCCGTAGGTAATTACCTATAATAAAAAATGCATCAAAAATCCAATTTTAGAAAGTTGACCCTTTTTAGAAAGTTAACTGTTCGTGTCTTAAATATGTAAGAAAATTTATCCAAAAAAAAAATTAAGACTCGAATAATAATAATAATAATAATAATAATAATAATAATAATAATAAAAATGAAAATAATAATAATAATAATAATAATAATAATAATAATAATAAAGGAAATGAAAGGAATTCGGTATTGTATTAATACATATATCGATCCTTCCTAAACGGATGTGGCATGCCCGGCCGAATGGTATGATCTTGAACTTTGTATGCTTCGTGCCCGAGTTCGAATCTCCTACCTATTTTTTTTCGTTTTTGTCGCTTGCCATTACATATTCCACATTAGGGTTTTTTTTGCTAAAAAGAAACGACCGATTCCGTTTCCTTCTTCCTCCCTTATCTGTCTTCTGTGAACGCTCCCAAAAAAACCCTCGCGTTCATCACTTCTCCGGCGGTCGTCCCCTTCTCCGCTTCGTCGTATCCTCCGTCGAACCCTCTTTGTTCGATTTCTTCTCCCACGTAAAACCCTATATTTTTCTAACAGATTTTCATTGCAGGTGAAGCTCGATTTCTTCTTCACTCCGTCTCTCTCTCTCTCTCTCTGTCTCTCTCTCTCTCTCCGGACCACCATATCCACCCACCAAGATCGATTTGCTGGTGTAACATCGATTTGCAAGCGAAGCATCAAGCTCGATTTGCAGGTCAAACATCGATTTACAGGTGAAGCAAGTCGACCACCATTGCAGCTCTCAAAGATCGATTTTCAGGTGAAAAATACAATTCTTTTTCATATTTTCTTTAGTTTTTGTTGCAATTTTTATCAGACTGCATTGATTTTGCCATTATTTTAAGGGTTTCTCTTGAGTTTTGAATTTTCAATTTCTGATAATTGAAATTTTGGGGGTAATGGTGGCTGATTTGGAGTTAGGGATGAATTTTGAGGTTATGATATTCACTTTCTTAATTTCCCACAGGTGATTGGTTTTACTCTTCTGCTGGAGATAGTTTATGCCTCATGTCATCAATGTTGTGGGATTCTATAGACAAAAAAAACCCAATGATAATACGTTGCTATTTCTTGCATTTCTAGAAGGAATTTAACTGCACATCACAAAGTTAAGTACCTAATGGAAATGTAAAAATTGGCTTATTTTTGCACGTTTATTTCAGAATTCAAGGATGCTTCCAATTTTAAAGAGAAAATGCAGTCGTAATCTAGAATATTACCTGGTTTTGGTTGAACTAATCATGATCAGATTGAATCATATATGCTTTTTGCTGCTCAAAAGTAATATTTGAGTGTATGTGTCTAATCAGATATGTATGTGTTTATGTATATGTCATTTGATTTGTATGTGTATGTCTTAGCCTTATTATGGTTGTTTCCAATTGCAGGATCAAGTTACATACAAATTTGAGTGAAGAGGTCCATGCTGCTATTAAATCAAGATGACAACGAAGTTTTGAGAGCTTGAATGGTACCAATATTGTTTTGACATTATTAACCTTTGTAGAATAGGATTCTACTTACTAGTTGGTGATATCTATATTTGAAGCTAAAGGATGCCAAGTTTATTGTAAATTGTTATTTCATTAGTAATGTGTATTTGTATTTGATACTTTTTTAGGTTTATGAGGTTTATTGTAATATTATTTGATTTGTGGTTGAATTTAATATTATTATTAGGTTAATGTAATGGGTTTTTTTAATATTTTGGACAGAAAAAAATGGATTTTTTATAATTTTTTGCTGTTTTTTTTTTAAAAAAAATAAAAGTAATTACCTACGGATTACCTACGGAAAATCCGTAGGTAATGTGAGCCGTATGAAATCCGTAGGTAATGAAGGTGAATGTTAGTCAAAGTGGGTCCCATCGGTAATCCGTTGGTAAACTGTAGTTGCTGCTTTCCGTAGCTATTCCGTAGGTATTTTAGCTACGGAAAAAACCGTAGGTATTTTGTAGCTAGTCCGTAGCAATTCCGTAGGTATAAATTTCCCACGGGCTATTATGCTACAGGCCTTTTTCCGTAGCAATTCCGTAGGTATTGCCTTATACCTACGGAATACCTACGGATTGTGCTGTAGGTATTACCCTTGTTTTCTAGTAGTGATATAGCTTATATGTTCGATCACATTGAATCTATGTTTCGTGCATTGATAAGGTAATTGTTCCATAAACTATACCTATTATAGCTTATATGTTCGTTAATGGATTCAATTCATGTTTTACCCTGAAAACTCTACAAATATGTTGAAATCTTCCCTTATGCTCAGCATTTTACACAAGGGATAAAGATCTAAGTGTTTTATAACATGAAAAATATTTGGTTTGAATCAATCGCATAAGTTTTAATCCTGTTTAAATCCTTTATATAAATCACAAAATTTATTTGTGTCTTGCTTGTATCCTCCCCCTAAAAGCGATAAAACAGTAAAGGTATAGGGGTATGAAGTCACAGTTAGTTGCGTGAATGTATCGGACTGTGAAACTGAATAAGGACCTTCGAATCGTTGAGCACGAAATTAACGGAATCCTAATAATAATTAAACACATATACGCGCAATATTAGCGAAACCATTAATTGTAGTGTTGGAAAACACTTGCTTTTAGTTAAGGAATGTCACTGGGACTCGATTGAATCGGAAAAAGCGGTTTTTCAGCCAAGTTCACAACCTGGGAAGGTTTGCGTCCGTGAACTGTTCTCCGTCGTGAACTGTTCTCGACCGTGAACAGCCCCTTGAATGGTTTACGGTCGTGATCGGTGTTCTTGTAGAATATATGAAGGTTTGAAGGGTTCACGGCCGTGAACTAATTTCGGCCCTTGAAGATTTAAAGATTTGAAGGGTTTGCGGCCGTGAACTCAAGAACAACAACACTTGATGTCACACCCCGTTAAAGCGGAAACACGAAGGGTGACAGGCTAAGGTCTCATAACACGAGGTAAATAGGAGTACCAACCATAATCATTGAGTATTTTAAGTTTACATCACATTTGAATCAAAATTACATTTTAATTCCCTACTACAAAGTCTAATACATAACAAAAGAAACATCAAGTGCAAATTCTTGTTGATGTCTAATTTAGATCACTGACCGTTCCCTGAAAAACATGCAAAAACGAGGGTCAACTATAAAATAGTTGGTGAGTTTCACATGTTTATAAAGTACATCATTTTAGTGAGAAAATATAGGTTTGTTCAAAAGTTCCAACTCGAAATGAGTGTTGAATGCCAAAGCACTCCGTTCACAACCAAGCCTACCGACAGTTCTTGCCCCATTCCATTATGTCCATGGTTCCCATAATGTCAGTTCACGGAAATATGCACTCGCGGTTCTGGGCGAGTGGGGGCTGTCGACCCCAAATAGCGCTATCCATAAGACCATCGGCTCCAATATGAGTTAATAGGTTGTATCGGTTCACCGGGGACTTAATCATACAAGTTCATAACACCAAGTTCATAATACATGTTCATATCACAAGGTTCATATAAAAAGTTAATAGCATGTAGTTCATAACAGAAAGTTCATCAAAGAGTATAGTTCCAAGTTCGTTAAGTTCATAAAACAATATTGTTACAAGTTCGTTAAGTTCATAAAACAATAGCTTTCCAAGTTCAATAAGTTCATAAAGCAAGACTTATCAAGTTCATAGTTCAACAAGTTCACAAAACAATATCGTTCCAAGTTCATTAAGTTCATAAAATAATTTTCATAGATATTGTAGCATGCTTTCCACCCCAAAACATGAAAACAGTAAAAATAGGGGAGTGCGTGAATACTCAATCTGGAAAGTTCGCGGCTCGGGCTTTGCGGGTTGATGTTGGTGAGTGCATGTCCTAATAGCGTCCTACGGAACAAATAGTTTCTAGTGAGATATAATTCACTAAGTCATTATCTAAGAACTACTTATCCTACTAGTGGTATCATTAAGTGCCCAAAGTTTGTTTGGTTCATTTTTGGTATTATTGAATTCATGGTGCCTTATGTTCAAAAATTCATAAAGGCATGAAAATGAACTCCAAAATCTGTAACACTTTTTATTGTGGTTCTACAGGAGGGTATTAGTGTCCAGAAATTTTATAGACATTTTTGATGGTCATTTTATATTTATTTGTAATTTAGGACCAAATAATATAGAAAATCCAAATAAATTGGTAAACAGTTTCTAAAATTCCCAATTTAATTTTTACAGGTTCTTATAATGTTCTTAAGGTTGAGAAAAATATGGGTTAGGAATTTTGAGTCCAATAACCTGAGATTATAATTTCATGCTCCCATTTAATGAAAAATATGGAATAAATATCAAACAGTGTCCAAATTGTCTGAAAATTTACATGGCTTTCTTACTCTGTGATTATATTCATAATACAAATTTTCAGATTTTTATAACTTTTGAAAATGATTATTTGGAATTTAAAGCCATTAAATAACTATTTTTATAAATAATTAAGGAATTCGTTCTAGCCCTTGGTATTTTACAGATTATCACATGCATGTGAGGGCTTTCAAAAGGAAAAATGTTCAAAATTTATTCAGAAGAGAAATAGGGGTATTGAACCCAAACAAGTTAAGAAACGTTGCACATTATAGTGCATGAGATGTAAATGTGGCTGAAGTTCATGAATTTGTGTAGCACATTCTGTGGGGTTTTAAGCCACGAAATTTCAGCCATCATTCACTGGATATGTTAAGTTTCTAAATTATTTTTCCCCAAATTTATGGTTGGGTTTAAGGCCACTGATCACGTAAGGCAAAAATGGTGATCACAGAAAAGAGCTGTTCGCGCAACCATTTTGTAAAAATTGCCAAAAATCCGATATTTAATATTTTACAGTGAGACTAGTTGGGTTTGAAATTTAACTCGTGGAACTATCCAATACAAAAAGAATGTCAGGATTTGGTTAAGTAATGACCGAGTTATGGCCGTTCAAAGCTGAACAAAGTAGTCTGGCAGATTGCATGTCTTCCCTGTTTGCTTTGAGTGCATTCTTAGGGCATTTTGACAAGAACAACATGCATGTTCCAGCTATGGTCCGATTTCTAGCACATGCATGGAGTGAATGAGCGTCCAAGATGTACTAGAAATGGTTTAAATGCATTTGATCATGCAAGAACACAAAAGAAATGGAGAAGAAAGTGTAACACTCGGTTTTGAGATCATATGATCACATGTGCATCATTTTCACTCCTTGCATGGGTTTGATCCCGGATTTTCACCATTTCAAACCCATGCATTGTGTTATGGTGAGAATCTACAAACCACAAGGGGAAAAGTAAGGATTCTAGCCATGGAAAGGCATAGAATCCGAAATGTAAAGAAGAAACATGAAGATGAAGTAGTAAAGTCATAACTATGAGGAAGAATGGTGTGTTATACCTTGGTTTTGAGCTTGAGAGGAACAAGAACACTTCAAGACCTGCATCATTTCGAAAATATGGCAGAGAATGGGAAGAACTCGGCTGAATGGAGAAGAAATGGAGGTGGAAGAAAGAATAGTGAAGTGTGGGGGAATCTCTTGGAATAGGAGAGTGAGTGGAGTAGGTGGGTGTTTGAATTGATGAGATTTTAATGGATATGGGGGAATGGAGGGGTCTAATGGTCGGCCACTTTGTGGGTGGTATTTGTTTATATATATATATATATATATATATATATATATATATATATATATATATATATATATATTTTATCAATTAATTAATAAAAGCCTCATTCACATTTTATAAAACTAGGCTTTAAATTTTATAAAACACCAACATATTCATGATCTTCTAAGGTTTTAATTATTGGGTTTTGTTGAAATATTTACACTTGATAATAACTTCCAACATTATATTTGTTAAATTAATTTAGGAAATGACAACCTACTATTGAATTTTTATAAAAATCAATTTGTCATATTTCAACAATTGTAACAAGGATTTTCACTTTTGGTTTACATTTCAAATCATGAAGTATATGAATTGTCATAAATTTTATAATTGGTTCATATTATGATCCAATTTTGTTCATATTAGTTTGTGACACTTAACCTTATTAAGCATCAATTTGTTCCAATGTGAAATTATTAGGGTTAATAACCCACCCTTGAGTTGTAATCTACCGAACATAGTTTTATGTTTAGGCTTAAGGTTCAGCATTGGCACTTTACCACTCAGTTGGTTCCTTTACATATCAATGTAATCGTTCAATGCAACTAAGGTACACTACTTGTTCCGAGAGATCTATTAAGTCACCAACCTAGTTCAACTTGTAACTATAGAGCCAAGTTATGTGTGCACAAAGAAATGACAAGGTTCTAGATGAGTATTGACCTGAGTTTTGGCGGATGTCACAGTCTCCCCCAGTTGTGGGAATTTCGTCCCGAAATTCAACTGGCGGTAACACTGGTTTAGATATAACGAATAGTTGTGGATATTTGTTCTTCATGTAATCCTCCCGTTCCCACGTAAACTCGGGCCCATGCTTAGAGTTCTAACTAACTTTCTCGATCGGTATCTTACTTCGTTTTAGTTGCTTAACCTCTCGATCAAGAATTTCTACCGGTTCCTCCATGAATTTTAGTCGATCATTGATTTGGAGGTCCCCGAGGGGTATGTGTAGGGATTCCTCCACCAAGCACTTTTTGAGGTTCGACACTTAATCCCATACACTGCTTTGTAGGGGAGCACGTTTCACACTGACATGATAGTTGTTGTTATAGGAAAACTCAACGAGTGTTTACTGGGAGCTCTAAACACCTCCTAAACTGGTCATATGGGCTCGGAGTATGTCTTTCAAAGCGTGGATAGTTCGTTCTATTTTCCATACATCTGAGGATGGTAGGTAGTACTTATGTTTAATTGTGTACAAGGCTTTCTGAAGTGACTACCATATTTGTGACACATGGAGACTTCCTATCCAAAGTAATGGAAATAGTTACTCCACGACGTACTATGACTTCGTCTATGTAAATCCAGGAAAGATTTTCCATTCGGTAACCTTCTTGAATGGGAAGGAAGTGTGCAGAGTACGCCAATAGATCCACCTTTATCTAAATCGATCGTTTCCTTTAGCAGTCCTTGTCAATCCCCATTAAAATAAATTATATCTACCATCCTTATGGTTTGAATACCTCATATGAATCGCAAGAGCATCGGCACCATCTGACCAACAAGCACTTAGAGTCCTAAAATTATTTATGGTGAAGGATGTGCATACATCCTTGCCAGTATGGAGAAAACCCACAATTTGATATGAGCATTGTCCGAAATGCATGAAACATCCTCTACTGCAAACAAGGTGCACTTGATACGTTGGCTATGGAACATGAATGCGGAAGGGTAGTTCTATGACGATTCGTGAGATTAGTCACAACTCAGTTACCTCAAGAATGGCCTCTTTTTCCATTAGGTTAGAAGACGTAGCGTCGTTATTGCCACTATTATCATTTACTTGATAGTTTGTCCATTACCGTGGCAATAGTTAGCAGTTCCATTAGGGTTAGATAGCTAAGTATTCACAACATTCACGATTGGATCCTTGATAAGGACGTGTATAGATAGAGTTCCAAGGGAACATACAAGTCGGGGAGGAGATGTTAACTGAACAATGGGAAATACATCTCATGTCGGAACTCTAACGATGACCAGAGCTTTAGATGTAAGAGTGCGAAAGAGGTGAATGTTGCAACAATTCTCATGATGATGCTCTTATTTATTGTAGTAATGTCTCGATAGAATTCTAATTCTTTCTAGTCCTTAAGAGAATATCGATAAAGGCATACACACTCGACGGTGAGGGTTACCAAGCCATTTATGGTGGTTAGCCATGTAAAGCAGCATAAGGAAGTCTAGTGGTTTCATACTATGTTTTGCTTGTCACAAAGAAAATTGTATCGAGGAAACGAAATAACAGGCTTGGGTGAAGAAGTTAAACATACAATGTCCAAAATACGTGTTTATCGTTCAAAATTTAAGCTTGACTTATAAAGATGCTCAACAAGTGGTAATATACACTTCATGTGTCAATTAAAAATAGTTAAGAGCATAACGGTAGTAATTCTGTGCAAATATATATATATATATATATATATATATATATATATATATATATATATATATATATATATATATATATATATATATATATATATATATATCAAAACTTTAAAATTTTTCTCGTTTTGGAAACTTTTATGATTTATAATACGAAAAGTGGCATAATTGACTGAAATAAGAGAATCTACGTCCTGGTAATGTAATATAAACATATTAGGACTGAAAGGTTCTGAAATGACATGCTCAAACTCGAGAAATCATATTTAGGTATAGTGGAATACCTTAAGCGTGAAAATCGTCAAAAATGGGGAAGATAATTATTGTGCCCTTACTGAGCATATATGAATACCGAAATGGATATCCCATGTTAATGGAATGAGCAGGAATGAAGCCAAAGTTATAGTTTCGAATAGTGAGTATGCACTATCAATGCCTAAAATTTCATTTGTCTCAATAGGAGGAGTCAAGTGATTCACTCGAGCATGCAATCTTCCAATGAGCTATACTGCCTTTACAAGCTTCTCAATGTCTTTGCCTCCTGTTTGAGCATCCTCGCCCTAAGATATGTTGAAGGCCTTTGTGGTCTGCATAGACAGTGCATTTGGTTTCATATAAGTAATGTCTCTAGATTTTAAGGGAGAATACTAATGTTCCTAACTCTAGGTCATGTGCGGTATAGTTCTACTCATGCACCATTGATTTGCCTTGAAGTGTACGCGATAATCTCATCCTTTTGCATCAAGGCACAATCCTAGAGTTGGTGTGATGTGTCACGATATTTTGTAGCACTGGCCACGCCCTTTAGTACAATCAGGGACGACGTGTTGCACAAATTGTGTTCTACCAATTTGGATACATCTTCTTATTGTGTTTACCAAAAGAACTTCCTAACTTTTGGGTCAATGCGTTTGGGAGTTGGGCAATCCTAGAGAAGTACGAGATATTTTATAATTAGTCAAACAGATCGTTGATTTGAGGAAAAAAGGTATCATTGTTTGATCGTCAACTTATTCCGTTCTTTATAACCAATGTACAATCGATTCAATCCGTCTTTTTTTTTCTTTAACAGATAGTGCCAATGCATCCCATCATGAAGAATTTAGACGATCGAAACCTTTTTCGAGGGGTTTTTGAAGTTGACCAAACAGCTCTTGTATTTAGGAAGGGTGCTAAGCGGTACGACGCTTTAGGTACAGGTGTTTCCCAAGAAATTAGGTCGACTTTGAGCTCGACCCGTCTAGGCACGAAAAGTCTAGATAAATCCTCTAGAGTTATTTTTGGGTCGAAGGCAAGATATCTAACATGTTGCTTTCTGGGACTACATGTTGGGAATTAACAGCTTTGAAAAATAGTTCTCCAGATTGGTTGAGGAGAAGGACCTATGGATCGCTACATAATTATTAGGAATGGGCATAGAGAGAAATATAGTTGATGGTATTCTAAAACTCACTCGAAAGATGTAGGTCTGAAAATTCCTAAGAATAGGAGCAATCCCAGACATGTGCATTTGAGAAGCCACTTAAGACTTTCAAAGAATCAATCTCTAAAGAGAGAGAACGACCTAGAAGGATTGGCCAAGGCCTCTTTCAAATTATTAGTTGGTAGCGTAATGTATAGACAATATGCACTAGGCAAAACAATCCCCGCACGTTGGGAGTAGCAAGTCACTTTATGTATAATCTATGGAGACAACCTTGGGATGGTGTCGATTAGTTGCCATGGTACACAAAGGGTATTTCTAAGGTTGCTTAGTATAACAGATCATAGTGGCCACACATGCTCCAATTGTGGACGTATACGTGTCAAGCGAGGTTCAAATACATCCTCGAAATGGGATAAGAAGACTATGCCATGGTGGTACCTTCCATCGAGAAGTAGCTCTCCATAATGATGTCCTAGAGGTAATATCTCCTCCGGATATTGGATTATGTCGTAAGGGGGTCGTTTTTCCTCCACTTTACACCCCTTGACTAAAAGTTTACAAGCAGGAGATGATGATGGGAATTTAAATGATGAACATAATGGCGGACAATTGAGGATATAGGATTAAATATCTGTCGTATATTGGCATTAATGATGTAAATGTTTTTACGGAAAATTGGCCTTATAATGGCCTTACATCAACCATATTAGGGAAAATCACGACATAACATAGATATTGCAAATCTAACGGGTTCGGAGTCTTAGTTTAGACAGGAAACTGAACTACAACTATTACAATACTCCTACTAATATTAGACGGGAAAGTAGAGTAAGCTCTACTGACGACGGGAACGTTGTGCCTGGGATCTGAATCCCACCAGGCGACGCTCCAGATCACGCAAGCGACTTTCGGAGATAGTCTGGCGAGCTCGAAGTTCTCCGACTTCAGCTCGGGCTGCGTCGAGTTCAGCGCGCAAGGTCGCGTTCTCGTTCTGGATCCTTCTGTTTGCGGACTCAAGTTGACGAATACGGACCGTATTGACTCCCATATCGGCATCAACCTCCATAACCCGGTTGAGTGCTGTTCGACCTTGCTCATCATTACGGGCCACCCTGCGAACCAAGACAGGTAGAGCCCTGTCTGCTGAGCCTCCCTCACTCAGATTGTAGAAGCCTCGGTCTTCGTTGTAGGGCAATGGTTGACCCTGCTCGTGACTCCAATGGTTCAAGTTTGTCACCCACAAGGGCGTGGGTCCTTGATATCCAGGACGAGCATTGGGACTCGGAATCGCGACTACCAGGGGTAGGTTGTTGACTTCTGGCTCGGAGTCGGAACCATTGGAAAAGCCTTCTGCACGATGATCTTCCAAGGGAATCATTTGGTTTCCTTCCGACTCTTCATCAAGCCGTCCGACATTTCCTTGATTAGGGAAGTACGGATCACCAGGGAGATGAGATCCAGCCATGATATCTACGCGAGAATAGGGGATAGAAGATTAGATAACGGAAGATCTATCTAAGGAAAATTTTATTACGTTTGATGTTTAGATTTACACTAGGGTGTTCATACCATTCACTATAACCAATTCCGGTCTTGAACTAAATCTTCCTTAATTATACATAGGTGATCAGGCTATGTATGATTAAGGTCCAATAGTGCACTACCCGAATAAGTTATACTAGATGGTATGATTATTAACTCGTTGGTTATACTTTCGGCTTTCCCAAGGGAAAGGGAAAACCGGTATTCTCTATAACCTTCGGCTCTGATACCAAATCTGTCACACCCCGTTAAAGCGGAAACACGAAGGGTGACAGGCTAAGGTCTCATAACACGAGGTAAATAGGAGTACCAACCATAATCATTGAGTATTTTAAGTTTACATCACATTTGAATCAAAATTACATTTTAATTCCCTACTACAAAGTCTAATACATAACAAAAGAAACATCAAGTGCAAATTCTTGTTGATGTCTAATTTAGATCACTGACCGTTCCCTGAAAAACATGCAAAAACGAGGGTCAACTATAAAATAGTTGGTGAGTTTCACAGGTTTATAAAGTACATCATTTTAGTGAGAAAATATAGGTTTGTTCAAAAGTTCCAACTCGAAATGAGTGTTGAATGCCAAAGCACTCCGTTCACAACCAAGCCTACCGACAGTTCTTGCCCCATTTCATTATGTCCATGGTTCCCATAATGTCAGTTCACGGAAATATGCACTCGCGGTTCTGGGCGAGTGGGGGCTATCGACCCCAAATAGCGCTATCCATAAGACCATCGGCTCCAATATGAGTTAATAGGTTGTATCGGTTCTCCGGGGACTTAATCATACAAGTTCATAACACCAAGTTCATAATACATGTTCATATCACAAGGTTCATATAAAAAGTTAATAGCATGTAGTTCATAACAGAAAGTTCATCAAAGAGTATAGTTCCAAGTTCGTCAAGTTCATAAAACAATATTGTTACAAGTTCGTTAAGTTCATAAAACAATATCTTTCCAAGTTCAGTAAGTTCATAAAGCAAGACTTATCAAGTTCATAAAACAAAGTTCAACAAGTTCACAAAACAATATCGTTCCAAGTTCATTAAGTTCATAAAATAATTTTCATAGATATTGTAGCTTGCTTTCCACCCCAAAACATGAAAACAGTAAAAATAGGGGAGTGCGTGAATAGTCACTCTGGAAAGTTCACGGCTCGGGCTTTGCGGGTTGATGTTGGTGAGTGCGTGTCCTAATAGCGTCCTACGGAACAAATAGTTTCTAGTGAGATATAATTCACTAAGTTATTATCTAAGAACTACTTATCCTACTAGTGGTATCATTAAGTGTCCAAAGTTTGTTTGGTTCATTTTTGGTATTATTGAATTCATGGTGCCTTATGTTCAAAAATTCATAAAGGCATGAAAATGAACTCCAAAAATTGTAACACTTTTTATTGTGGTTCTACAGGAGGGTATTAGTGTCCAGAAATTTTATAGACATTTTTGATGGTCATTTTTTATTTATTTGTAATTTAGGACCAAATAATATAGAAAATCCAAATAAATTGGTAAACAGTTTCTAAAATTCCCAATTTAATTTTTTCAGGTTCTTATAATGTTCCTAAGGTTGAGAAAAATATGGGTTAGGAACTTTGAGTCCAATAACCTGAGATTATAATTTCATGCTCCCATTTAATGAAAAATATGGAATAAATATCAAACAGTGTCCAAATTATCTGAAAATTTACATGGCTTTCTTACTCTGTGATTATATTCATAATACAAATTTTCAGATTTTTATACCTTTTGAAAATGATTATTTGGAATTTAAAGCCATTAAATAACTATTTTTATAAATAATTAAGGAATTGGTTCTAGCCCTTGGTATTCTACAGATTATCACATGCATGTGAGGGCTTTCAAAAGGAAAAATGTTCAAAATTTATTCAGAAGAGAAATAGGGGTATTGAACCCAAACAAGTTAAGAAACGTTGCACATTATAGTGCATGAGATGTAAATGTGGCTGAAGTTCATGAATTTGTGTAGCACATTCTGTGGGGTTTTAAGCCACGAAATTTCAGCCATCATTCACTGGAGATGTTAAGTTTCTAAATTATTTTTCCCCAGATTTATGGTTGGGTTTAATGCCATTGATCACGTAACGCAAAAATGGTGATCACAGAAAAGAGCTGTTCGCGCAACCATTTTGTAAAAATTGCCAAAAATCCGATATTTAATATTTTACAGTGAGACCAGTTGGGTTTGAAATCTAACTCGTGGAACTATCCAATACAAAAAGAATGTCAGGATTTGGTTACGTAATGACCGAGTTATGGCCGTTCAAAGCTGAACAAAGTAGTCTGGCAGATTGCATGTCTTCCCTGTTTGCTTTGAGTGCATTCTTAAGGCATTTTGACAAGAACAACATGCATGTTCCAACTATGGTCCGATTTCTAGCACATGCATGGAGTGAATGAGCGTCCAAGATGTACTAGAAATGGTTTAAATGCATTTGATCATGCAAGAACACAAAAGAAATGGAGAAGAAAGTGTAACACTCGGTTTTGAGATCATATTATCACATGTGCATCATTTTCACTCCTTGCATGGGTTTGATCCCGGATTTTCACCATTTCAAACCCATGCATTGTGTTATTGTGAGAATCTACAAACCACAAGGGGAAAAGTAAGGATTCTAGCCATGGAAAGGCATAGAATCCGAAATGTAAAGAAGAAACATGAAGATGAAGTAGTAAAGTCATAACTATGAGGAAGAATGGTGTGTTATACCTTGGTTTTGAGCTTGAGAGGAACAAGAACACTTCAATACCTGCATCATTTCGAAAATATGGCAGAGAATGGGAAGAACTCGGCTGAATGGAGAAAAAATGGAGGTGGAAGAAAGAATAGTGAAGTGTAGGGGAATCTCTTGGAATAGGAGAGTGAGTGGAGTAGGTGGGTGTTTGAATTGATGAGATTTTAATGGATATGGGGGAATGGAGGGGCCTAATGGTCGGCCACTTTGTGGGTAGTATTTGTTTATATATATATATATATATATATATATATATATATATATATATATATATATATATATATATATATATATATATATATATATATATATATATATATATTATCAATTAATTAATAAAAGCCTCATTCACATTTTATAAAACTAGGCTTTAAACTTTATAAAACACCAACATATTCATGATCTTCTAAGGTTTTAATTATTGGGTTTTGTTGAAATATTTACACTTGATAATAACTTCCAACATTATATTTGTTAAATTAATTTAGGAAATGACAACCTACTATTGAATTTTTATAAAAATCAATTTGTCATATTTCAACAATTGTAACAAGGATTTTCACTTTTGGTTTACATTTTAAATCATGAAGTATATGAATTGTCATAAATTTCATAATTGGTTCATATTATGATCCAATTTTGTTCATATTAGTTTGTGACACTTAACCTTGTTAAGCATCAATTTGTTCCAATGTGAAATTATTAGGGTTAATAACCCACCCTTGAGTTGTAATCTACCGAACATAGTTTTATGTTTAGGCTTAAGGTTCAGCATTGGCACTTTACCACTCAGTTGGTTCCTTTACATATCAATGTAATCGTTCAATGCAACTAAGGTACACTACTTGTTCCGAGAGATCTATTAAGTCACCAACCTAGTTCAACTTGTAACTATAGAGCCAAGTTATGTGTGCACAAAGAAATGACAAGGTTCTAGATGAGTATTGACCTGAGTTTTGGAGGATGTCACACTTGATTTGACGAAAAACACGTTTTAGAGGCTCCACAGTAACACCCAAAGGTGATTTTTGATGATTTTCGGAAGAAAAAGGGGGGGTATTCTTGAGTTTGCGGTTGGGAGGTTAGAGAGAGAATGTATGAGTTTTCGGCCAAAAAATGTAAATGAGGGGTAGGAGCACATATATATAGGCTGGGTGTATGGTCGGTAGTGGGGTCCGCCAACCGTGAACGGGTTTACGGCGGTGATCGGGTACACGACCGTGAACACCGGTCAGGCCGATTTTTACTGATTTTCGAAGAAACTCGGGTTTTCGCGTGATTTTGTTTCCGAATCTTATATAAAATTAAATTATATAACTTAAATGATTTTCCAAACCATAAGAATTTGATTGAATTAAATAAAAATTAAAAATTTATTTAACGGAATCGGGCTAACGTTAACGGAAAAAGGTTCGGGTTGTCACATCAAGAAACCTTTCTTATTCCTAAACCCTCTCATACACCTCCGAAAATCCTCCATCCTCTGCCCTAATTTCGGATTCTTGAAGGTCTTGAAGTGTTCTAGCTTCACTCAAAGTCGAAATCAAGGTAAACAATACAACCCCTTCTTATGGTTTTACAACTTTATCTCTTCCTCTTGATGGTTCTTCTTTACTTTTTTCAGATTCTATGCCCTACTATGGCTAGAGATCCTTGTTTTTCCTCTTGGTGTTTGTAGATTCTCACCATAACAGATTGCATGTGTTTGAGATGGTAAAAATTGGGAATAAACTCATGCTAAGAGTGAAAAGAAGCATATATGTTCATATGATTTAAAAAAAAAATCGAATTTTACATCTTCTTCTTCATTTATTTTGTGTTGTTACATAACAAAAACCATTTAAACCATTTCTAGTACATCTTGGATGCTTATTCACTCCATGCATGTGCTAGAAATTGGATTTGTGGTGCAATCCTAGTGTAAGATTCGGTGGTTCCAAGGAGTTCTCTATCACAAGAATGAAACACCCACTTTGGGGCCTTTGATAAACCTAGATCTATGACTTAGATTAATGCACACCAAAGTTTCTTGTTCCTCTGTAAACTATAGTATGCTATCCTTCACCTTCTACTAAAAATAGTATGCATGTTGTTTTGTGAACATGTGACCCAAAGGGGCACTTTAATCAAACCAAAGGTAACATGCATTCTGTCAGAAACAATTGTTTGGCTTTGAACATCGATGTCTCACTCATTTCGTGACCAAATCACGAAATTCTTTTTCTGAGACGTAGTTTTATGAGTTAACTTTCGAACCCAAGTGGTCTCACTGTAAAACATTAAGAATTTGATTTTTGACGATTTTTATAAAACAGTTGTGCAAACAGAACGTTTTCATCATTTAGGGGGAGAAATGCCAAGAAGATTGGAAATCGTGATCTTCATCAGTTTCGACATCTATGAGGAGATTGTTGAGTATTTGAGATATTGAAATTAATTTCATATTTCTGTTAATTATGGAAGACTATTTAGGGTTTTGTATTTTTGATAAATATTTTATTTTCCATATATATAGTCAATAGCTTAGCTTGTTAGAAAAACTTTTTCCTGAAAAAGGTTTCTCTGTACATTCATTTCCAAATCAGTGAGAGACAAAAAAAACTTTGACAGATTACTTGCACTTTATGGTGAGTGATTCATGATTGTTCTTCAAATTCCGTATTCGTCATCTCGTTTTTAGTGATTTGGCGTTTCTGTTAATTCTGGAAGACTATTTAGGGTTTTGTATTTTTGGCATATATTTTATTTTCCCTGTATATAGTCATTAGCTTAGCTTGTTAGAAAAGCTTTTTCCTGAAAAAGGTTTCTCTGTACGTTCATTTCCTAATCAGTGAGAGACAAAAACTTTGACAGATTACTTGCACTCTATGATGATTGATTCATGATTGTTCTTCAGATTCTGCATTCGTCATCTCCTATTTAGTTCACAACAAGATCTTTACTAGAGATAACCACTTGTTTGCAGAAGTTTGGATATTCCTATGCGTTTATGTCCTATATGTGAATTGGGTTTTGAGTTTGTCAGCCTTTTGTTCTTTTCTTGCCTCATTGTCGTGGCAATTTTTAGTTAGTTTGCGAGTTGGTGGGGCTCTATTATGTCCAGATATGGTTATAGGTTGATCGGATATGTTGGTTCTCTTCGTTGCACATGCAGAAGTCATTAAGGAGTATCTCGAAGCCAGTTTTTATACTTCTTAGTGGAGTTTATGGTTATTTGGAAATGTTCCTTTGTTTCTAAAGGTAAGTCTAAAGAGGATCATTTGTTTGAAAAAATTGTTACTTGGTAGTTTGTCGGTTTGTTTAGGTTAACAACAGGCTTAGTAGGAAGGTCAAAATGAACTTGCGTGAGGTGGCTTCAAAATCCCATCTTTGCAGCTCCTTTCTAACCTTATAAAATGATGATGTTCTAAACAAAAATTAACAAACAAATTGTAAGAGTTTATTAGTTGACTTCGATTTAAAAGGTTGGAATTTGGAACTACAACATGCTTTACTCAATATAGTCCCACATGATCTACTAGCCAACTACTTGATTCTTGTTGAATTTGAACAAGAGTACCAAATATGTATCCCAAAAATCTCAAAGATATATATATTAACTTTATTTAGACATTCTACAAATAGATCAAGCATTCATTAAGTACTATCTTTCCTACTCGTTTATTCAGCTGATTTCCAGGATCGTATACTGTACATTCACAATGTATTGGTCTATTAACATCAGAACGATTATGTAACATCCGGATTTCCAGGTACTATATTTATCTAATTATTTTTTAGTTTTGGAGAGGGACTCGGCGAGTAGGCGCTTAGACTCGCTGAGTAGAGCCGCGCATTGTTAGACTGGATTAATGACTGGACTCGGCGAGTCCATACGTGGACTCGCCGAGTCCACGCTGTTTAATGAAACCCTAATTTCTTGGGTTTGGGACCTATTTAAAGGCCCTTAGGGCCGTCACTTGCGGCTACCAAACCCCAGAGAGAAACCCTAAAAGAGCTAGAGCGTTTGTGAGAGGAAAGGAGCCATTTCTTGATCTTTGTGATTGATTCTTGCAAGAAGGAGGTGATTTCAGCTTGGAGGAGACCAAGGAGGTTGTGCATCTGGGGATTTCGAGCAAAAGACTTCATCTTTGAGGTATTATGTCGCCCCTTTATCTGTTTTGTTGAAGGAACCCATAGATGTAGAGTTTTTATGTCTTTTATTGGAAGGAGTTGTGAGAATATGGCCCCTATTCATTTTGAGACTTCGGATCTGGACCCATAGTGGTCTAAAGAGCTTATTCCAGCTTGCTTTATGTTGAACTATGGAGGCAATGAGCTTAGGTTGTTGTGTTTGGGGCTAAATGACCAAGTAAAGCCTCCTAGACGTCACATGAGAGTCAAGATCCAAGCTTTACGTGATTATCAGGCTTGGGAAGGTCAGATCTATGGTTCTAAGGAACAGATCTGACCTCAGGAGGTCATTTGAGTTTGTGCATGACATGAACTCGCCGATTCCAAGGGCAGACTCGGCGAGTAGGGTTAGGGTTTCCCGTGAATCACTCAGTGAGTGACTTGCCGAGTTGGGGGAATGACTCAGTGAGTCAAAGGGGGAATAGAGGACTCGAGTTCACGACTGAACTCGCCGAGTCACATTTGTGCACTCGGCGAGTCTGGTCAAGAGTTGACCGTTGACTTTTGTTGACTTTTAGGGTTTGGTCAACAATGGAACTTGTGGACTGTTTGAAGGGTAAAATAGCCTTTTAGCCTTCTTAGAGGACATGTGAGAGTCTAGTCTAGCCTAGAGAGTCGTGATTGATTGAGATTATTATGTTATGTGTATAGGCAGAGGCTAGATCAGTATATACACAGGCGGGATATTATCCGAGACATCCGAGGTGAATCTTCTCACTATACATTACCTAGAGTGGTATTTATGTGTAGACCAGAGGGTCTTTTATGCTATGTGTATGTATGAGATTATGTGCATTGTGTTATATGTATGCTATGTTTTGTATAGACCGGACCGGAGGGTCCAACGATATAGACCGGACCGGAGGGTCCAACGATATAGATCGGATCGGAGGGTCCAAAGATATAGACCGGACCGAAGGTTCCAACGATACAGACTGGACCGAAGGGTCCAATGAGCTATGACCGGACCAAAGGGTCCAACGAGCTACGGGACTGGAGGGTCCCGCTGAGACACATCGGACCGGAGGGTCGTATTGTAGCCTCGAGTGGCGTATGTGTGGTATGTGGTATATTGGGGAACTCACTAAGCTTTTATGCTTACAGTTGATGTGTGATGTGTTTCAGGTACTAGAGAGGATCGCGGGAAGGCGCAGGCATGATTCGTACACACGAGAGAGGATTAATTTATATGAGATCTTGGGACATGTTTTGTGATGATACAGAGATTTATTATGATTTTGTGATTTTTATGTGGTGGAAAGTATGTTTTGAAATTCAAAAAGTTGTCTTGAAAAAAATTGGGTGTTACAAGTTGGTATCAGAGCCTTGGTTTGAGGGATTCGGGTGCACCTTCGGGCGTATCTGAACTCAAACTAAGGATTTGAGAGAATTTCAAAATAAAATTCACAAAATTTTATTAAAGAGTAGAATGTTTTGAAAGAGCAGAGCAGAGCAGTGTGTACGATCAGCCAGCGCCCGAACGGTGATTTCCCAAAATACCCTTACCTTATGTGTTATGAGATATTATGAGATATTATGCATGCTAGAGTATGCTAGGTAATCATATTAGGACTAGAGTGGCCTGATTTGTGATGCCTTAGCCTAGAAATGATTTTGCTGCTATGTGATGCTTGAGAGCGAATAGGTAGTAGTGAGGAGCTGTTGAGAGGCCTACCGAAGGGTAGCATATGCCAGTGAGATATTGTATACTTGTGATCTGGGATCCAAGGAGGAGGACTTAGAGTGAATGCTGATGCGGTGTGGATGGTAGTATAGGGCCCGTACTACTGAAGACACCGGAGCAGCGCGCACCCTAAGTAAGAATCCATTGGGTACTAAGGAGCAAGTAGGGTTGAGTTATCGAGTGCGAGTATACTCGAGCGAGTCTCTGATATCTTGTGTTGTATTTCAGAGAGACATCATGGTTGGGACGCGCCACCGGCCAGGGACTAGCGAGGGGGTTGTGAGCGATGAGGAGCTCCGCCAGATGATTCATGATGAGGTGGCTGCTGCCATCCGCGCTGAGATTCCAAAGATGTTCAGGTCTATCAAGACCACAATGATTGAGGCTTTTGATGAGCGGCACGCCGCTTTTACTGATGCAGCTGTTGCTGCGGCTACCGCAGCCGTTGCTGCTGCCAGGCCGCAGGGGGGTGACTCGTTGCTGTATAGAGAGTTCAGCAACACGAAGCCACCAGAGTTTGATGGGACGCAGGATCCGATTGCTGCTATGAGATGGATTACCGATGTTGAGGGTTGTTTCTATACCTGCTCGTGTCCAGAGCATCTGAGGGTTCGGTTTGCGCTGAACCAGCTTTGCTTGGGAGCGAAGGACTGGTGGAAGTTTGTGACGGCAGACTTCACTACTGCAGAGCTGACTGCGGTGACCTGGGAGAGGTTCACCACGATGTTTCGAGATGAGTATCTTCCTCCGGTGGAGAGGGAGCGATTGGCTCAGGAGTTCTTGACCCTCAAACAGGGTATTGATTCGGTTACTGTGGTTACCCAGAAGTTTCATGAGAGGGCGATGTTCTGCCCTGAGCAGGTGTCTACTGAGCAGGCACATATGAGCCGGTACTTGGGTGTTTTGTGGAGGGATATACGGGAGTTCGTGTCGAACTCGACTTACCGGACATTTGCTGAGCTCCAGGCAAATACCCGAAAGAGGGAGATTGAGCTGGAGACACAGGCGAGGGAGGAGGCCGAGTCTCAGAGGGTGGATCGGCGACCGGCACAGTCTCAGCCGGCAGCCAAGCGGGCAAAGCCCGCTGATTCGAGATCTGGGGGTCCGAAGGGCCGCATTTGTGGAAAGTGCGGCAAGAGCCACGAGGGGACATGCAGAGCTGGGGTGTGTTAAAAGTGTGGGAAGGAGGGGCATTATGCGAGGGACTGCCCCAAGGGATTCATGGTTTGCTTTCATTGCAACCAGACCGGCCATCGGAAGGCCGAGTGCCCACAGCTACTGCAGAGATCAGCGCAGGGATCTGCGCCTGCTGTTCGAGCTACAGAGAGTCGGCCGGCAAAGGCCGAGGCGCCGAAGGCTCGCGGGAGAGCCTTCCGGTTGACAGCGGAGGAGGTCCGCACAGCACCCGATGTGGTAGCTGGTATGTATTCTTTCCTCTGTTTATATTGAGTTTGTGATATTATGCTTATTCTGAGGTATGCATAGGTACATTTCTTGTGTGTTCTGTACCTGCTTTGGTGTTGTTTGACTCGGGTGCGAGTCGGTCATTTGTGTCGATAGCGTTTAGTCGACACATCAGTGTTCAGCGAGAGGCGTTGAGTCGACCTCTACGAGTTTCTATAGCCGACGAGCGAACAGTGTATGCTACTGATGTGATTCGAGGATGTGTACTCGAGATCTTCGGTGTCGAGTTCCCGATAGATCTGGTCCTGATTGCTATGGGGGACGTATGTGTCATAGTAGGCATGGATTGGTTGAGCCGATTTGGGGCTGTGATAGACTGCGAGCGACAGTTGGTGACGATACGAGATCCCAGTGGGGGAGTACTTACGGTGTATGGCGAGGGTACCCGTTCTGGCTCAGCATTTTGTTCGGCCGCTAGAGCGAGGCAGAGTCTACAGCAGGGCTGTAGTGGGTTTGTGGCTTATGTGGTGGATATGAGAGTAGATGCAGAGAGACCGAGGTCGGTCGATGAGGTCCCGATAGTGCGTGAGTTCCCGGATGTTTTCCCCGAGGAGTTGCCGGGAGTACCTCGCGAGAGGCAGGTAGAGTTTCGTATTGAATTGGTTCTGGGGGCAGCGCCTATCGCCAAGGCGCCCTATCGCCTTGCGCCACCAGAGATGCAGGAGTTATCCTCGCAGCTTCAGGAGCTGCTGGGGAAGGGGTTTATACGGCTGAGTAGCTCGCCGTGGGGAGCGCCGATCCTTTTTGTCAAGAAAAAGGATGGTTCACACCGGATGTGCATTGATTACCGGGAGCTGAACAAACTGACGGTCAAGAACCGTTACCCCTTACCAAGGATTGACGATTTATTCGATCAGTTGCAGGGAGCGTCTTGGTTTTCCAAGATCGACTTGAGATCTGGATATCATCATATGAGAGTACGAGATGAGGATATCCAGAAGACAACATTCAGGATTCGTTACGGGCATTACGAGTTTGTGGTGATGCCTTTCGGGCTCACCAATGCACCGGCGGCATTCATGGATCTCATGAACAGAGTATGCAAACCGATGTTGGATCGTTCGGTGATCGTGTTCATCGATGACATATTGGTGTATTCGAGATCCAGAGAGCAGCATGAGGAGCATTTGAGAGAGTTACTTGGAGTTTTGAGATCGGAGAGGCTTTATGCCAAATTCTCCAAGTGTGATTTCTGGTTACGAGAGGTCCAGTTCCTAGGGCACCTCGTTAACCAGAATGGGATTTTGGTCGATCCGGCCAAGATTGAGGCAGTGATGAGTTGGGAGGTGCCGAGATCCCCCACCGAGATCAAGAGTTTCCTCGGGTTGGCCGGCTATTATAGGAGATTTATCAGGGATTTCTCCAAGATCGTCGTACCACTCACCAGATTGACCCGGAAGGGTGCTGCTTTTTCATGGGGCCCAGAGCAGCAGGCCTCTTTCGAGACACTTCACCAGAGACTATGCGAAGCCCCGGTGTTAGCCCTTCCGGAGGGAATTGAGGACTTTGTGGTGTATTGTGACGCATCGATATCGGGGCTGGGAGCGGTGCTGATGCAGAGAGGGCATGTGATAGCAAACGCATCAAGGCAGCTGAAGCCTCACGAGACGAGGTATCCCACCCAAGATCTGGAGCTGGGGGCAGTAGTGTTCGCCCTCAAGATCTGGCGTCACTACCTGTATGGGGTTCGGTGTACCATATATACGGACCATAAGAGCTTGAAGTATTTCATTGATGATCGTGGAAACCATTCCTGTGAATTCCTTAGCAGCAGCCTCCATGACATCCTTTCTGCATATGATTTGATGACGAGCCAGGGTATGAATGTCTCTCTCTCTCTGAATCTGAGGAGATCCTTAGCACTAATAAGCCTCAAAACCTCTTCTCTGTTTTTGAACTTGATGGCAGCTGTTGCAGTTTCATCATCGTAGGCCCAAAATTCCATGTTATCAAGATATCCATCGTCGAAGTGTCGTGGGATTGGAATATCCTTCACTTGATTAGTAGCAGGCCAAAACATGATCTTCATTGGTTGGTTGGTTTCAGGATGAAGGACATATTTGTCTTTTCTGACCAACGCTTTTGCAGTCTTCATCGAAGGAAAGTTATCCTTGACCTGTTTATCCAAAAACTGCTTGAATTTGAAAGCACTAGGGTTTTGAGAAGGATTTTGGAAGGGTGCCCTAGAGAGTTCAGAGAGATCAACTTTCGTCCATGAGTTGAAGTAATGTATGCTTCTGTAGTATTCTGGATTTCCAGAATTCCTCTTAACCACCCACATCTTAAGCTCAGGATCATAGCCCCACATCTTGATCCCTGTACGATCACCATATTCATCACCAAATTTTCTCCTTTTAAGATCAGTCACTATAAGTTGAGGTTCATCTGCTTTGCGATTCTCATTTGAACTTTTCAAGAAAAGCAAGCCTTCCTTCTGCTCAGCAGTGACTGTTCTTTGGCCATGTTTGATTTTGATCCGTGGGATGGCATTTACAGGCTCCTTATCAAATCGATTAGAAATTTTTGTTGTTCTTGGAGGAGGTCGGTCAACAGGGAATTCGCCTTCTAAAGGCTGGATGGGAGCAATGGGAGGATCTTCAACACCATCTAGCTGTTGAAATAAAGACTGGAACTTATCTCCGAAGGCTTCAAATAGTTTATTCTTTAAGCTAAAATAAAAAGCAGTTAGGGATCCAAGATCGATCTGAAGCTCAGAGATTTGCTTTGACTTCAACGCATTATCTTCCTCAAGCTCGGCAATCCTAACATCATGCTTTCCAATTAAGATGTCCTTCTCAATGTTCTGCTGTTTTAGAATGCCAATTTCTTCATTGAGAGAGGACACCTCAGAATCATCATCCCCTGAACGACCTTCCTCGATAGATATTCCTTTTCCACGTGAGGAAGGTTCAGAAATATTTTGAGCCAAGTGCCTTGCTAGCCTGATGGAGGCTTCATCCAGCGAAGGCCTTGATGGGGAGTATTCTGGGACAGCAGATGACCCGCCTGTTTCAAAAGTGGTGCTTGGGCCTTCTTCGTGTGGTGCAGTAGCAGTTGTGGTGACAACAGTGGATAGAGCTGGAGGTGCTTGATCTTGAATAAGCACTCCCTGCCTCGTATCAAGACGCCTTCTTTTCACTGGAGGCAAAGAGGTCTGTGTCTATGTCAGATCATTAGAGGATGGTACAAATGAAGGAATAGCTGAATCAGAGGGAGGAATCTATAAAACTGCATCCTTATGACTTGATGATTCTACCATCACTCTTGAAGTTGGAGGCCTTGCTTTGAGAACGTCATCAGCGCTCCTAGACTCAGTTGCTGTTTGAGCAAATTCATTGTCATTGAAAAAGAAGCTGTCAAAGAATGTAGAGCTTGGACCTAGGTCGTCATGATCAAAGTTAATATTGAGTGGGATTTCTTCATTTTCAAAGCTAGAGAAATCCATTTGATTTAGAAAATCATCATCACCATCATTTTCTTCATCATTGACCTCTATATCAAGGTTGCTCTGAATCTCCACATTTTGCAGATGGTCATGCTCTTATGCCACAATTGCAATAGGAGAAACATGACCTTCTTCGTTTTCATGTTCAGAGGCCGAAATAATAATCTCTTCGGTTTCTGCGGGGCTAGAAAGATTTGTGGATTCAGATTGCTCACTCTCCTCAGCAAAGATTCCAAACTTGATCAGGGGAAATTTTCCTTCAAAGTTAACTTTCCCTGGTCGATTCTGCTTCATTAGCCCAAAAGCACTTGAGCCAATCGACTTAAGATCCAGAGTCTCTCCTCCTCTTTCGATTTCAGAGTGCTTGACATTGAGGATGATTTGAAGGAATCTTTGGTACATGAAGAACTTATCCCTCTTGTTGCCTTCAATGTTCAAAATCATCTCATGTAGAATGAACCTTGAGAAGTTAAACTCCGATCCTGGCGCTAAGGCAGCAATTGCACCGGTGTTGACCAGGGATATTTTGTTAGCTCCTGACTTCCGGCCAGAGATACAGCTCACAAACACATGAGCTAAATATTTCCAGCACGGAGGCAGAAGCTTCTTGAGAGTGGGGGGAAATGATCCTTCATATCCCATTTGGTTCAGAATCTCTTGAGCCCTGTCCAGCTCAATCTCCTTTGGGAATTCAAGCTTGCCATCGATCCGCAAGGTTTCTCGAATAATTCGCTCGGTAACCAGGACTTTCTTTCCACGTACAGAAGCCTCAAGAAACTTGGCACCCTTGTTGTCTTTCTTCACTACGGCGTTGCTCCAGAATTCCTTAACCAATTTTTGATAAATGATCGGACACGTGGTAAGAGCAGAGAACAGGCAACATCTTCTTAGGCCATTCACTATGAATTGAAACTCAAAGTGAGCCTCTGGAGGATCAGCAAGGTAAACAACCAAATTGTGAACTTTAGCGAATTCAAGATCTGCCATATTGAGCTGAGAAAAACACAAGAGAATTAATCAATAAAAATCAAGTATTTTCCCAAAAACCAGTTGAGTAAGGTTTTTTTTTTAAATTGGTTAAATTTCAAATTTTAAGGACAAATTGGGGTGTACACTCAGAAGTCCAGTCGTACACGCAGTGTGCACGGGTGTGTGGCCGTACACGGGTGTGCGGCCGTACACGGTCCACATTTTCCGAAAAACGATTTTAAACCAAGGAATTTCAGTCGATTAGGCTCAATAATTCCATTTCAAGGGTCGATTAGATGATACCTTCGCGACTGAGTGTTCAATTTCTAGAAAAAAGGTCGAGATTTTAAGCTTTAGAAAGAGAGAATCTGATGGGTGTGCGCGTCCTTACTCAGAGAAATGGAAGGAAAGGAGTGTCCGGCCACACACTCTCCTTATATACCCTCTTCAAAACCCGGTCCAACTCAAACCCAATCAGCCCAATAGATTTTTGATCATTATGCATTTTCAAGGACTAAAAATAAAAATTAAAATAAAATAAAAAAATAAAATAAAAAAATAAAATAAAAAAAAATTAAAAAAAATGATTATCATTAAAACTAGCGCTAATAACTATTTGTGATGTTGGGATCAAAGTTGTTAGGCAGCCTTAATCCACTTATTAGTACCTCACCCTTCATGAAAAAAATCTGGTCAATCGCCGGTATTGTGGTCCAATTAAGCACGAAAGATTTTGACAAAATTCGGACATGCTATAAATGACAAGACATTTTGTGACCTCATATACATATATGAAATTCTTAAGGACCATTCATCTGACGACGACCAAGGATACTGTCGTCCACCTAAATTGAGCAGCGAAATCAACAGACAACCTATAAGTGTTCAATTTTAATTGTATTTAGAACGTGTTTCCCGCTTCATGATATACCCCAATAATCAAGGACTTCCAGAATACTCCTTACTTCAGATGAGCAGACAATCATTAAGGAAGAAAATAGATTTAGAATGCATATGTTGTACACTCAGGTCGGATCTCTTCCAATCACGCAGAGAGTGAAACATATGACTAACTAGAGTTTAGAGGGATTGAGAAGTAAAAGGTTGCATATGTTGTGTACCAGGTCGGATTGTTAATCACACAAAGTAGACAGCATATGGCTAACATGTAGGAAGAATATCATAGAAGAAGATGAAAAGAGACAGAGTTGCATATGTTATATTCCAGGTCGGATCTCTTCCAATCAGCAGAGGAAGCGACATATGACTAACAGATGGAAAGAAAGAAAATAATTTTCTACAAACCTAATTTATCGGAATTCCCAGTTGTCCCGTCAATACTGGAATTAAGGACGAAGTCCGCACATCGAGGAAAAGTTGATCCACAGTTCTAGATACAGATCATTTAATGTATCCGCATATTCCCATGTATATTTCTCTGCTCAGCCTACCCAGGCGTCGTATTGTCAGGCTAAGTGGAACTATCTAGGTCATGATTTGTCATGTCACTAGATTTTTAAGTTCATCTGATCCTAGTCAAGTCCACTTTAGAACTTTCTGTGCCTACCAACGCATCAAACACATATCTCAGACAATTCGACTTAAGCACCTTACACAGATTAAGATTATCTGTTATCACATGAATATATCACTTCCCAAAACATATCTCATACAGACAAGAACTATCAGCAACATATTTTTTAATTTTCTGAATTTCTAAATGTTTTTGGGTTTTTAGATTTCTAATTTTTGTTTGGTTTTTTATTATTTCTCCCCCTAAATTTGTGCATGGGTGAGAATGAAATTAAAATGCGCAAATTTAAACTAACCTAAATAAAAATTAGTCCTCAAAACGTATCATTTTCAGAAAGCTCACAAGCACATCGAATCGAGCTTTGTTAAACGGCTTTGTGAACAGATCCGCCACATTATTTGCACTGGGAACCTGTTCCAGCCGAATGAGCGAACGCTCATAACAATCTCTGATGAAATGAATTTTGATATCAATGTGCTTGGTTTTCGAGTGCTGGACTGGGTTTTTAGCAATCTGAATTGCAGCCTCATTGTCACAAAATATAGGGGTTTCTAAATAATTCAAACCGTAATCCAACAGCTGATGTTGGATCCATATAACTTGAGAGCAACAAGCAGAGGAAGCAACATATTCAGCTTCTGCTGTTGAGGTTGAAACGGTGTGTTGTTTCTTGCACTGCCAAGACACCAGCCAGTCACCAAGGAATTGACACCCTCCTAATGTAGATTTCCTGTCAAGCTCACAGCCTCCATAATTACTGTCAGCAAATGCATACAAATCAAATTCAGAATTTTTCGGATACCAAAGACCCAAATTTGGGCTGCCTTTGAGATATCGAAAGATTCTTTTGACAACAATAAGATGTGAAAGTTTAGGATTAGCCTGATAGCGTGCACATTGACAAACTGCAAACATGATGTCTGGGCGGCTTGCAGTTAGATACATCAACGACCCGATCATCGATCTGTAGTGAGTTTAATCTACGGATTCGTCGTCAGTATCTGGAGTCAGCAGGGGTCTTTCCGCCATTGGCGTCAAAGCAGGTTTTGCGTCTTGAAACCCGAACTTCTCAAGTATATCCTCCACATACTTTGCTTGATGGAGCAGGATTCCGGTTGATCTTTGTTGGACCTGAAGCCCCAAAAACATGGTCATTTAGCCTAGTGAACTCATCTCGAACCTCTTTTTCATCACTTCTTTGAACTCTTTGCATATCTGTGGACTTGTAGACCCGAAGATAATGTCATCGACATAGATCTGGACTAGAATCTGATCATTACCCACATGCTTGATGAACAAAGTTTGATCGATAGTGCCACGAGAATATCCATGCTCGAGCAAGTGCTCTGTGAGAGTTGCATACCAGGCTCGAGGAGCTTGGTGTAACCCATACAACGCCTTTTCCAACTTGTAGACATGATTAGGAAACTTCGAGTTAATAAACCTAGGAGGTTGATCAACATAGATTTCTTCCTTCACTTTGCCATACAAGAAGGCTGTCTTGACATCCTTCTGATAAACACTGAAGTTCATGTAGGACGTGTATGCAAGGAAGATACAGATAGCCTCCAAGCGAGCCATCGGAGCATAAACCTCAGTGTAGTCAAGACCCTTGATCTGTCTAAACCCACGAACCACCAATCTTGCCTTGTTGCGCACTATGACTCCGGAATCATCCTGCTTATTGCGGTTTACCCAGCGTGTGTCAAGAGACTTTTTGCCCTTAGGAAGTTCAACCAACGTCCAAACCCCGAGTTTTTCAAATTGATTTAACTCTTCGTGCATAGCATCTACCCAGCTGGGCTCATTCAAAGCCATTTCAACGTTCTTTGGCTCTATTTGAGAGATAAAGCAAGAATAGAGGCATTGATTAACATCTCCACTCTGGCTTCTTGTTCTAACACCATCACCCAGCTGGCCAATGACATTATCGATCGGATGATCGCGTTGAATGCGTGAAGGTATCTCCTGGCTGATGTCATTGAGTGAAACGGGAAGATTGTGAATGTTAATAACTCCATCATTTGCCGAATGATCCACTTCAGACGAACCGGTCTCATTAGTAGGATCCGTCACAAACTCATTTGCTATATGCTCAGGAAAGATAAGTTCGATAAAAGTTTGATTAACAGCGGAAGCATCTTTGGACATGAATTCTCTTTCATCAGGAATTAGAGGAGTAGCATCAGCATCTGGAGCATTTTGTTGACTTGGAGATTCTGGACAAGTAATTGGAACAGATGACTCCACCGCAGGAATTACAGAAGACACTATCGACGGTCTATAAACAACTTCTTCGTCTTCATCTTCAAGTACAGTCTTCGAACCAGAAGTAGAACCAGATAAACTATCTGAACACACATTGAACGATTTGAACAATGATGTGTAGTCAAACAGCCAATCAGGACCCACTCTAGCATCCGTTTCATTCTCCTCCAGCCAGCGCACATGGAAGGATTCTTAAATTTGCTTTGTTCTTTTGTTGTAGACCCGGTACGCAGTGCGAGCAGCATACACCACAAAATAGTAGTCATCAGCTTTGGCATTGAACTTTGGGTTGGACTCCAGGTGAAGAAGGGTACAAGGGCAGCCAAATACGCGGAAATGGCTGACAGATGGCTTGTGACCATATAGAATTTCGTATGGAGTCTTCATTTAGGCTTTGTTGATCAAAACACGATTCTAAACATAGCAAGCGGTGTTGATCGCCTCAGCCCAAAAGAAAACAGGTAATTTGGAGTCACATAGCATCGTCCTTGCAGCGTCTTGCAGCGTTCGATTCCTCCGTTCAGCAACACCGTTTTGTTGAGGCGTGTTAACGGAACTATATTGATGCACAATTCCCTTTTCTCCGCAGAAGTGATCAAGAACCGCATTAGAATTTTGTTCCATTATCAGTACAAAGCGCCTTCACCCGGTTATTGGTTTGGTTTTCAATCATTACGATGAACTTCTTGATCTGATCAGATACCCCAGCTTTGTTGGATAAGAAGAAAACCCACGTGAAATGCGAGAAGTCATAGATCACAACAAGCCAATATGAATTCCTGTTGATGCTTAGGACATTAACTGGACCAAATAGATCCATGTGCAACAATTGGAGCACCTGGCTGATTGAATTCACCTGTTTTGGCAGGTGTGGTTTTCTATGATGCTTTCCCTTGGCACATGACACACACTTTTCGAATGTTATAAAGTCTCTGACAGGCAGGCCACGCACCATTTCATGTTTAGCAAGACGATTTAGATTCTTAGCGTTAGCATGACCAAGTCGTCGGTGCCACAGCATAGCATTTTGTTCCGAGACCTTAGAAAAGAGGCAGGTGACTTGTTCAGGAATGTTGTTGTTCATGTCAATGATATAAGCATTTCCTTCCCGCTTTGATTTGACAAGAATCCACTTATCCAGGATGACAATGCCTGGCTTTAAGATCAGAGACTCTTTATCAGTAAAATGCGTTGAATAACCCTTGTCGCAAATCTGAGAGACACTCAACAAGCTATGCTTTAACTCGGGAGCATAGTTGACGTTCTCAAAACTCAGCACTCCGTTCGTCACAGTTCCTGTTTCTGTAATTTTTCCGCCTTCTCCGCCCGCAAAGGAAACGAATCCCCCGTTAAAGGTTTGAATGTCGTTCAATTGGGGGATGTCTCCTGTCATATGCCGGGAGCATCCGATGTCGACATACCAAGGTCTGACGACATTCCTCCGCAACTGTCCCTACAAATGAGCGGGATCATTTAGATTTGGGAACCCAGGTCATTGCTTTCCTGGGTTGACCTTTTACGATCATAGACTTATCTTTTGAACTTTTTGATTTTGAATCATTATTTAAAGCACTCTCAGAGGATGATGATGATTGGTTGGAAGTTAATTTGGTCACCCACTAGTATTTAGGTTTCTTAAAAATCACGGGTGATTTTGAAACATCTTTCTTTTCAGTTTGCTTTGAGCAGTTTGATTTTCTACCATAAGTGGTTGAAGATCCAAATCCACTCTTTGACGAAACTGATCTTGGCTTAGCCTTGATCGATTTTGGCAAACTGTTTGTGACTTTGTTATTGAAAACCTGTTTGTTCTTTTGAAAAACTGCCTTTTTCGTGTTTTGATTAACCTTCCAATCATCATCTCGAGGACGAGATCTCGAGGACTTTCTATTTAAAGACCTTCCTCGAGACTCGTTCTCTCTCCTTGGTGAAGAAAAATGCACAAATGCTTTATTAAAACAATTTCGAGCAATATGACCGGCAGTACCACAATTGAAGCAAATTTATTTATTATCATTAGACTTGATACCGCCTTGATCAGATTTCATGCTTTTATCTACTCATCTAACTTTTCCACATGTGCACGTACAAGAGTTAGACTGTGTGATAGATGTAAAAGTGTGGATGTGCTAGTGTCAGATTTGATAGATTTTTTAAAATCAACACCACATTTTTTTGAATTATCAGTTTTAGACATCACATCATCACAAACAAAAACATCACTCTTAACATTAAACACAGACTCATCACAAATGGGAATACCAAACTTAGACACCAATTTATTAGATTCAGACTTCTCATCTCGTTGCTTTCCTTGACTAACTGACACATCTGCATTTGAAGTAGAAATGTTAGTATCCAAAACCCTAGCACTAGGTCCTGTCGCCTGTTCAGCAGCTGGTTTACCATAAATCATGTATGGTTCTCTATCAGTTTCTTCTTGGGTCAAAGGAGTAGGAATATAGGTGTGATTGAATGGAGGAGGGACACTCTCATATCCTAATCCTACTTGTTTTTTATCTTTCCACTGCATTTGTTCTTCAATTATTTTTGCAACCTTTTCACTTGACACATCGAACTTCTTAAAGTTAAAATCAGCATTTTCAAAACGAATTGTCAATGTGTCAAGTTCGCCAGTTACAGCAACAAGTTTGCTTTTAATGTGATCATAATTTACACACTTGTTGCTGTAATCTTCTTGCAATTTTCTAAAGTCCTTAACTTTGACCTTTAGTTTTCTTTTAAGGGTTTTTTGTTCTTTTCTAATAGTATATCTCTCATATTTTAGATCCTCATTTTCTCTCTTTATCAGCTCAATTTGGTCACGTAGGAATTTTATAGTTTTACTGCAAGATTGAGAACAAGCAATTTCACTAACCTTCGACTTTGCAGGCTCTGGCATGGTTTGAACGATGAATGCGAATTAGAGTTCCATCATTTCTGCTTCTGGGTCTGTTTCAGCTTCTCCTTCAGCAACATCATAGATTTGGGCGAGATGAGCATTTTCAGGTCCTGAGATGCTCAGAGCCTGAATTTGATCCTCCCAGTCAAATGACTGAGCAACCACAGCCAGATTAGCAGTCTCACTATTGATAGCAGCGCTTCCACGACTCTTTCCCACTGGAACCATTGTTCTATCATTGCTTACCCATCTGTCTGGCTTTGGACACTCACGAGCAAAATGACCCGGCTCATGGCAATTGTAACAACGCAACTTTCCCTTGTTAAACCCTACCTTCTTGTCAGCATTCATCCCCGATTTGTTCTTTCCTGTCTTTTTTGCAAATTGCTTTGCCCTAAACACTACCATAGCTATCTGCCAAGTGATATCCATTTCTTCCACATCTTTTGGATGAATTTGATCTAGATCAGCAAATGACAGTTGAGGTGGAAGATCTCCAGCTACAAAAGCATTGTAGCAATTGACAAGTCCAGTAGCAAGAGCCAAATTTCCATCGCTTTCTTTGGGATTGGGAGAGGAGACATAACTGGTGCTTTGGAGGAGGAAACGGCTTGTGAAACAACAAAAGATTGACTTTGTAAATGAGACATAGATGATGAAGCAATAGAAGGTGCATCTGATGAAGCAACAAAAGTTTGATTCTGAGGTTGATGAACAGCAAAAACTTGACTTGGAGAGGAGGTAAATGATGTAAAATCATTATTTGAAGAAATCCCAAGATTTGCAATCGAGTAGGAATTCAAATGATTAATTTCTCGTTGTTTATCATCAAGATCACAGGCTTTAATAATGGCCATGAGTTCAGCCAAGCTGAGTAAATTGAGATTCTTGGTTTTCTTGATGACAGCAACATTCACATCCCATGTCTTTGGGAGAGAATGAAGCAATTTCTTGTTCACTTCTGATCGTGGCACTGATACCTCAGCGGAACTCATTTTACTGATGAGTGTGATAAAGCGTTGCAATTGAGCTTCCAACGATTTTCCAATAATGTGGTTAAACATATCGAACTTCTGTCTCATCATGTCTTGACGGCTTTGTTTCATATCCTCATTTCCTTCATATACTTCAATCAAAGCTTCCCACCGAGCCTTTGCTGAAGTGTATTCTCTAAATCCTTGTGCAATCTCAGGGGACAGTGCCATTGTGAAAGTAGCCAGTGCTCTTTCTTGTTCTTCAATCTTTTCGAAGTCTTCATCGGTATAATGCTCAATCGGTTTTTCAACAACTGTTTCATCTTCGAGTGTTGTAGTAATACGAATTGGTCCTCTTAAAATGCTTCTCCAAATTTTGAAGTCTTTCATTTTAATGTATTTTTCCATTCGATACTTCCATTCTGGAAATCCTTCTGCAGACAATTATCGTGGAATACGGGTGGTTGTTCCCATAACGGAATCTAGTTCATGATGAAGTGTTTGACTTTGAGAATTCATTTTTAATTTAATTTTTTATTTAGAAATGAACAGATCGAAACTTTAACAAATGAGATGCTTAAAAATTAAGATGATTAATCTGTTTCCAACCATACACCCAACCGTACACCCAACCATACACGTTCCAACTGTACACCCAACCGTACACGTCCAACTGTACACCCAACCGTACACGTCCAACCGTACACCTTCAACTGTCAACTTCACACCTTCAACAGTCAACCGCACACCTTCAACAGAACACTCAAAAATCCAATTGACACTGATCAGGCTCTAATACCAATTGTAAGGTTCCAAATTTAGAATGTGAATCAGTGATCAAATGATATTGCAAGCAATTCAGAGTGTAGAAGTGAGTAGAAGAATAATTAAACCAAGCATGGACACATTTATATCACATAAACGTCAAATACACCTTGGGAAACACGCACATACGTCCCTGACACTGACACAGACTCGGTGTACAGCCACACACGCGTGTGCGACCGCACACAGGGCGTACGGTCGCACACGTGTGTATGGCCGCACACAATCATACAACAACTATTACTAACACCAAAACACTAACAAGACCAATTACAAGATAGATGCCTAGCCCAAACCACTATATAATGACCTATCACAGATCCTCCCATGAAATCCTTGATCTAACACTCCCAACATCTCGCGCGCATCTTCGCTCTGCCCTTACTCTCTCAATAGTGGCTAATCCTTCCTCATGCCGACCCACTATGAACTGCGCCCAAACCAGGGAAACCACCGCTACGTCATCCAATAATGCGACTGGCCGGCTGACCCCACGCGACTCACCATACCACTAATTGCCACATGACCCTCCATTGGTGCCAAATGACTATCACATTAATACAATCACATACCCCATCGTTTAAACAATTTTAGGCTAAAAGATTCAATCCCACAACGGTTGGACTCAAACGAGAGCTGCGCAGCAGGACCAAACCTCTCAGGCTAAGATCCTTTAAACCATGAGGCATGTGACTTAGCGTATCCACTCAATAGCCAGTTCACACGTGAAAGAGTCAAAGACCATCCAAACAAGAAACTCTATAGGAACTAAGGCATGACGTAATCAAGCAATTCAGCCATGTAATTCCTGAAGATCCTTAGCCTATTGCTAGCATGCTACTCTAACATATCATAACATATCACAAGCTTAAATAACTTTTTGGTAATTTGGGGTCTACTTATTGGCTCCGGCTGATTGTACACATCGCATCCTCCTTGATTATTTTGAAAACCATTAGAAAATTTATTTTTAAAACTCTTTTTCCTTAGTTTGAGACTGGATTCACATGAGTGTTCCTCTAATTCACTCAAACCAAGGCTCTGATACCAACTTGTAACATCCAGAAAATTTCAATAAAATTTAAACTTTTCAAAACAAACCAGTTATTAAGGAAGTGTTTATAAAACTGTTATTTCTAAAACATTTATTTAAAACCGGAATCATTTATACTTAGTTTTCAAAACAATAACGTTATCAGAGTTTTCCAGAAACCATAAATTCCAAAAACGCGAGGATGTGTACGGTCACGCCTTCACCTTGCCACGATCCACTAAAATACCTAAAACCATAAACCAAAACTGCAAGCACGAAGCTTAGTGATTTTCCCCAAAGTACCAACACACAACAATAGCACATACACAAAACAACATACTATTGGTCTAATCAATTAGCGGGTTGGAATACCCCCAGGCCCTCAACCATCGGGTTGGAAAGCCAACATACTATGGGTCCAATCATCCATCTGGTTGGAATACCCCAGACCCTCAACCATCGGGTTGGAATGCCAACATACTATTAGTCCGATCATCCTCGGGATGGAATACTCTCGGCCCACAACCATCAGGTTGGAATGCCCACATACTATGAGTCCAATCATCCTCGAGATGGAATACTCTCGGCCCACAACCATCGGGTTGGAATGCCCTGATCTGTTGGCTCATGCATAAAGCAGAAAAGCCTCAACCACCAATCAAACATAAGAACATATATCAGATAATCATATAAGAGTCTACAGACAGTGAAAATGATCTATAGATCATTAAGCATAACAACATCCTATCTACCAGGATATCGATCTTAGAAGATCATAACCACATAGAAAGATCCTATCTACCAGGATACCGATCTAACAGATCATAACAGTAATAAAGCAGGATAACAATCCAAAGGGTCGGCCTTGGTGCCTTCGACCCTATTAGTACAAAGAGGAAAACTCACCTCACACTGCTGAAGTCCTACGGATAAGACTTTACATGCTGGATGACAGATTTCCAAACTGTCAACATCAAAACAACACCCAATTAATAATTGGGTTCCAATACATAACCGTAAGTCCATGATTGGGGTAAAAGACTACTTTACCCCGAACCTAGCTTGATTCAAGCCAAGTGCCTAAACTCACACTCCAAAGGCCTAAAAGTCAAAAGATGAACCAAAGCCCAACATATGGCCCAATTTTCCAAATTGGGCCCAAATTCCTACATGGTCTTACCTTAAGGCCCAACCATTTATTCTAGTCCAAACACTTGGTATTCCAATGGTCCAATATTTCATAATCATCAAGGCCTAGTTATGGCCTATCTATGGCCCAATTTTCCAAATTGGGCCCAAACCCTCACATGAGCCTTACCGTAAAGTCCATCCAAATATTCTAGTCCATATACTTGTTCTTGGATGGCCCATCAGTAGGTCAATCACCAAAGCCAAACAGACAGGTCCAACGCAAGGCCCAAAAAAATAGGGTTTTCACATAAAATGACGATTAGGGTTAAGTATTTTTACTTAACCCATTAAGGACTAAATCCATTAAGTCCATCATTCTACTAGGTAATCATATGGTGTGGTTGGGTATAATTCATAATTCAATTCCATTGGCCCAAAACACGGGTCCCGATAATTCCAAACCAACAAATCCACATTTAGGGTTTTCTAAACCCTAATTAAGGTATCCAACCTAATCGTGTGCCCATTACTCAAATGATTATGTTTTAGGTCAATTAAGGCTTCATTAGGTCAACTAGGGTTAAATAAGTCGAGCACCACCCACTACCACCTAGGGTAGTGGTGGTCAACGACGGCTCATGGTGGCGACCACCACCTAGCTGTGGTGGTGGCTATGATTCTAGTCCAAAACATGTACAAGCACTCAATTAACAATCCAATCACACGCAATGCACACCGCCACCCAACACGGTGGCTGGTGGCGGCAGAAGGCGACAGCCACCACCCCACGGTGGTGGTTATGAATTTCCTTGATTAATCCGATCACTAATTACAATTATACAACATAATATCCCCAAAATAAACACACACAATAAGATACACACACAGCCACCCTTGTGGCGGTGGTAGAGAGTGACAGCCACCACTTCACGGTGATGGTGATGGATTTTCTGTTTAAGTTTTCGGTCAAACAAAACACACACTCACCCTTTTTCCCGGAGAATAAACCCAACCACCCAGCTAGTGGCGTACGCGAAGGCAACGACATGGAAAAGCGGGCAGCAGTGGTATTGATGGTGGTAGCCACCATGGTTGGCCGCCATAGTGGTTCTTCAGGACTGGCATTCATCAGCAACATACACACCTATGCATCTACCCTATTACAACAAGACAAAGACACCCACTTCACGAGTCCATGTACTCAGCCACCATCTCACGGTGGCATACGGCGGACGGACGACAACGTCTATGTCTTCAACGGTTGCGGCGCAGCGGCGGGTCGTCTCAATGCTAGAGACGAAGAAGAAACAGTGAAGGGGGTGGGGCCCTTCAACTCGAGAGAACAACGGTGGCTATGACGGTACGCCACTCGTCGTCGTTCGGCGATTGCCGACGTCATTGGCAGCGGAGCAACAAAGGTACAAAAAGGCAGCAATAGTGGTGCTAACAGACAGAGGTAGCGGCGCTAGACTGGTGGTTTTTCCAGCTCCAACAGCGATGGCGGCGACCGGAGGTAGAGGGATGCATAAGGAGGGTGTCGGTTGTGATGAGTCCCTTAGGGTTAGGGTTACCGGGGGTGACAGGTTATATACCCCGACTCCCATAAAACTTCATTCCATAATGCCAAAATCGATCCCTCCTTCTCCATTCCCTTTCAAAGTGAATCCATAATTTACTATTTTAGCCCTCAACATTCCAAATTCATTTCAATTTAGGTCCAATGTTTACCAAACAGCCCTCCGCTTTGAGAATCTTTTGCAAAACTAATCCAGAAATTACCTTTTAATCCCGGAATTACACTTTGCACCTAAAAATCTAACTTATGACATGTTCAGTCCTTCCTTCTCTAAAAATTACAATTTAAGTCCCCATTTTACTCTTTAGCCCTTACTTCCCAAACTTTATTACAATAAAGACCCAAAATTTCTAGGAACTATGTCATTTAGCCCTTATAACATACACTGGTAACTTATTACGGATTTAGGGCCACTATTCATTTATTAATTTTATCTATTTATTTATTTAATAAACGGGATGTTACAAAGGATCTGCTCAGGATTTGCATGATAGAATGCTAAGAGAGATGCCTTTATATGCCTACTGTATGAGCTTGTAGACTTTCATGCTAGTACTGTTCAGTCAGTGATAGGATGGCCTGATTAGGTTTTGCTTTATTCAAATTACTCAATGCTCGAATGTTGCTTGCTTTGTAATTTTTAGGAGTTCTCACTAACTTCACCTAACTAGTAAGTGAATATGCTAAGTTACATATCATAGAAAATAATAATTTTAGTAGGTTAGGTTTTAACTCTATTGCGTAGCTCCTTTTTTAGTCCAACGGTTGTAGTGTGAGACCTTTCATTGGAAGAATTATCTGGTGTCAGCAATATGTAATTGTATTCGTGAGTTAGTTATAGGATGATGGTAGAAGTTCCTTCTACAACTGATGGCGGAGTGTAACATCCCAAAATTCAAGGCCAAAAATTTCATTTTAAAAAAAGTTGTAACACAAAACCATCAGTATAAAAACATACAAATTGATATCTCATGTCAAAACCAATATGTCAATAATCAACATGTGTAATCATAAAAACCATATCAGAGCGTAATCCCAAAGATCTCATGTGCGGAAACTATAGTGTGATGCGCTGCGATCGCCGGCACCTTGCCTTTGAAAGCATAATACCGGAAACCAAAACTGAAAACCGTAAGCATGAAGCTTAGTGAATTCCCCCATCATACCACATACCATACAATCACATAGCATACATACTGCCGGGCAATTCTGGGGTACCCGGTCCGACCATTCTGGGGTACTGACCTACCCATGTCAAGCCATTCTGGGGTGCTGACTTACCCGTGTTAAGCCATTATGGGGTGCTGACCTACCCTTCGGTCCTAAAACCGAACTCCAGGGACTAATTCACCCCCTACTACTACTACTACCACATATATCATAACATAAACGTACTGCCAGGCATATATGGGGTACCCGACCTACCCTTCGGTCCTAACAACCGAACTTGGGGACTAGTCCCATCCTATTACCACTATCACATATAACATATCATGCTAGCACATAAACATACCAGGTAGTAGCAAACTAGAAAATTATCACAAAGACAATCATCTCAACTAAAATCAAATACTAGTGGGCCGACCTTGGTGCCTTAGACCCACTTCTACTGGAAGGTAACTCACCTTACACTGCTGAAGACCCGTAGATACAATCCCAGCTGCTAGATGACAGATTCTCGATCTGTCAATATCAAACATCACCCAATTAATAATTGGGTTCCAACACATGCCCATAAGTCCATGTTGGGGTAGAAGACAACTTTACCCCTATATTGGCTTAATTCAAGCCCAAGGCCCAATCCAAAGGCCGAAAAGTCAACTGTGGGTCAAAGCCCAACACATGGCCCAATTTTCCAAATTGGACCCAAACCTTTATAAGGTCTTACCATAAGGCCCAACCAATTAGTCCACTCCAGCATTCAACATTCTAATGGCCCAATATCACTTAATCATAAATGCCCAAACTATGGCCCATCTATGGCCCAATTTTCCAAATTGGGCCCAACTCCTCATATGGGCCTTACCTCAAAGCCCATTAATTATTCTAGTCCATTTGTTTGATCTTGGATGGCCCATTAATAACCCAATCATCAAAGCCCAATAGAAAGGCCCAACAATAAACCCAAGCGAAATTAGTGTTTCACATAAAATGACGATTAGGGTTAAGTATTTCTCACTTAACCCATTAAGGACTTAATCCATTAAGTCCAACACTCTTCTAAATAAATCATACGGTGTGATTGGGCATGCGTGAGTCCTGATAAGTCCAAGCCCATAAATCCAACAGCAGGGTTTTCTAAACCCTAATTAGGGTTTCCAACCCAATCTTAGACGAATAGGCCCAATAGATAGATCTTTTGATCAATTAAGGTTCATTAGGCTCATTAGGGCTTCACCAAATGGCCTCAGCGCCCCCCCCCCCTCCGTCGGTCCTTACTCTTCTCTGGCAGTGGATGCGACAGCGGATGATGTGGTAGTCTTCAACCGATGGCGGCGGCTAGGGTTTGGCAGTATCTCCTTGATCTTGGCGGTTCCTCCCGACAGCTGCTACGTCGTTCACATCTTCGCCGTCGACGGAGACACCGGTGGGTCGAGCATACTAGGGAGATGGCGGCCGGAGGTTGAAGATGGAGAGGGTGGCGGTTGGATAGCATGTCTCTAGGGTTAGGGTTACGGGAGAGGGTGGCGGTTGGATACCCGGCTCCAACCAAACTCACTCCCATAATGGCAACTATGGCCCCTCCTTCTAGAAATAATTTGGAAATAGCTCCCATAATTACCCATTACACCCCTGCTCCATTAATTCCATTCATTTTAAGTCCAACAGTTACCATTCAACCCCTCATTTACAACTTATTCTCAAACAAAGTCCATATGTTACCCTTTTAACCCCAGCCTGCAACACTCTTTACAAATTGAGTCAAAAATTTACCATTTAACCCTCTAGACTTTCAGTTATAACTTTTTAACCCCCAAAACTAACTCCTTGCTACAATATTCCGCTTTTAGGGCTATTATTCATTTATTAATTCATCTATTTATTTATTAAATACACAGGGTGTTACAACTCTCCCCCACTTAAATTAGATTTCGTCCTCGAAATCATTCCTTACCATTTTCTATGCGAAACCACTCATGTAACATGGTCACAATCATGGGTACACCCTAACCTTTCCACGGCAATCCAACTCATCCCTTTTTAGAATTCTAAAAACCAAAAATGAACGAATTCCTTGCAACAGAATCACGTCTACTTCGTCTGAAATCTGCATTCTCGAGGTGGTCTGACTCCCTGACATATCGCTCATACTGAATCAGTATCGTTGTACCCAATCCACTTATCCCTCCACTGACTACTCAACCTCTGATAGCTTGAGGTTCTCGCTATAAAACAGTATCACAAACCTAATTATCCCTACAGATCACTTATACATGGCCAAGGCTCAGCTAATCCCGCTGCGAGTGACTTGTCACTTCCCAAGTCAACTAGCTATTCCGTGCGTATTTGCAACCTGAAACACAAATACTAACATTACCCAAACGCTGAAATTGCCCGAACACTGAACTGCATGAAGCAGTATGCTGCCACATGGCTGCTCTCCAAAATCCATCGAGACCACCCTGGTCTCAGTTCGTTCCCCAATCACCTGGATTACCGGGTTCCAAACCGATTACGCAGCCAAAAGACTCACACGCAGTCGCTCCACGCGACCTCTGAACGAAAGCCTTGTCTGTCAATAGTTGCTATTAGTTATCATGACACTAAGGCTCTAATAACCTTCCGATCTAACTGATCGGGTCCATACGTCGAGTCCTGACGTCACCAAATCCAAGACTAAATGTGATGGCTACCTGACCAATGGTATACTTATAGCATAAACGGCTTCATACGATCCATTGCCTCCCTGGTCTCATAACTGTAGTGGCATTTACCGTCTTAGCACTAGCTCAACCAGGTCTAATCCCTCTTAGGAAATCCATAAACCAATATGTGGACTTGCCATGTCATCGCTGCTGCACCCTAGCGGGTGGGTACTATTGTTCCCTCCGCGTCAAAACAATGCGCTCAAGCTATCTACCAACCAAGTGAATGCTACGGCTACACCCGCAGTCTAACAACACTTTATCACTATCTGCCGACCTCATGAATGCTAGGGATACACCCGTAGACTTACAACACTCTAACGTTGTCTGGTTGCTAGTGAATGCTACGACTACACCCGCAGACTTAAAACACTCTAACACTGTCTGGCTGCTAGTGAAGGCTACAGCTACATCCGCAGACTTACAACACTCTAACACTATCTGGCTGCTAGTGAATGTTACGGCTACACCCGCAGACTTACAACACTCTAACACTATCAGGCTGCTAGCGAATGCTACGGCTACCCCCGTAGTCTTACAAGACTTTCCACACTATCTAACTGTTAGTGAATGCTACGGCTACCCCCGTAGTCTTACAACACTTTCCATACTATCTAACTGTTAGTGAATGTTATGGCTACCCCCGTATTCTTACAACACTTTCCATATCGGGTCGAACACGCACTCGAACTAACACTCAACTGAACTTGAGTCCTAACTGGAGATTTAACATGGTTCCTAGAACCTGCTATCACATGACCCCGCTGTATCAGTACCGTACCCATGCCCGTGATCGAAACGTCACAGTAAAGCACGAAATCATCTATACCCTCTAGCAGGGTGAGAATCAGTGCCTCGCACAACCACTGTCTGAGAGTCTCGAAGGCTGTCTGGTGCTCAGGCCCCCAACGAAAGGCCACCGACTTCTTGGTCAGTCAGGTCAAGGAACCGCAATCTCAAAGTAGTCCCGTATAAATCTCCGGTAATAACCCGCTAGACCCAGGAAACTCCAAATCTCAGTTGGAGACCTCAGAATCTCCCACTGCATCTCGGCCTCTATCCTGACTGGATTGACCAGAATACCCTTCTTGTTGACAAGGTGCCCAAGAGATTGCACCTCGCACAACAAGAACTCACTTTTGGAGAGCTTCACAAAAAGTATCTCCCCCACTTAGATTCAACTAAGTCTTCACGGTACGTGAGAATTGAAGGATTCCTAATCCTTCTTACTTCCTAATAGTCCACTACTGACAATCTGAGCTTACCAATGCTAATGATCAATTACCAGTCAAACCTTACGATCGGCCCATCCTCTGAAATCTCAAAGAGTACTCTTGAAATCTGGTCCAGTCTGACACCTTAGTCCATCTACCATGCTGTCAACTGAAGGCCTTAATCTTCACTCTGGTCGACGAATCATCATTCCCACTTCCAACCTTGCAGCACCACTGAACTCTAACCGAACACAGCCCATGCAAAAATACAATTCTCTTGAACATCCAATGACCAACCACTTATGCATCTAACACCCACAACTAACATTACCATCTTCATGCTACCGGTCTTTTCCTAGCAACAGTAGTGCCTTGAACTCTAAAGTTCATCCATAGACAATTGTCGACCACACCCGAACCATGATAGAACCACTGAACGATGACTTCACTGGAGACTATCGCTTTAACCCTGACCGAGTATCCTCTACATATTACTCCTGCACCGATCCCGACAAAGATCCAGAATGATAACGGTACAAGCGGAACCCACTCTGTAAGATGCGTCCCTCTGTGGGTTCATCAAGTACTTTTGGCATACAGGATGGCATATATGATCCTTGATAACCCAAACAATGACAGAGAACCAACCCGAGATCTAACTTGCCCAAACTCAATCAGAATTCCAAAGTGGTACGTATTCCGAACATCCATCTAGTAGCAGATGATGACATACCATCGAACATCCGACGAAATCTTGGTCTTGATGACAGGAACCAACTATAGAATCTTCCTTCCCAAAGGATTCTAAGGGTCCACAGACCTTGGGTTTCAAATGAACCCTTAACTACCCCACGACAAATCGGGCCCGGAAGGCCTCGAGACGACTACCGAGAGCTCTCAAAGTCCTTTCCCTGGTTGAACGCAAGACCACCGAGGTACATTCCCATAACTCTGCAAGTAATCTCCGATGAGATGAACTTCTGCGATTGCGCATTGACTGGTCCAGGACCTGCTCTTGAGCCAGAACCAGAATCTGAATCTTATTCTTGGGTGCTTAACACCATACTAAACTGACATTCCAAGGATTCAAATATACCCAAGAATCCTTATCACCTTTTGCCGACATGACCAACCCCGCTACCTTGTAGTAGCCTAAACCCTTGGAGCGACAACTCTCTTGTGTACTTTCCTGTACATGCTGCACTGACTCTGGCCTCGCTGGCCTTTCCCCCGATAATCAGAAGTCATGGGTCTCTTCCCAGGACCCCCTACTATACACACCTGGCACAACCTCTCTTCCCAGGGCGCTCCAAACCAATATCGCATCTACAAACTCTTGGAAGTCATATCCTTCAGGGTCTGACACCCTGTCATGCTCACTAACTCACTTGCCAATGGCTAAGCTGCAACAACTGGAACATCCTATGTCCCCAAACCGGGTCACAGACTCCTCCCCGAAGGTTCTCAGATTCTCTAAGACTCTCACCGATTCGAGTATGGATCATGTGCTTCCAGTAGTACGGGCCCAATACTACCTTCCACACCTATCCATACTTTCCTCAGCAATCCTCTCGAATCCTTCGAGGCACTTCCTCAAACTGGTACACCCAAGTCTCACTGAACCTCACTACTAACCCACTGAAACATATCCTAGGCTTTCCTAGGTTCCCAAACCCACCCAGTCCTCAGCTGCTGGAAGATTCCCAGTAATGTCAACTAGCTACCTCATGAATATAGCTAGCTCACATTACTAAGATTCCCACAAAGCACAAAGCAAGCAGCATTCAGACAATGGAAAATCTAACCATCATATTCCATTCAAACCATCCTATCCTCTACTCAGGAATCTATACATGCAAACCAAAGGCTCATTCAATCAGGCATAACCTAAACAGGCTATCCTATCACTGACTGATCAGTACTATCATGCAGCTCATTAAGCACATACAGCAGGCATATAAGGCATCTTCCTAGATCCTTAGCCCTAATCTAGCATGCAGTTCTCATACACATATAGTAGGCATATAAGGCATCCTTCCTAAATCCTTAGCCCTAATCTAGCATTCAATTCTCATAATCATATCATATCATAATATGTATGGGTATCTTGGGGAAAACTTACTTGAGCTCGGCTGATTGCACGCATCACACACTTTGTTCTTTTCAAAGTTATTTTCTCTTTTCAAATTCTTTTCAAACTCCTTTTTCATAAATGATTTTTCCTTTGAAAATCTTCATACCAAGTCCGTAGTTTGAGTCCTGACACACCCGAGAGTGTGCCTGAATCCCTCAAACCAAGGCTCTGATACCAACTTGTAACATCCCAAAATTCAAGGCCAAAAATTTCATTTTTAAATAAGTTATAACACAAAACCATCAGTATAAAAACATTCAAATTGATATCTCATGTCAAAACCAATATGTCAATAATCAAAACGTGTCATCATAAAAACCATATCAGAGTGTAATCCCAAAGATCTCATGTGCGGAAAGCATAGTGTGATGCGCTGCGATCGCCGGCTCCTTTCCTTTGAAAGCATAGTACTTGAAACCAAAACTGAAAACCGTAAGCACGAAGCTTAGTGTTAGATGTCATTTTATGCATCTTATAGGGTAGTTTTCATTGTCATTTTAACATCATATTTTGTATATTTGGATGTCATTTAGATAAACAATTTTCAGCTCATGTATTTCGTTAGAATTCCCGCACTGCTCATATTTTTTATGTCAATTTCAGATAGTTCAAGTGTAGCAGTGCTTTGGGAGAAGCTGGATGCATGTTTGGAGCTTCAAATGGAGCGTGGGACTTATGAAGGATTATGAGGAATGCTTGCAAGATGATTTGGTCAAGAAACATTCGATCAAATTGATCACACGAAGATAGAATATGCTTGCAAGATGCTTTGGTCAAGAAGCATTCCAGTAACCTAAGTTGGCGATTCCAGAGGTACCAGACGACGAAAATATGATTTTGGGGGTGTTTCTTCTCCGATTTCAACGACTTCTGAAGATCTGAAGACTGTGGATCATCTCCTTCAAGTAGATTAGTAAGATTAGTTGTTTGATGTCTCTTTTCATTTGTCTTTATCAGATTTCAGCCATGTCTGGCTAAAACCTAGTTTTTAGTCCTGCAAAGACAAGTACTTTTCATTTGATTGATCATTAGATTTGGTTTTTAGTTTGTGTTTCTATCTGAATTCTTCAGTTTTGTTCTTAATGAATGTTTGATTTTGATTCCTGTTAGTCTGATCACCTAGCTAGGGTTTTATCATTCCAGTTAATCAGTTAATAGAATCCGTAATTATTCTTTTTCAACTGGTAAAAGTAACAAGTAATAAATCGGTTCCATGTTTGGGATTTGACTTTATTATATATTGTAAAATCATATCTTTACGCTTCCGAGCCTGTGAGAAGTATTGGATATTCCTGGGAATTTTACATAGATTATAATGCAACTTTTCTGATCTTAATTAAGAGCTTGTTTGATTAGACAGTAAAAAGTTAGGGTTAATTGAAGAGCTTGTTTTGGTTAACTAAATAAGGTAAAAGAGAAATTACTAGAGCTTGTTAGTTTTTCTCAGTACCAGCTTAGATAGAACGCATCTCAAATAATCAGATCTGGGTTAGTTGCATGATTAGGAAAGTCGCAGCAGAGCTGAAACTGTTTTTATTATTGATTTTCGTTTAATTTAATATCACTGCATTTTTAGTTTTTAGTCTATAATTAAAACCCCCTTTTATATTCTCATTCTTGACTAGATGTGCCTAATGTAAAAAGGCAGATGTGCCTAATGTAAAAAGGCATTGACTTTTAGGCTGTGTCCCTGAGGATTCGACCCTGCTCCCCTGTGCTATATTTTTAGTGCAACCAGCAGTGATAAATTTATTTGTTTAATACGTTCGCGACAACGTGTTAACAAATTGGCGCCGTTGCCGGGTCCACGGTACTGCTAATTGTTTTGTGCCAAAATCTTTACGTACAGGTAATCTAGTTTTCAGGCATGGTCGAGCCAACGACCTTAAAAAAGGGCGGCTTTCCGGGAGGCAACCCGATGAGTAGTTTTTAGTTTTTTATGCTTTCAATAAAGAGATGATCGCAGTTCCAAGCAAGCTTGGGGAAATCAGAGGATCGACACAGTTGCTGAAATTCAAATTTTTCGTCAACATTCATCTTCAAAATCTGAATTTCTGCAATCTATCAGGTACATTCATTCGTAGCTGCATATTTTTGCTTTTATATTCTTTATTGAGTTGTTCATTCCTCTTTGAGCATTGAGGACAATGCATCATTTTAAGCTTGGGGATGGGGTTAGTGTAAAATTTTGCATTTTTGTTTAAAATTTTAATTTTTTAGTTTTTCATTTAAATATTTCAAATTTTATTTTTCTTTTTGCATTGCATTTGCATATAAAAAAATTCAAAAAAAGTCAAAAAATATTTTATTTTTCTGCATTCATAAATAAGGGAACAAGAAAAACCCAAAAAGATTTTTACTTCTAGTTATTTTTTTTATTTTCTGCATATAAAAAAAATTAAAATTAAAAAAATTGAAATATTTTACATGAAATGAGGATATCTTTTTACATTCGATAGCTCTGTTAAGATGAAGTGTGATAGTTACCAAAAATAACAGTCTCGTTACAATCAATTATAATTAGTTTCATATAGATAATTTTTACAATGAAAGTGTGGGATGGAAAACCGAACAGTGTTTTGAAAATAATTTCCTTGAATGCCTTAAAAAGAACCTAGATTGGATAACCCTTATCATTCCTTGGAGTACCGAACCCTATAGTTTCTGCGCCTTTTGAGGTTAGGAGGGAACTCTTGTTATTCCCACAATTTGTTATCATTTTTGAAGTATTGAAGATATGGTGGGCCTCAAAGTAAAATTCACGCCCAGTCGATATATATGTTAGAAATAGTACATCAAGAAACTTGAAGAAATCTGCAAGTCAAGTTCAAGTCGAAATCATGAACCGAACAAGTTAAATATGAAGAGTTGATCGAGACGAAGAAGATGTGTGGTATAATGAGATTGATCCCTCGGTAGTGGAATCATAAGGGTAAGCTTGGATTTTCTGTCCATAATGGAGCTTACCGCGTTTACTGGATGAGTTCGGAAAAAGAGGAGGGGTTAGTCAAGCTAAGTTTTTATAAACGAATTTTCGTGAAATTATTTTTAAAAATACATTTTTTCACAAATTTAATTCGGCGTATAAATTATTGGCTCGAGCTTGGTTTGACTCCTTAAATATAATTATGAATCATTAATATGAAAGTATCGAGACTGTTGTCTAGGTAGTGATTTCATTGGAGCTTCCTCGTTGTGAAATCTGATCATGTGAACAAAAAAAGAGTGAAGTACTTTAGTTTAAGTTTTTATTTTCTTTTATTTTATTCTAAATTTCTTTTTAGGTCATCTATATCTTTCTGTTTGTTTATAATGTTTTATCTTCTTCTTACTTGAGGGCAAGTAAGGTTTAAGCTTGGGGAGATTTGTTAGATGTCATTTTATGCATCTTATAGGGTAGTTTTCATTGTCATTTTAGCATCATATTTTGTACATTTGCATGTCATTTAGATAAACAATGTTCAGCTCATGTATTTCGTTAGAATTCCCGTACTGCTCATCTTTTTATGTCAATTTCAGATAGTTCAAGTGGAGCAGTGCTTTGGGAGCAGCTGGATGCATGTTTGGAGCTTGGGACTTATAAAGGATTATGAGGAATGCTTGCAAGATGCTTTGGTCAAGAAACATTCGATCAAATTGATCACACGAAGATAAAATATGCAATCTAAGGTTAAATGATGTTGGTGGCAGCTTTGACCCCCTGTCAGTATTTTGATCATATCTCGAAAACTGTAACTCTGATTGAGGCGATTCAAAATGATATGAAAAGTAGACGAAATTTTGGACGTCTTAGGCAGAACATGCGATCGCAGGTTGCCTTTATGCGATCGGATGGGGGCTTTTTTCGATCACAGGTTAGGTCGCAGCATGGATTCGAGGTTCTTTTGTGCCCAAAATTCATCCGGGAGTGAAAACTCAATACCGGCGATCGCAGGTTGTGTACATGCGATCGCAGGTTGGCTAAAAAGTGTCAAAATAGCATCCTACTTCATTAAAAAGGCATGAGACGCGTTTTCTTCAAAACCTGCGATCGCATGTTGTCTACATGCGATCGCATGTGCGTCGTTTTTGCTGTTGGACGTATAAATAGACCCTGATAGCATTCCAGTAACCTAAGTTGGAGATTCCAGAGGTACCAGACGACGAAAATATGATTTTGGGGGTGTTTTTTCTCCGATTTCAACGATTTCTGAAGATCTGAAGACTGTGGATCATCTCCTTCAAGTAGATTAGTAAGATTAGTTGTTTGATGTCTCTTTTCATTTGTTTTTATCAGATTTCAATCATGTCTGGCTAAAACCTAGTTTTTAGTTCTCCAAAGACAAGTACTTTTCATGTGATTGTTCATTAGATTTGGTTTTTAGTTTGTGTTTCTATCTGGATTCTTCAGTTTTGTTCTTAATGAATGTTTGATTTTGATTCTTGTTAGTCTGATCACCTAGCTAGGGTTTTATCATTCCAGTTAATCAGTTAATAGAATCCGTAATTATTATTTTTCAACTGGTAAAAGTAACAAGTAATAAATCGGTTCCATGTCTGAGATTTGAATTTATTATAAATTGTAAAAATCATATATTTACGCTTCCGAGCCTGTGAGAAGTATTGGATATTGCTGGGAATTTTACATAGATTATAATGCAACTTTTCTGATCTTAATTAAGAGCTTTTTTGATTAGACAGTAAAAAGTTAGGGTTAATTGAAGAGCTTGTTTTGGTTAACTAAATAAGGTAAAAGAGAAATTACGAGAGCTTGTTAGTTTTTCTCAGTACCAGCTTAGATAGAACGCATCTCAAATAATCAGATCTGGGTTAGTTGTATGATTAGGAAAGTCGCAGCAGAGCTGAAACTGTTTTTATTATTGATTTTCGTTTAATTTAATATCACTGCATTTTTAGTTTTTAGTTTATAATTAAAACCCCTTTTATATTCTGATTCTTGACTAGATGTGCCTGATGTACAAATGCATTGACTTTTAGGCTGTGTCCCTGAGGATTCGACCCTGCTTCCCTGTGCTATATTTTTAGTGCAACTAGCAGTGATAAATTTATTTGTTTAATATGTGCGCGACAGCGTGTTAACACTTAGTGAGTCCCCCCATCATACCACATACCATACAATCACATAGCATACATACTGCTTGGAAATTCTGGGGTGTCCGACCTACACGGTCCGACCATTCTGGGGTACTGACCTACCCGTGTCAAGCCATTCTGGGGTGCCGACCTACCCGTGTCAAGCCATTATGGGGTGTTAAGCTACCCTTCGGTCCTAACAACCGAACTCCTGGGACTAATTCACCCCTACTACTACTACCACATATATCATAACATAAATGTACTGCTAGGCATATATGGGGTGCCCGACCTACCCTTCGGTCCTAACAACCGAACTTGGGGACTAGTCCCCTCCTACTATCACTATCACATATAACATATCATGGTAGTACATAAACATACCAGGTAGTAGCAAACCAGACAATTATAACAGAGACAATCATCTCAATTAAAATCAAATACTAGTGGGTCGGCCTTGGTGCCTTAGACCCACTTCTACCGGAAGGTAACTCACATCACACTGCTGAAGACCCGTAGATACAATCCCAACTGCAGGATGACAGATTCTCGATATGTCAATATCAAACGTCACCTAATTGATAATTGGGTTCTAATACATGTCCATAAGTCGATGTTGGGGTAGAAGACTACTTTAGCCCTAGATTGGCTTGATTCAAGCCCAAGGCCCAATCCAAAGTCCCAAAAGTCAACTATAGGTCAAAGCCCAACACATGGCCCAATTTTCGAAATTGGGCCCAAAACTTTATAAGGTATTACCATAAGGCCCAACCATTTAGTCCAGTCCAACATTCAACATTCTAATGGCCTAATATCACATAATCATAAAGGCCCAAACTATGGCCTATCTATGACCCAATTTTCCAAATTGGGCCCAACTCCTTATATGGGCCTTACCTCAAAGCCCATTAATTATTCTAGTCCATTTGCTTGATCTTGGATGGCCTATTAATAACCTAATCATCAAGGCCCAATAGAAAGGCCCAACAATAAACCCAAGCGAAATTAGGGTTTCACATAAAATGACGATTAGGGTTAAGTGTTTCTCACTTAACCCATTAAGGACTTATTCCATTAAGTCCATCACTCTTCTAAATAAGTCATACAGTGTGATTGGGCATAATACACAATTCCATTCCATTGGCCCATGCGTGGGTCCTGATAAGTCCAAGCCCATAAATCTAATATCAGGGTTTTCTAAACCCTAATTAGGGTTTCCAACCCCATCTTAGCCCAATAGGCCCAATAGATAGGTCTTTTCATCAATTAGGGTTCATTAGACCCATTAGGGCTTCATCAAATGGCCTCAGCGCCCCCCCTCCGTCGGTCCTTACTCTTCTCCGGCAGTGGATGCGACAGCGGACTATGTGGCAGTCTTCAACCGATAGCGGCGGCTAGGGTTTGGCAGCATCTCCTTGATCTTGGCGGTTCCTCCCGAAAGCCACTACGCCGTTCACGTCTTCGCCGTCGACGGAGACGCCGGTGGGTCGAGCATAACAGGGAGATGGCGGTCGGACGTTGAAGATGGAGAGGGTAGCGGCTGGATAACATAGCTCTAGGGTTAGGGTTACGGGAGTGTTTTATACCCGGCTCCAACCAAACTCACTCCGATAATGGCAAGTATGGCCCGCCCTTCCAGAAATAATTTGGAAATAGCTCCCATAATTACCCATTACACCCCTGCTCCATTAATTCCTTTCATTTTAAGTCCAGCAGTTACCATTCAACCCCTCATTTACAAATTATTCTCAAATAAAGTCCATATGTTACCCTTTTAACCCCAGCCTTCAACACTCTTTACAAATTGAGTCCAAAATTTTCCATTTAACCCTCTAAACTTTCAATTATAACTTTTTAACCCCCAAAACTAACTCCTTGCTACACTATTTCACTTTTAGGGCTATTATTCATTTATTAATTCGTCTATTTATTTATTAAATAAACAAGGTGTTACATGGAGTGTGGTGTGGTGATTGCCCTAGGAAAACATAGGAAGAGATTTAGTGCTGGGAGCCTTGTCTTGTAGAGGATTATTTTCTTTGATAAGGAGTGACCTGGAGGATTCAAAGGAATCCTTGAGGAAAGTATGGATAGATGTGTAAGGTGGTATGGGTCCGTACTATTGGAAGCAGAGGATCCATACTCGGGTCAAGGAGAACTGCGATGAAACCAAGAAGCTTGTAGAGTATGAGACTCCTCGATATATATTGATGCGTATTTTGATGGGTTGTATGGTCTGTTTTCAGTTTGGTGACGCTTCGAGGTAGACCGGTTGGTGGTTCTGGTGCTGGTGAGGGCTCAGACTCAGGTTTTGGAGTCGGGCAGTTGGATGATCAGACGCAGGAGTTCATTTCTTCTGATATTACCCACATCATACTTGAGCAGACTATTATGATCTTGGGTACTGTCAAGGAGGGTATCATGAAGGTGTTGGAGGAACGCTTGGGCTATTTCCATTCTAAGATAGTGGCTTTGATTGGGACACGTTCATTGACCTTCAGGGAGTTTCGGGAATGTGGGGCTCCGGATTACTTTGGGGAGATGGACCCGGTTGCGAGTAGGCATTGGTTAACGGATGTCGCTAACGCCTTCCGCACTAGCAGTTGTCTCGATGGGGCAAAGGTTAGACTTCCTCTTTTTAAAGACATAGCTCGAGATTGGTGGGAGGAGGTTAGGCACTCCGTAGGTGATGAGGTTGTTGATTCGATGACATGGGATGATTTTACGACCATATTTTTAGCTGGGTTCACACCGGTGATTGAGGTGCAACAGCTGGCGAGGGAGTTCCAGGACCTTCGTCAGACTACTGAGATAATGGCGAAGATCACCGCGATGTTTTGTGAGAGGGAGTTATTGGTTCCTCGGTATGTGGCGCACCAGGAGATGAAGAAGGCGAGATACCATGAGATGTTGAGGATTGATATTTGGCAGTTTGTGAGCCAATCCAGTTGCAAGACACTGGACGATATGATTGCGAGAGCCAGAGAGAGGGAGATCGATCTTCAGATGGAGAGGAAGAGGAAGTCGGATCAGGCTTAGGTTTCAGGGGGGTCGAGAAAGAGGCCCAAGGTATTTGATTCTAACTCAAGAGGACAGTAGGGCTGGAGCCGCTGTGGCAAGTGCGGCAAGACGCATGATGGGGCGTGTAGGGTGGGTAGTTCTTGCTTCTTCAAGTGAGGTCGGACGGGGTCTGTTAGCATCGATTGTACTGCTACTACCACCACCACCACCCCAGTATCTGATCTGATTTGCTTCCATTGCAATCAGAGGGACCACAATAAGGCCAATTGTCCGAGTTTGGCAGCAGCGGGGCCAATGGTAGTACCCGCTCCAGCGACGCTCAGGATTATCGATGGCCGCCAGGGCAAGGCAGATGCGCCTACGGTGAAGAGCAGGGCTTTTCAGCTGATGGCCGAGGAGGCTTGCATAACACCTGATGTGGTTACGGGTATATATCTTTTCCCTATCTCTTTATTTATATTGCATTTCCTGCTTATATTTATGTGTTTTATTTTAGGATCGTTCCTTGTGAACAATATTTCTGCCTTGGTATTGTTTGATTCGGTGGAGCTGGATTGTCCTTTAGACGTCGAGATTGGAGATGATCGATCTGTACGGGTATTGAGGGTTCATCAGGGTTGTGTTCTTCAGATGTTCAAAAAGATACTACAAGCTACAAAAGACATTTCAATCATTGTTCCAAAAGCCATAAACCAAAGGCATAATTTTGGATTAGGTGTCTAAGCCCATAACTATAATTGGTATGTACTTGAATTGATAGCAGCACAGTCCTTTTGGGTTGCCCTCGACCTAGCAACTGGACAAGGAAATTATGAAGGGAGAGATATTAATTTATAAGATTAATAAATTAATATATATATATATATATATATATATATATATATATATATATATATATATATATATAAATGATTTATTAATATGTTAATGGATTAATATATTAATTAGAAATCATTATGTTTAATTAATTGTTAGCCAGAAATTAATCAGAATTGATTTTGGGGTTAAAAGAATTAATTATAAGGTACAGGGACTAGTTTGCAATTATCTAATAGTTGAGTGGAAGGCTCTAGAACCCCCTTGGAAGAGGGTGGACGAAATCTTTAGGGGAAACCCTAATAATTTCGTCCATAGGGGCTTGGATAAGGCCCTTGGGTTTGCTTAGGCCCTAAGCAAAGGATAACTAGGGTTTCCCTTAAACCCTAGATCCCTCAGCTATATAAGGAGCCTCCTGGTTCATGTTTTTGGTCACTCTTTCTTTTGAAGAAACCCTAAGGCCGAGATTTTGCATACTCCCTCTCCCCTCTCTCTTCTACTTTCCTTCTTGCTAGTTTGGGTGTGATTCCATTAGAGGCATTACACTTGTGGTGCTAAAGCTTCCAAGAAGATCAAGATCAAGATTAAGGGAATATCAATTGTTTGCTATAACAATTGAAAGGTATGTAAACCCTAAACCCTAGTTTGTTAATTTCGAAATTAGCCTCTCTCCTCTAGGGTTCTTGTTTTGCAATTCAAAGTTGTATGTTCAATAGTTAAAACATAGATCCAAAGTAGGTTGCATGTGAACTTAGGAATTGTTTTCTAGTTTATTTGTTTTACCTAAAACCCATCAGTGGTATCAGAGCCATTGTTGTTTTAAATTGAATTGCTACAATTGTTGAATTGCAAATTAGGGTTTATAGCTATTAAACCCTAAAGGCCAATCTTTCGATTTCTAGGGTTTTGGATCAAAGGGTTTTTTCGAAAACCCTAGCCTCCAAAGAACCCTAATCGAAATTAGGGTTAGGGTTTTGAAAACCTAGCCTCCTCCCTTATGAATTTCGAAATATGCTAAGAGGATAACTAGGGTTTCTTATTTTTGGATAATTGTTACTTAATTAGATTAATTGGATAATTATCCTTACCCTATTTTTCGAAATTAGATGGATAAGGATTAGGATTAAATTAATTGATTAATTTAATTAGATAATCCTTACAAGATTTAATAATTTGATTAATAGTTAATTAATAGATAAATATTAAATCTAGTTAATTGGTTTATTTAAATTTGAATTTAATAGCTTAAATTTCAAAATTTATATAAACCCTTGAAGTTTTAGAAGGTTTTAAAACACACCTTATATATATATTATAATTAAAAGTTTAATATTATATGTATAAGAATATGGTCAGTCAAATCACTAGTATGCCTCATTCACGAAGCTAATCTATAAGGGGGGTATAAGGAAACTGCCTATAAAATGGTAGTTGAATGGGTGTCCACTCTCACCCACCGCTTCCTTGATTAGTGGAGGGTCGTTAGCAGAACGGATTTGATAGGACAACTACTTCTCATTAAAAGTATAATCATATTAAAAGTACTAGAACATTATTTTTAAAATCCCAACTCTAGTTACTTTAAGAAAAATGTGAAAAGTATGCTAATCCATGAAATTGCACATTATGCTTTATTGGTCGTTAGTGGAGCGTGTGTGGTTAACCAGCACACTAAAGGGTACTAATAAAGAGTAGTAATGGGTATCTCATAATTGTCATTTTGATGGAGCGTGTGTGGTTTACCAGCACATCAATAGTTAATGATAAAGACAATGAGGTTACCAAGCTCATTTGCATGGTTATTCACATCTTGTTTGTGATCCTCGGCATCCCAGTCACAAATAGAAGAGCATAATCTGAGATTAAAACATGCCATTGAATAGTTTCAATGTATCTCAAAAGAATTAGGAATTTCACTTCGTTTGTTTCGTCTAATGGTGGAATTGGTGAATCGTCATTCACCTACCTTTATGAAATTTACACTTGGATCTCGGCATCCCATTTCTAAGTTGTGAATCTTCATAGTTGGATCCTAACCTTGACATTTTATCTTTGGGTTATTATATCGAGGTATCTTGAAATCTAACTAAAACTTTCTTTCTTTTCAGATGTCTACTCCTGGAAACACTTCTGCTTCATCCTCCTCCAACCAGAACTTCTCTTTGCTCAATATCTGCTCCAAAGTCGTTATGGATGGCTCAAACTATAACGATTGGATGCGCAACATCAAGATGGCTCTTCGTTTCGAGAACAAAGAATATGTTCTTGAAAAGGAGCTCAAAGAGCTTGATGAGAATGAAGCTACTCCTGAAGATCTTGCTGCCTACAAGAAACATTACGATGATGCTACCAAAGTGGCATGCATCATGGTGACAACTATGTCCCCAGAACTGCAGAGGTACTATGAGGACTACTGGCCTTTCGAGATGAACAAGGACCTTATGCAGAAGTACCATAAGCGAGCTCGTCAAGAAAAGTTCGAAGTAGTCAAGTCACTCATGGCTTGCAAGATGAAAGATGGGGAGTCGGTTGTGTCACATGTGCAAAGAATGCAACGCTACATAGAGCGTTTGGTCAAGCTCAATATTCACTTTGATGAGGAATTGGCCATTGACATGGTCTTGAACTCACTTCCTGAATGTTATGGTCAGTTTATTCTAACTTACCATTTGAACAATACTGAGCAGACCTTGGCCCAATTGCACAACTTGTTGCAGAAAGCTGAGGCAGGGATGAAGGGTAAAAGTATACCCTCCACACCTGCGAGTGCCCCTGTTTTGGCTATTGGACAGGGAAAGGGGAAAAAGAGGAAAGGTCCTCCCAAGCAAAACTGGAAGAGCAAGGCTCAAGCTGGGTCATCTAGTAATGGCCCAAAGGCTAAGCCCAATGGTTCCACTCCCCATGTTTCTGATCCAAAAGAGGCAGTTTGCTTTTACTGCAACCAAAAGGGGCATTGGAAGAGATCTTGCCCACAATATTTGCAAGATATCAAGGATGGCAAAGTGAAGCCATCTTCGGCAGGTATTTACACTATTTCTGCTAATAACTCATTATCTTCTCGTTCATGGGTCCTTGATACAGGATGTGGTTTTCATATCTGTTCTGATTTGCAGGGTCTAAAGGAAAGTGAGGAGATAGAGCGAGGAAGGATAAACCTGATCATGGGAAACAGAAAGTCTTCACCAGTAACCAAGATCGGAGTTTATCAGCTTCTGCTTAGTAATGATGTTAGATTAGATTTAATAAATTGTTGCTATTCGTCTGAGATGACGAGAAACATTATTTCATTTCATGCATTGTTCAGACAAGGTTTTACATATTCTTTTAATGATTTGAATGGTTCAATTTCTGTTTATAAGAATGGTGTTTTTATGTTTGAAGCTTTACCTTGTAATGGTGTGTATGAAACAGTGACTTGTGTTGATAGCCTAGGAAATAGTGTACTTAATATTGACTTGTCTAATAGAGTAGACAAGGCATGCTTGTGGCATTGTTGTCTTGGACACATCAACAAGAAACGCATAGCCCAACTCCAAAAGGATGGAGTGTTGGAATCATTTGACCTAAAGTCAGATGACATGTGTGAATCTTGTCTTTTGGGAAAGATGACAAAATCACCATTCACAGGGTCTTGTGAAAGAGGTGAAGGTCTGTTGGATCTCATACACACGGATGTGTGTGGGCCCTTCAGATCAACTACAAGAGATGCTAATCGATTCTATGTGACTTTCACTGACGATTATAGCAGATATGGATATATCTACTTGATCAAGCATAAGTCAGAAACTTTTGAAAAGTTCAAAGAGTTTAAGCATGAAGTCGAAAATCAATTGGGCAGAAAGATAAAGATACTTAGATCCAATAGAGGCAGGGAGTATCTTAGTATCGAGTTTAACGACTATCTGAAAGAATGTGGGATAGTCTCACAGTTGACTCCTCCTAGGACACCACAATTAAATGGTGTAGCTGAGAGGCGCAATCGAACCTTGTTAGACATGGTTCGTTCTATGATGAGTCGGGCTTCGCTTCCTATTCACTTCTGGGGGTATGCCTTAGAGACAGCCGCCCACATCCTCAATCTTGTCCCTACAAAGAAGGTTGCCAAAACACCTCATGAAATGTGGACAGGGAAAGTTCCCTCGTTAGCACATATTAAAGTCTGGGGTTGTGAAGCTTTCGTAAGACGAGAGACTCACGACAAGCTAGTAGCTAGAAGTGAGAAATGTGTTTTCATTGGTTACCCAAAGCAGTCTTTTGGATATTTGTTCTACAGGCCTAGTGAGAACGTGGTCTTTGTAGCACGAAGAGGAGTCTTTCTTGAAAGAGAGCTCATATTCAAAGAGGACAGTGGGAGCACTATTGACCTTGAAGAAATTCAAGAGTCAGCCAATGAAGGAACCTTAGATGACACTAGCACTCAACTAGAGGAAACAGTTCCTGTTGAACCAATCGATAACTCATTACCTCTTAGAAGATCCACTAGGGTGAGTGTGCCACCTGAGTTGTATGGTTTTCATATTACTTCAGATGGTGACACATTCATAAGTGACAGAACACTGGTAAACTTAGATGAACCAGTCACTTATAAGGAAGCAATGGCAGGCCCAGAGGCTTCCCAGTGGAAAGAGGCAATGGACAGCGAGATTAAGTCCATGTATGACAACCAAGTTTGGAATTTGGTTGACAGTGCACCAGGTCGTAAGACAGTTGGGTGCAAATGGATCTTCAAGAAGAAGACAGACATGGATGGAAATGTGCAAACATTCAAGGCTCGACTGGTTGCAAAAGGTTTCACTCAAACCCCAGGGGTTGACTATGATGAGACCTTCTCGCCAGTGGCTAAGATTAAATCTATTAGGATATTGCACGCCATAGCTGCCTTTCATGATTATGAAATCTGGCAGATGGATGTCAAAACTGCTTTCCTTAATGGGAAGTTGGCTGAAGATGTTTACATGAGTCAGCCAGAGGGTTTTGTTGATGCAAAATTCCCTAATAGAGTGTGCAAGCTTGTTTCAATCCATTTATGGATTGAAACAAGCATCTCGCAGTTGGAATCTTTGCTTCCATGAGAAAGTCAAAGAATTTGGTTTCTCTAGAAGTGAAGATGAGTTATGTGTGTATATCAAGGCTAGTGGGAGTATAGTAACTTTTCTGGTGTTGTATGTCGATGACATATTACTCATTGGTAACGACGTTCCAACCTTGAAAGAAGTTAAGTCTTGGCTTGGAAAGTGTTTTGCCATGAAAGACCTTGGAGAAGCTGCCTATATTCTTGGGATTAGAATATTAAGAGATAGAAAGAAGAGACTAATTGGACTTAGTCAGAGCACATACTTGGATAAGGTACTAAAGAGGTTTAGTATGGAAAATTCCAAGAAGGGAGAGCTACCTATCCAGAGCAATACCAAATTGAGTAAGACTCAATGCCCGAGTACAGATGTTGAAATAGATGACATGAGTCGTGTACCTTATGCTTCCACTGTCGGATCGATCATGTACGCTATGACATGTACTCGCCCTGATGTGGCATTTGCTTTGAGCATGGTCAGTCGCTATCAGGGAAACCCAGGTAGAGCTCATTGGATAGCAGTTAAGAATATACTCAAGTATTTGCGAAGGACAAAGGACTGGGTCCTTGTGCTTGGTGGCAGTGATACTTTGAGAGTAGATGGTTACAGTGATGCCAGCTTTCAGACGGATAGAGATAACTTCCGTTCTCAGTCGGGCTGGTGTTTTTACTGAATGGAGGAGCAGTTACTTGGAAGAGTTCCAAGCAAAATACGGTGGCTGATTCTACTTGTGAATCAGAGTATATAGCAGCAAGTGAAGCGTCGAAAGAAGCAGCTTGGTTGAGGAACTTCATCGGGGATCTCGGAGTTGTTCCAACCATCCAGGAGCCTATGGAACTGTTCTGCGATAATGAAGGAGCGGTTGCCTTGACAAAGGAACCGAGAGATCATGGTAAGACCAGACATATCGACAGAAAGTACCATTTCATCATACATAGAGTAGAAGAAGGCCATCTTATAGTAAAGAGGGTGTCATCTGAAGATAATCCAGCAGATCCTCTCACAAAGGATCTGAGTAGGGCTAAGCATATTCAGCATGCTCGGAGCATAGGACTGAAAGATGATATTAGTTTTAGTAGTTAGATTAGTTTTTGAAACTTGTAACAAAGTAAATGTAATTGACTTTTGGTGATTAAATAATAAAGTATTATTTATAAGTTTGGCTACTACCTTTTGTCAATTGTTTATTATTGTGTTTCATTTTTGCATGTTTTACTTCCTGAATAATGAGATTATTCAAACTCCACAGTCGCTCGTACTCTTGGAAGTAAGTAGTGAATTAAGACTGTCATGAATTGGATTGCAGATTGTCTAAGGATTGACATGGCAATAGAATTGCTGCAACGTTCATGAGTACTCAGAAATTGAGATTTGAGTATTGGATAAACCCTCGCTCAGAGTATTACTTCATGGAATTCATCACGAGTAATACTGAGACGATAATATCTTATAATCTTGAAACGAAGATATATGAGTTGTAATTTACAAGTCGGTTGTGCATTGGTGATACGAAAACGCATCAATAACTTGGTGTTATAAAACGTATTGTCATGCATAATTTGATGAGTAAAAGATACAAGCATATGAGTCAACGTTTATTCGTTCCTTTTGCCCTAACAGGAAAAGCGATATCTGTGGGCCCCTCGATGATTTGGTGTTGACTTATGTGCTGGGCCCAGCCAGGACTAAATTGATGTGTTCGATTAGAAGTCCTTCATCATCACAAATTAGGAATCGGGAAACATAGATTCTGGACAAAGAGATTGATTACATTCCATGTCTTTTGTCTGGGGATATCAAGCAGAACGAAGGGTTATATGATCACTTATCTTAGGACACATAACTGACTGGGTCAGAGTTCGGCAGCAGCTTTTTGGAAGCTACAATTTGCTGGTCAAATTTAGAAGGCATACTAGCAATTATAGTTACAGACTTATCCAAGTGGGAGACTGTTGGATTAGGTGTCTAAGCCCATAACTATAATTGGTATGTACTTGAATTGATAGCAGCACAGTCCTTTTGGGTTGCCCTCGACCTAGCAACTGGACAAGGAAATTATGAAGGGAGAGATATTAATTTATAAGATTAATAAATTAATATATATATATATATATATATATATATATATATATATATATATATATATATATATATATAAATGATTTATTAATATGTTAATGGATTAATATATTAATTAGAAATCATTATGTTTAATTAATTGTTAGCCAGAAATTAATCAGAATTGATTTTGGGGTTAAAAGAATTAATTATAAGGTACAGGGACTAGTTTGCAATTATCTAATAGTTGAGTGGAAGGCTCTAGAACCCCCTTGGAAGAGGGTGGACGAAATCTTTAGGGGAAACCCTAATAATTTCGTCCATAGGGGCTTGGATAAGGCCCTTGGGTTTGCTTAGGCCCTAAGCAAAGGATAACTAGGGTTTCCCTTAAACCCTAGATCCCTCAGCTATATAAGGAACCTCCTGGTTCATGTTTTTGGTCACTCTTTCTTTTGAAGAAACCCTAAGGCCGAGATTTTGCATACTCCCTCTCCCCTCTCTCTTCTACTTTCCTTCTTGCTAGTTTGGGTGTGATTCCATTAGAGGCATTACACTTTGTGGTGCTAAAGCTTCCAAGAAGATCAAGATCAAGATTAAGGGAATATCAATTGTTTGCTATAACAATTGAAAGGTATGTAAACCCTAAACCCTAGTTTGTTAATTTCGAAATTAGCCTCTCTCCTCTAGGGTTCTTGTTTTGCAATTCAAAGTTGTATGTTCAATAGTTAAAACATAGATCCAAAGTAGGTTGCATGTGAACTTAGGAATTGTTTTCTAGTTTATTTGTTTTACCTAAAACCCATCAAATACATCATAATTTATAAACCAAAAATCATAAAACATAAACCATGACACTTAGAATCAACCCCAAATCACAATCACCCAGACAAGTGTCACTGTCAGAATCAATGCTATTCCTCCCACGATAGCGCTAGTGATCATAGCTCTAATTGCCATCCTCCTAACAGTGTATGCATAACCACACATCGCATCCACCACCTCTGACATGTCAATAATGTTGTGATGATGATAAGCAATCCTATTACGGGCGTCGTGCAGGTCTCGGGCCATGGCTTCCATGCTGTATCGCTCCTGATAATTCATTTCGGTTGTGCACATATAAGGCATCCCTATGACTGGGGGTCAAGGCTGATTGGGCTCGGGACGCCCGTTTCTTGTTGCAGGAGGGACTGGCATGGGTTCTTGGCATTCGCGCGCTCTTTCTCGCTGTCCTCCTGCGATATAGTCCATAAAGGGGCGGCTGAGGTGTCGGCTGTCAAGAAGGGTCGAGTATCAACAGGGCTGAAGTCTCCTTAGTCGATGCCCGGCTGCTCACTTCGTCTCCAGTATCCGATCCCATAGATGAATCTTCGACCGGTTCAGTGCTCGAGTCGCGGTTGAATTTTGGACGTGCAGTGACGTAACCTGACTCATTTGCCGATCCAAGTGCTTGAGATCTAGTGTTTGACATGGCTAGGCTGTACACGGAAATCTTTAATGTTTAGACAAATTTTAGCATCCTAGTGAATTTTTGTTTTGTTTGATGTTTAAGATTAACCTAGGTTATTCATACCACTCACTGTAACCAATTACGGTCTTGCACTAGCTCTTCTTCAATTATACATAGTTGATCATGCTATGTATAATTAACGTCCACTAGTCCATTAACGAAATTTGTTATACTAAATGGAATGTTTTAATAACTCAACGGTTATAGTTTAGGTCTTCCCAAGGAAAAGGGAAGACAAGTGTTCTCTATTACCTTAGGCTCTTATTACCTTAGGCTCTGATACCAAATCTGTCACACTGCGCTAAAGCGAAAACATGAAGAGTGACAGGTTAAGGTCTCATCACAAAAGGTAAATAGGAGTACAAACCATAAACATTAAGCCTTTTAAGTTTACAGTGCGTACAAAACAATTACATTCAGTTTTCACAATACATAGTTTAATACATAACAAAAGTAACAACTTAAATCATATTGGCATTTTATTGATTCACCGACCGTTCCCTGAAAAACATGCAAAAACGAGGGTCAACTATAAAATAGCTGGTAAGTTCACATGTTTATAATACTACATTATTTCAACAAGAAAATATAGTTTGTTACACGACGATTTTGGGGCCTCCAACTCGTTGAGTTCCCATACAAAAATGAATAAATTGATTTAAATTACATACCAGGAACCGAGCGTTACACGAACCTTTTTAAAGTTGTCTTCAAGAATCTTTGAGATTTTGCATTCTCTCAACCGAGTCATGGTTGTAGGCCGACTCAAGGGTAGTCCACAATTCTCAAGCAGTCTAGAGACCTAAAATCTCTGCCATATCCTCTTCAATAAATTAGGAGAAGACTTGTTTTCAACCAAAATCGTCTTACATGGACGAGTGGAATCACCATTAATGTGTGAAAAAAGGTTTTGATATTTGAAAAGTGGGATGATTTGGTTTTTCCACAGAAGATAGTTCGATGAAGAGAGCTTAATAGTAAGCATGTGTAAGATAGTATTGAGAGCGAGGGGAGGTACTGCCATTAGCCATGGTGATTGCGAAAATAGGAGATGGAGCGGGTGGCTTAGAAAAGATGAATAGAAGAGGATCGGAATATGGTTGATACCATTTAAGAGTAATTATGATTAATCTCCAATGAATTTGTAGTGTATTGTATATTTATATTTATAATGAAGACACTATACATGCTAAGAGTAAATCAAATACAACAATATTCATAAAACTAGGAGTAGATAGATAATCTTTGTTCATGTAATCTTATCGTTACTAAAAGGTTCTTATAATCCAACCTTTGGAAATACAACATGCTTTGACTCAAAGTAGTCCCACATGCATGATCTAGTGGCCAATTACTTTGTTGGCTTTGGACAGGAGCACTAAATGAGCAACCCGACAATCTCGAAAAATATTTAACTCGATTTATACATTCTACAAATGGATCTAACATTCACTATCTTTCCTGCCTATTTATTCAGCTGACTTCCAGGATCATATACTTTACATTCACAGGTCTAAAAGAACTATTTGTTTGACTTTTAAGCGTCAAACTCTTTCGATTTCTTCTTGATAACATTGATTCAACACCAGCAAAATTTCTTCCATTGAGGGGCGTTCATCTTTTTTACCATGAAGACAGTTTAAAACAAGTTGAGCCAACTTGAATGCTCCTTTTGGAGGACAATCGTTATGTTGAAGTTGTGGGTCCATAATCATTCTAAGATTTACCTCATTTGCTAACAATGGCATAGCCCATTCCACCAAATTTTCCTTTCCGACAGGTCTCTCCTCATCATACACCATCATCCCGGTTAGTATTTCCAGCAGCACCACTCCAAAAGCATAGATCTCATTTTTCATCGTAAAATCTGTCAAAGTGGAGTTTGATGGGTTAGCCATTGGTGCATGCATCAATAAGTAAGGGGGCGTTTGGACGTTGGATTCTGTAAGATTTGGTAGGAATTGGAATTCAGTTGCATTTTAATCCTACATTTGGTATTCAAAGAATCCTTTGAGCAAGAGATTTCAACATTCCATCCTGAATCCATGGAATTCAATCGCCAGCATTTCCTCCTTGTTAGATAGAAGTACTCCAATATCTTTTTAACCCTCTAATTTCACAAGTAAAGGCATCTCCATATGTTTTCCCTCTTCTCGCTCACGAACACTAGGAATTCCATTCCATTTTCTGCCAACCAAATGTGTGACAGAATTCAATTCCTTTAGATTCGAAATCTTTTGACAAATTCCAATTCCTTCCAAAATATTCTACACACCAAACGCCCCTTCAAGTTTTTTAACCATAGGGCTAAGTTCATGGAAAAGATTTGGTTGGGATATCATTCAAATATATAATAAGAATATAAAAAATGTTTCACTTCTAATACCATCTGCAGGTGATAGTCCATGAAGACTAACAAATGTGTCTTCTTCCTGGAAAAGGCTCTCAAATCTATCTGCTCGGTAACGAAACCATTCAGGGGCAGCATAATATCGATCAATTTGGAATGAGTAAGAAACAAAAGAAAAATCCGAAAGCCGAGCATTAAAATCCTGAAAACAAGCATGAAAGGTATAGAAAAAGAAATTAAAACTGATGTGAGGCTAAGATGCAAAACTGATGCTGAGCATATTGAGGACTTAGCAGATTCCTTATGGATAAATGAGATTAAATATTTCTTTCTGGTTGGAAAATATTGTAAGTTTCTTGATTTCAGTGATTTTCTAACAATTTTGATTTTCTGAAATATGGCAATACAGCAATACCTGTTAAATTTAGTTCTTCCTTGTGAATTAATAAATTTCAAAAAGAATGCCTTGGATATGAATTAAATTCTTCTTTGTGAAACCTTAACACTCTTGTGTTATTTACTTTCATTCTACGTTAAAAATGCAAGCACATCAGCTGCAGAGTATATTACCGTATCCACCAATATGTGACTGGTTTTAAATTGGCTATATGCTGCCTGGTTCCTCTTATGTAAATATAACAGGCTTTCAGCTGCTCCTATTGCTATGTTCAATCGTGCAAGCCAAGAAAGTGAAGTTGTAGCTTGCTCTGCATATCAAGTAACCCAAGAAAAAGAAATTGTGATTTTCATTCTTTCATATATATTATTATGCTTCAACAACTCAAAAGCACGGTAATATTACCAACTGTCAATTTGACAATAAGGTTCATTACAATTAGAACTAGAAGAGATGCGTACCTCTGTAAAGATATTTATCCAAACTTTTGCCATGAATGAACTCATAAACACAAAACAGTTCTTCCTTGTTGCAGCAATATCCCAAGAGTTTTACAAACTTGGAATGATTGAAGTTTTTTAGTTTGATGACCTTCTGCATAGCCAAATTGGCTAAAAAATGTTAGAATGCATGAAAAATCTATGTTCATTCATTATGCTATGCGAAGTAAGTCCCACATCATCATTTCACATATTGGAAGAAGTACCTTCTGTGAGAGACTCACGATCTTCCTAACATATATCGGCAAACCAATGCCACATTTTGTTGGGGCATATGTCCTTTCATCGACCCATCCTTTGTAAATGGATTCATTTAGAGTTGGGGAAAGCACCTCCTCCATGAAATCATTTGTTGCACTTGCCAATTCAGAATATGTGAATGTTCTAAAACTTCCATCCTTACTGCTTCCTATTGCAGTATCAACTTCGATTCGTATCAAGTCATGGTACCTGCTGAAATCGTATTTGCTTTCTATTGCATCATCAACTTTGCCCGTGAAAAGTGATCTTAGCTTGTAAATAAATCCTTCTTCACTATCATCAGAATTGGCAATTTCCGTTTCTTGTGAAAGAATAGACTCGAGCTTGACCACAACCTCGGCCATGGCAGGGCGTTGTTTTGGTTCAGTGTGTAAACAGTAGCGTGCTATCCTTGCAAACTCCTTCATGCATTTTCTGGAGATTTGTCCGACTAATCTCCGGTCAATAATTTGATTGAGTTTTCCCGCTTTGATTTTCTTTTGAGCCCAACCTGCCAAACCCCATTGGTCTTCATCAAGGGTTGAATCTACCGCTTTTTTCCGAGACAATACTTCAAACAGTACCACCCCAAAAGCGTAAACATCTGATTTTCATGTCAATTTTCCAGTATAGAAGTAGCACGGATCCATATACCCAAATGTCCCTTTGACAGCCGTGCTCACATGAGTTCTATCCATTAAACCAACTTTAGCCAATCCGAAGTCTGAAACTTTAGCAACAAAGTTTGCATCCAACAAAATATTAGAAGTTTTCACATCACGATGTATGACTCCATGCTGAGCTGATGTACCCCTGTGAAGGTAGTCTAGACCCTGAGCTGCTCCTACACATATCTTCAGTAGTTGTAACCAGGATAAAGAGGAATTGGGTTTGCGAAGATAATCTTCAAGTGTCCCATTAGGCATGAACTCATAAACGAGAACCATCTCTCTTTCATCATTGCAATAACCAATTAAAGACAGAAGATTACCATGTCGCAGCATAGAAAGGACCTTGACTTCCGACTCAAATTCATGGGCTCCTTGATTGGACATGGAGTGCAATCGTTTGACTGCAACTTCGCTCATGGACCCGATGTTGGAACATTTATACACCTTACCGAATCCTCCCCGGCCAATGACTAAAGCCTCGTCGAAGTTTTGGGTCGCCGATTGAATTTCAGCAACAGTAAAACGTTGACATGTCTGGTCTGGGAATATGAAAGAGGATTCGGTATCTTTGATAGGTGTGGGTAGCATCGTCGTTTAGCTTCTCCTGATTGGACCTTTGATTCTTCACAATATCTCTTGTATCCAGAAATGAGCTTCAGAATTGCGGCAGTGAACGGGATGATTTCATCTGGTTCTTGTGCCGGTCGTTATTGTGCTGCTAGCGGGTGTCCGTTGACTATTGACTTTGTTGGCCTTCACCAAATTTCTTTATTTTATTTTATTTTATTTTATTTTATTTTATTTTTGCAAATGGTAAGATAAACAAGATATTTGTAGATTGCCAAAAGTTACATAACTTTTTGGCAAAACTGGTCCCTTTAGATTGCCAAAACTGGCTTGTTGAGGCCAACAATGAAAACCTCTATGCACTTGGTCCCTATGGTTTGTAAACGTTGCACGCATGGTCCCTTTGCTTGATTCTATCTAATTTTAGGCGTTAGTTGAGCCCACAAGCCTTCACACAGGTGTACTTTGTAGTACACTAATGTTGTTAGTAATACCACCTGATATTAGCTTGGTTCCCAAGGTATGAATTAAATACAGAAGAAGAAAAAACAAGAACAAATGAATTACTTGTTAACCTTGAAATTATTACTGAAATCTCAATATAGATTTACTTAAACATAGTCCTATTTATACTAAACTAAAAGACTTTGACTCTAATACAAAGACTTGGAAATAAAGCTAAAAACACAAAACTTTCATAAAATATCCCTAAATATAAAAACTGCTTTTGAATCATTTGATTAAACTGATTAATCCAACAATCACCCCTTAATCGGTTTGGTCGTACTGCTCGTTCATAACAATGTTTAATCACCTTCTTTTCGAACCATCTCGATTCTCGACCATTCCCGGACACCCGACTTTCACCTCGGTCACATCCAAAGTCTTCTCTCAATCCCTTTGATTGTTGACAACACATGTGACATATACCATGTCATCCTGTTAGACAAGTTCATTACCATCTCAACTTTTACCGGATCAACGACCTCTTCCTTGGCCACATCCAAAGCCATCCGATTTGAACTCCAATGCCATAATGTTCATACCGTGTAGTTTCTCCAATCTCTTCCTTTGTTTCGATCACCGTTCTTTGATGGGTCCTTCCCGCCCGCTTTTCGCACCTATGTCGGTATCCCCTTATCACAAACAAACTGATCAAGAACTATTCAAACCTGAGAGCAGCACCCCTTGTTGAAAACGTCTCGTAACAAACCATTCTTTGATCATAACTAACAGCCACAGACTGCCTGTGTTTATCACCGGTAACCTCTCTCATCACGTACGGTGCTCCCCGTCTCCACAGGACAAAGGTCGACTAAAAAACACTATACCGTTTTCTTCTTATGCTGTAAAAGGGTCTCAAAATAGCCCCTACTGTCATGAACCTTCTTGTTCGATCAAACCATGAGTTTGTTGCACCCCGCATAAATAAACCTCTGCCAAACACCCCACTTCACCTATAGTGGCAACCCAACACCCGAAGGCTCCTCTCCTTCGAAAGTCGACTCTTAAAACGGCACCGTCTTCACCTCGCTCTAATACCAGGTGTTAGTAATACCACCTGATATTACCTTGTTTCCCAAGGTATGAATTAAATACAGAATAAGAAAAACCAAGAACCGATGAATTACTTGTTAACCTTGAAATTATTACTGGAAATCTCAATATAACTTTACTTAAACATAGCCCTATTTATACTAAACTAAAAGACTTTGACTCTAATACAAATACTTGTAAAAAAAGCTAAAAACACAAAACTTTCCTAAAATACACCTAGATATAAAAACTACTTTTGAATCATTTGACTAAACCGATTAATCCAACAAATGCTACACCTCTTTATTAAAGCTTCTTCCCTAATTTAACAATTTCCTCCGTGCCTCTTCTTTCCCATCTCTCTCACGATAAACATAAGAAATGCTATTATGTTCTCGTGGAAATCTTGTTATTGTTGTCACGTCGTTGAAAAATTTAAATTATGTAAGGAAGTTCTCATCATCCGGCACTACCATGAAATTTTGGTGGCCTTGTGTGAAAATCAAACTGAGGTTATATATATATATATATATATATATATATATATATATATATATATATAGTTAACGTTATTACATAAATTACCTACCGTTAAATTCAAAACATAAAGTTAATAACAAATATTTTGTAAATTTCGTACTAAGCACCATATGTGAGTCTTCAATCATTAATAATAAATTAAAATTACTACAACCAACTTTCCAAAAGAATATAAAAAGTAGCACATTACTTTTTTGAGACATCAAGTCTTCTTTCATTTTGATAAGAAAATTCATATATTATACTTTAATAATCAATATTTTCCATAAAAACGTTCTCAATCGAAATCTAATCCAAAATGTTTAATCTCCCTTGATACATGGTAGATCGTAAATAAGATTTTTAAGTTTTAATGGGAATAATCAACAATATTATGTACGTTAAACACGAAACTGAATAAGTGAAATTTAATATTGTGTTAGTTGTATTATATAACAATTCCAGTTTGTTGAATAAATCATCACCACTGATGTTTGACATATGGCAATTCTTTAGCCTCCTTTTAACATTTGCGCTACTTGCCTTTAGTTCATAAGTATTTGAATACTTCAACTTCTCTATTATGAATATGAACCCAAAAATGTATGCACACTACTTGCCTTTGATTGTTGTGATGGAGATGAGGAAAGAATGTTGATGACAGTTATAGAAACACCTCAACATAATGGAATAGCCGAGAGGATGAAAAAAGCATTGAATGAGAGGGAAAAACATGAGATTGTGTTTATGTCTACCAAAGATCTATAGGTAGATTCAGACAACACAACAACATACTTAATCAATCGTGGACCCTCAGTCCCCATAGAATTCAAGATTCAAAGGAGGAATACTTGGTCGAGAGATATTTTTGACACACTTTGTAACATCCTGATGTCAAGGTAATTTCAATTTCAACCCTATGTTTGATTAATATTGTATTTTTGAGCCTTGTGTTGAGGAAGGTTGCTAGATTGGGCCAAAGTGACAATATGGTAATTTTTCCCAAGTTAAGTACGTTGAGCGTACGTTGTGTACGCTGGGCGTACACCTTGTACGCGGGGCATACATGAAGAAATGGAAAATCGTAATATTTAAGGATTGGTCCATATATAAACCTCATTATAGCCTGATGTCTCATTTTCTTCATCATCCCCTCTGTGAAAATTTTTCCTAAGCAAACCCTAAGTGAGAAGAGTGCATCTTGAAGCCATTGGAGTGTTTTGGAGGTGTTTTTGAAGAAGAGGAAGGTGGTGAGAAGATCTTGGCGCTTGGAAGCATCTTGGATCTGAGATCACCTTCTTCTTAGCAACCTCCAGGAGGTAAAAAAAAGTTCACATCTTGATCACTCCATCTTGTAGATCAATATATTTATCTCTTTAAGACACTTTTGTCCCAAAAATGGTGATTCTTGAGCATGGCATGTTCTTGACCCATTAAGTTGTCCTTTTAGACCTTAGAAAGGGTCTTAAGTTATAAAATGTGGTCTTGATGGTTAGTTTTGCTCCATGCATGCTATAGAGGGTCTTAATGCATTAAGATGTCGAGGCTTTGTGTTTTAAGCACTAATTGGACATGCTAAGTCATAAAGTTGGAAAACTTACAACTCATGATGATATTTTAGCCTTAGATATGACTTTGGACATGAAGATGTGGTGTATTAAGCTCTTAATGGAAAAAGGGCTGAATAGGGCGTGTACGTTGGGCGTACCAAGTGGTACGCTGTGCATACGCGGTCAGCGCCCCGTAGGCTAGTCAAACACTGAGTACGCCCCGCGTACAGAAGAGTACGCCCATCATACTCGGATGAGTCGACTCGGTCGGGTTGACTCAGCTAGGGGTTGACTTTGAGTTTGACTTTGAGCAAGGTTGACCAAGTTTGACGTAAGGGTATTTTTGGTATTTTGGATTGTGTTTGAGAATTGGTCCTTCGGTTGGATAGGTGACGGTTAGAGCTGAGATTCGGAGTCGGGACCTCATAAGTTATTGTTCAGATTGACAGGTGATTCTTCCTCACTTTACTTGTGGGTCGAAGGCACCAAGGCCGACCCATTGGATTGAATATCCTGTTATATGGCAATATGTTATTATGTGGTAGAGACCTGTTAGATCAGTATCCTGGTATATAGGATATTAGCATGGGGGTGATCTGTAGATCTGCTTGTTGTCTATTTACTGGTTATATGTTTATCTGTTATGTGTATTTCGAGATGTGATAGTTGGTTGAGCTAAGGCGTTCCTGCATTGTGCTGAAGGCCACGATACCCGCGGCGCTCTAGATAGGCTTTAGGCCTACGAGGCAGTCAAGTTGAAGGCCTGACGAGCGGTCCGGATTGGCTGTAGGCCCTGCGAGGCGGTCCAGTCATGCTGAAGGCTTGGGAGCGGTCCATATAGGCTATAGGCACAGCAATGTGGTCCAGTCATGTTGAAGGCTCATTTATGCATGCTGTTGTTTGTTGTGTTTATGTGGTGGTACTTTGGGGGGACTCACTAAGCTTTGGCTTACGATTTTAGTTTATTGTTTTAGGTACTTCTGATGATCACGAAAGGCGAAGGTGCAACCGTATACATCCTCCTGATTTATGGTCGTATGATTTTGGGATACTCTGATATTGTTAAACACTTTTTAAACAATGATTTTGTAACATTTTTATGATTATGGTTTATTTTGAAAAGTTTAAAATTGTTGTGACTTTTGATGTAACATCCCAAAAATACAGGCCAAAAATTTCATTTTAATTAAGTTATTACATAAAACCATTAGTAAAAAAACATTCATAATAATGTCTCATGTCAAAACCAAAGTGTCAGTAATCAAAACATAGTATCATAAACCATATCAGAGTGTAATCCCAAGGATCTCATGTCTCATAGCATAATCACATATCTCATAGCATCCCAACACAATAAGCATCCCAACACAATAAGCATATCAAATAGTGACAACCATATAATTATCACAAAGACAATCATCTCAAACATAATCACCTACTAGTGGGTCGGCATTGGTGCCTTAGACCCACCCCTACTGGAAGGTAACTCACCTCACAATGCTGAAGTCCCGTAGACACAATCCCAACTACTGGATGACAGATTCCTGAACTGTCAATATCAAAACATCGCCAAATTAATAATTGGGTCCCAACATATAACCACAAGTTCTTTGAGTAACAGGCTACATTACCCCATCTTGGCTTGATTCAAGCCCAAGGCCCAATCCAACAGCCCAAAAGTCAAACTAGGAATCAAAGCCCAACATATGGCCAAAATTTCCAAATTGGGCCCAAACCTTTACATGGTCATAATTAAGGCCCAACTACTTAGTCCAGTCCAAACATTTGGCATTTCTAATGGCCCAATATCATATAATCATCAAGGCCCAAACTATGGCCCATCTACGGCCCAATTTTCCAAACTGGGCCCACACCTTCATATGGGCCTTACCCTAAGCCCATCAACATATTCTAGTCCATATGATTATTCTTGGATAGCCCATTATTGGCCCAAACACAAAAGCCCAATAGAAAGGCCCAACAACAACCCAAGTGAAATTAGGGTTTCATATAAAATGATGATTAGGGTTAAGTGTCCTTACTTAACCCATTAAGGACTTAATCCATTAAGTCCCACATGGCCTTAGGTTAATTTGCAATGATTATTAATTAATATTTTAAGTTCATTAAATAATTCCGATGCGATCCAGATAAGTGCAAGCCCATAATCCCAAAAATAGGGTTTTCTAAACCCTAATTAGGGTTTTCAACCCATCATAGCCCAATAGGCCCAAAATCAAGTCCTTAAGCCCATTAGGGTTTCACTAATCGGGCACCACCCACTACCACCTCGGGTAGTGGTGGTCAACGGTGGCACACGGCGACGGCCACCACCTCACGGTGGTGGTTAGGGTTTCTAGTCCAATCGAGTCCAAGCATCCCAAACGATATCCAAACACAAATAAGCACACCGCCACCCAACGCGGCGGCCGGTGGCGACAGCCACCAACCTACGGTGGCAGTTTTGAGTTTCATTTCCATTATTCCCTTTTTTTACATCATACAATGCAACTTCTCAAATAATATACACACACACTAAAAATAAACACACACACAACCACCTTGAAATGGCGGCTGAAAGCCATTTCCGACGGCAACCATGGCACTCGTGACGTCGAACACCTCGAGAAGGACAGAAATGCGAGACGAGGTGGTCTAACTGAGAGATTCTGGCTGTTCGCGACCTGCTCTTCTTCGTTCACAGCTCACACTCCGATCTCGGGGGGGGGGGGGGGGGGTTTCTCCGGCCATTTCCAACATTACAGGCGGCATCAGGTGGCTACGAATTGCTTCCCATTGTTTCCGACAAAACTACGCTCCATTGCCGGTCTCCGTCTCTAGCAACAACAGGAACGACGACAACGGGGCTTGACTCGATGGGTTGCATCCTCCACACGGTGGTGCATAGTGACTATGGAAGAGATGGTGGTGGCAGGAGGAGAAGGAGGGTGGAGAGGGTGGCGGCTGAACATTGGTTAGGTTTAGGGTTACGAATGACAATGAAAGAGTTAAATACCGTGCCTTATCAAACTTCCTTCCATAATGGCAGGAATGGCCCCTCTCCATAACAATTTCTTTCAACTTAGGTCTAAAACTTACCAATTAGCCCCTTAGTCCCAAATTCTCTTCAAATGAAGTCCCAGAAGTTATCATTTAGTCACTGCCTTCATAAATACTTACAAAATCAATCTGAAACTTAAATTTTAACCCCCAACTTCTAAAATAGTAGCAATTAACCCCTCGAGACCAACCCTGGATATATAATTATCGATTTTAGGGCTACTATGCGTTTATTTATTTATTTAATAAACGGGGTGTTACAACTCTCCCCCACTTAAATTAGATTTCGTCCTCGAAATCATTCCTTACCATTCCTTACACGCCTAACCACTCTAGTAATATGGTCACCATCCTGGGCACACCCTAGCCTTCCCAGGGTAGCCGTGACCAATCTTCGCAAAGCCCCAAAATCTATTGGATTAGTGTCTAAGTCCATAACTATAATTGGTATGTACTTGACCCGACTCGGCATGGTCCATTTGGGTTGCATGGCATCAGAACATTTGGATAGACCGTTTGTGAGAAGAGGACATTTGTGACATATTAATATAATATAAGTTCTAATATATTAATATGAAATCATGTTATTTAATTAGTATTGATCAAGAATTAATTTGGAATTAATTTAGTGATCAAAAGAGACTAATTAAATATATGGGGATTGATTGTGTAAATCATTCATTCTTATATATGTGGGCTTATGATCCAAGATTTCTTTTGTTGGGTTTAACCCATGTGGTGACCCATGGATACTCCATGGAGGTTAAAACCCATGGAGCATAAGGGATGGGTAAAGACATGGGTTACATGGTGTAACCCTAATGTACACACTATATAAGGACCCCTTTGGCTCAAGAAATTGGCACTAGTGATACATATTTGAGGGCTAGCCGATTTGAGCATGGAGTGTCTTCTCCTCATGGTTATTCCATGTGATGGTGATGTTGTGTGAACCATTTGAGGTGTCACATTTGGGGCACTAGGCTCTCAAGCTTCATGGAGTCAAGCTACATCAACAAGGTATGTATTCTATCCATTTTATTACCCAAGTATCAAAAGATTGTATGCTAGTTAGGGTAATACCTTGGAATATTCATATTTGCATGTATAATAGAGAAAATATAGATCCAAGGTATTTAGGGTTGCATGTACACTTATGAGTGTTAGAATGCTCATAACCCAACAGTGGTATCAGAGCCTAGGGCTGTTTTCAATTATACTTGATGCAACTTATATTTCAAGGCTGAGAATCTGTCCAGACAGAAAACTCGACGAGTTCTGGCCATAAACTCGACGAGTTCATGTGTTAAGGCATGAACTCGACGAGTTTCCTATAAGAACTCGACGAGTTTGTGTTCCAGTTTGCATATCTTCGACTGTTTTGGCTGGAATTGGACTAGGAACATTACCCTAAGCTGTTTTTCAACTTGTAAACCTGTTTTGATGTGGTAATGTTCATGCTAATCCAATTTCAAAGATAATTATCAATAGATTCATGTTTTGTATTAGTTTAATGATTAGGCTAATTACATGAAAAAAGTTTGAATGAATTATCTTGTTCTTATGAGTTGCTTAGATTAATAGGAATGTTATGTGAAATTATTGTTTTCAATCCAAATTAATCTAAGAGTTGATTCTAAAATGTGTTTTTGTAACTTGTCCTCAAGTTAGATGAAAAGTCACATTTAAGATTCATAAAACTCATAAATATTTCCATAGGTTATGAATAAAGAAAAGTCACATTCTTTAATGGTTTAAAGTCTTCCATAACTTGTCCTCAAGTTATGGAACTTGAAGAGTTTGTTGAATTAAAACTACTTTAAACACATAAGTTATTGAATTGAATAGTTTCAAAACTTGCCCTCAAGTTTTGGAATTTAAAAATTATTTCGCTTATGAATACTTTAACCAAGTTAAGCCCTTAGAATTTTAAAAGTTAAAATTCAATACTTATACTTTATAGTATTATAAGTTAATAATATATATATATATATATATATATATATATATATATATATATATATATATATATATATATATATATATATATATATATATATATAAGAGCAAGTTAGTTTTACCGTTAGTAGGCCTCATTCACGAAGCCGGTCTATAAGGGGGGTATAAGGTTGCTTCTTATAAAATGGAAGCTTAATGGGTGTCCACTCTCACCCACCGCTTCCTTGACTGGTGGAGGGTCGTTAGCCGAACGGGTAGGACAAGGACTATAATTCTCCCTTCATTAAAAGTATTAATGATAAATACTAAGTAACTAAACTTTTATAAATTCCCAATCTTAGTTACTTAGGAAATGTGAATAAGGTGCTAACCCATGAAATTACACTTTGCACTTTGCTTAAGTCGGTTAGTGGAGCGCGTGTGGTTAACCGGCACACTAGCTTGATTTAACAAGGTAGGCAAAGGGTTTCTTAAAATTTATCATAGGTCGGTGGAGCGTGTGTGGCTAACCGGCACATCGGTTGGGTGATAAACATTTAAGAGTACCAAGTAATTTGCATGGTTACTTCACACCTTGTTTTGTGATCCTCGGCATCCCAATCACAAAACCTGAAGGGCACACTCGAGATTGAAACATGCCATTGAACAGTTCAGTGAAACTCAAAAAGATCTAGGAGTTTCAAATCCAATTAAAAACCTAATAATTTATTCCAGTTTTATGGTGGAAATTGGTGAATCGTCATTCACCTACCTTCAAATATTCTATAGCTTGGATTACGGCATCCCTCTTCCAAGTTATAAAATATCGTGTTGGGTCTTAGCCTTAATATTTCGTATTGGGTGTTATATTAAGGACTTTAAATGAACTATCTTGAATATCTCTCAAAAGATGTCTAGTTCAGACATCTATGATCTTCCCAAATCTCTTGGAACTTCACTTCCTCCACCTCCTCCAATTATTCTCCCTAACGCACAAGTTCAAGGTCACTCAAGCCCTATTGGCAAGCAAGGTCTATGTGTGATCGCATCTTGGAGATGAAGTCACATATTGACAAGCCGGGAGAGTTGGGTGTCAAAGTCTTAAGAAAGTTGAATGTTTAATCACTTTCTAAGTCACATAGTGAGTTCCTTTGGGACTACTATGAAATAGACTATGATATAACCCTTAATGATCTTATCTATTTGCTTGGTGCTGCTGAATCAGAAATGATTTGAGAACTAGAAAAGAAAATTTGATTAGAAGATCAACTTTCCAAACCTTCAATGGACATTGACAATGGTTGCATTGGATACCCAGTAAAAGCTTTCTCTTCCCAATGGAAAGGGATCGGCCATAGTCAACTCGGTTGACCAAATGGTAAAGAGAAAGTCTAAGTCTGTGATAGTCCAGTGTACCATTTCCATAGAGTCCATATGTTTATATTGCCAAAGGGAGGGGCATTGGTTACAAAACTTCCTATTTACCTGAAGGATCATAGGGTTGATGAAGTCAAGATGTTTGATTCTACTTCAGGTGAAGTCCACTATCTAACTTTGTTAAGTTTCTATTCTCAGATTCTCCTTACATGATGTGACTGGGTCACATGTTGTTGTTTTAAGAATCAAAGAAAAGTGAAGAAACTTAAAGGAAGTATATGCTGATTCTGATCGCGAAGATGGATTTCGATCGCATGGTTCGGTGATCAGAATTTTTTGAGCTGTTGCTTAGGACTTATGATATATTGCTTAGGAATACATAACAACAAGTTTTTCATATGCATTTGCACTGTAAGGATAAGTTTTTTCCGCAAAGTTTTGAAATAAAAGAAAAAGGTTTTAATTTTGTATTTATTTTAAATATCCTTACAAGTGGCATTTGTGAAAAATGGTTGTTTATATGATTCTATTGATAGCAATATTGGAAAAATGGAATTTGATTCTTTCGTGTGTGGTAGTGTCTAAATTTACCAAACAAGGAAAGATTCTCATCACCCAAGGTTTCAGTTGGATAGAAACTTGGAAATCATGCAAGTTGTATAGTATGATGAATGAGAATTTTCATCTTTGGAAAATTAAGATTAATTCCTTTTTCACATGTATATGTGAGTCAAGTGAAGGACTAAGGGATCGAGTACACATTCTGGTGCACCGGTCAAGTCCACCACAAAAGATCTATAAGACTATTCGTCATTATTTACTAAAGTTTAGTAAATATGGTTATACTTACAAGTTTAAGTATAATTCTGAAACATTGGAAAAGTTTCGATGTATGGCAGAACGAATGAGAATAATCAAATTAGGCAGAAAGATAAAAGTTTCTCAAATCTGAAGAGATGGGAGAGTGCTTTAGTATAATGTTTTGTGATCATCTTAATGATTTAGAAATCATGTCACAATTAGTCCCCTAAGGACATCTTAGTGCATTCTTATGACTAAGAAGAGGAATCTTGAATTGTTGGAATGGTTAAATCAAGAAGATGAGTCATTCTTTGTTCCAAAAGAAGTCTTAGAGTCATACTCCAAGACTGTAAGTTGAGTTATATATCTTAAAGAAAGGTTTATAACACTTGTCAAATGTAAAAGTAAAAGTGTCCTACTCTTGTACATTTGAAATTGGTAAGTTGTGATGTTTTGGATAAAACAAAGACCAACTTAGGCCAATTGTGTGAAGTATTTGTCTTGATAAAGAATCCGCACTATCTCTTAAATATTTGACAAGATAGTCTTATATGTCAAGAGGACAGTGGGAGTCGTAAAGATCCTGAAAGATTTCAAGAGTCTAATCAAGAATAAAAAAAACATGTAGTTTATCACTAGCACACGACGTGAGGTTTATAACCTATCGTGTTGACATATTTCTGTTTCTATGCCCATTCCAGTTAAAGTTGGCTTTGCATATGAGTTCTGAGAGTTCTCAATTGATTTCATAACAACTTGGAAGCAATGGCAGGCCCTTGTGCTGCCAGGTGGCAAGAAGTTAAGACTACACAAGTCCAGTCCATATGAGTTTGGATTTGTCACTAACCTTGTCTTGAGATTATGGTTTTGACAAATTCACATGGATAGGAACACATACACCATAAAATCTAAGTGTCATAAGGTTTCTCTTCGATTCATGAAAATGATGGTAAGGAAACGCTTTCACTGAGTAGACATTTAGCAGAAAGCAATTGTGATATTTGCATTCTCAAAGTCGTTAGTGGAGCGTGTGTGGTTAACCGGCACACTAACATGGACTTGTGAGAAATGGAAAAGGTCTAAACAATTAAGACTATGATTACGGCATCCCTTTTCATAGTTCTAAAATTGTTTAGACACATATATGTGTGCTATCTGAAGAAAGGTGTATGATTTTGATAAAGTTTTATCAAAGCAATCTCGTATCAGAAATCTGAACTTTGGTAAGAAAGTCAATAAAGTATTGATTTCTAGAAGTCTGTGACAACTCAAAATTTTTAAATCTTATATAGTAATCAATTCAATCAACGTTAGACCCATTTTGCTATCTTTTGGCATTGTTTGGAGTCTATTTGGGTGTTCTAAGCATTGTACATTCAAGGATCGAGTGTTAGGAAGTGTTTGCTTGAGTTATAAGTATAAAAATCAAGCTATAAACCCTTCATGTGGAGTTTTTGGCCACCACATATGAGTTTTCGGTCAAAACTCATGTGGACCGAAAACTCATCCCATAAGCATGAGTATTCCTCATTTTATTCATTATTCTAAATTCCAAGTCAAGAAAACTTCCATTCTCTCTCAAGTATCATAAGATCTTCTTGCAAATTCTCGAAAATGTAAGTGTTTCTTTCCCCTTGTTTTGTTATTAGATCTTCCTAACTAGTAACACCCTTCGATTTCATCCATTAACTTCATCTTTTGGGTTTGATCTTCAAGAACACCAAGAACACATACTAGTGTTTTGGTCCAAAATCAACTCTATTAGCCTCTAAATCATAAGTATTACTTCCCTATACTTGTTATCTAGTTGAAACTCTTGATTTAGGGCCTTGAAATCACCATTTATCCAAGAACAAAAGGTGTTTTCGGTCTAGTACATCTCCTTAGACCGAAAACCCATATGAAGGGTGCAATATGACTTTAAACCTTTCCTAAAGCTTAGTCATGAATCTAGAACACTTCATTGATTGTTGAAAGCCCTTGGAAATCACCTTATGCATCAAAGACCATGGGTTTTCGGTCAAAACCATTTGGACCGAAAACCATATGGACCGACAACCATATGGACCGAAAACCACAAGAACCGAAAACTCCAAGAAACATACCACTTGGACCAAAAACTCCTTTAAGTGGCTATACAACCCTTTTATGCAATCCTAAGTGATTGTAACACTTCCATTTAAGGATTTCTTAGTCCTTAAAGTGTTATCATTTACCTGATTAGTTGAGTAAACAGTAATTGTATTCATGTATGTGTCTTTATATGCTAAATAGGATCCGTGTGTGCTCAAGTCTTCACTTGACACTTAGCATCCTTTTTCCGATCTTACATTCGCATCACTCACTTCAGGTGAGTTCATACCCCTTAATCAACCTTTTAAATGATTTTAAATGCTTTTATGGAGGGGTGGGGATACAAGTTGAACTAATATAGTTATTATATCAATCACATGTGATTAATAACTATCAAACATATGGATTTTCTTACTTTTCAAACTGTATTATCAAACAAACTACTTCAAAATGTTTATCAAACACTTTTACATGTTAAACTCTTTATCAAACTTGTTTCTTTATGCCAAACTGCTTTCAAATAGTTTTATGAAATGACATCAAGTCATCAATATTTATTAAAACTCTTCAAAAGGTTTTACAAAACTTCTTTGTCTTTAAAACTAATATGTTTTGTTAAATGTGTATCTATGTAGATATAGTTATATAAGTAGGATTCAAAGGACTTAGGACTGATAACTCACCCTACCTCATGTTCCTTGTTTGGTTGTGGTCTTAGGGTATCGGTTGTTTGTCCGAAGGTCGTTTGAATCTTAGTTATATATTATGTATATGTATGTAGATACAAAACTTCCTTCTTTCAGTCCAATACCTTTGGGTAGCAAAGGTATACAAACATGTTCATTTATACAAACAACATTTCTAGTAAACTATAATAGGTATAGTTTAGGAACTTACAAATACTATTACTAGAACAATGAAACATACAAAGAGTCAGTTCATACACGAGTCAATACATACTATGATGAGAAACAAACGATAACATACAGAGAGAACATACATACATACTAGACAGAGAGAGAGAACATACAATACAGCTAGTACATACTATACATTAAACAAGAGAATATACTATTATGAGAAACAGAGAGAACATACATACATACTAGACAGAGAGAGAACATACAATACAGCTAGTACATACAATACATATACAAGAACACTACAACAGTTATGTGAGCCACGTAACGGGGCATGACATCACCTGCCATGTCTCGTTTTGTATCCAGAGTCTCCTAGAAGGAGAGCGTTGAATTTGTGTATAGATCTATACTGGATTGACTATCCTACACCGTGCTGCTAGCTATAGCGGGACTTGCAAGTCTATGGGTGCCAAATGTCATTTCTTCCGACGTCTTTCATCGTCTTGTTTTTAGTCGGTAGTATGGTACAGGCATATCACATGGTACTTTAGATAACAATTGGTTTAAGGTAGTTAGTACAGCAGTAGTTACTTAATACAACACTACAGTACTATTTTATTTCCCCATTGCATTCAGTTTGTGATCTTCTCACAATGAACAGTAATGTAAAAACTATATTTTTGGTTAATGATAGTCAGAATTGGGAAAATACATACTCTTACAAGAGATACACATACAAACATTTTCATACAAACATTTGATGCCTTGGTAGAAGGGTACTTTTAGTAGAAAACATAGGGTTTTCTAGGAGATTCAAACATTTACAAACATTTACAAACTTATACATCAAGTACTTACAAACACTTTCATAGAAACAATGACACTAAAATACTTATGATCTCACCAGCTTTAAAGCTGATAAACTCTTTGAAATAACTTGTATTCTCAGGTCACCAGTAGACAGGTACCGGTGCCAGGTTTTGAGAAGATGGAGCTCGGTCAAGACTCATCTTTTATTTTGATTTACATTTTTAGTGTCTTATACACTTCGCAGAACACACTTGTATTAAATTATATTCTTAATGCAATGGATGATGTTGTTGCTTGTTTACTACTATTCATTGTTGTGATACTATACATGACGTCCTCCACCCCCGAACGATTCCACCGTTTTGGTTTTGGGGTGTGACAAAGTCCAGCTAAGTTCTGAATACATGTCAAAGCTAGTGGGAGCATGATAATTATGGTAAGTATTGCAAGTTAGCAATGTTAATTATAGAAAACAAAAGTTTCAATTCTTAAAGTTGTAGGGGTTGGAAAAAGTTGTTTTGCTATAATTAAGGGAGAGAAAATTATACTTCATTTCAATTCTAAAAGCTTAGATCGAGGTTTTAATCGTCTTTAGTCAAGGATATATATATATATATATATATATATATATATATATATATATATATATATATATATATATATATATATATATATATATATCAATTTTATGTTGGAGTGGCTCAACATAAGGAAATTCTATATGTGGGTCCATTATTTGCATTTTAAAATTCGATTATGATTACGACATCCCTTTTCATAATCTGAATTATGAGAACTTGGCAAATGGACATAGAAATATTATAGCAAAAGACTGGTCTAGTATCATGTCTTTATGTGAGACATCATGAATCGTATCCCATATGCTTCTGATATAGGATCGATTGCATGTGCTATAATATTCACCCGTTCTAAATTTTCCAAATGCTTAAGGAATTAAGAAGGGAAAATTCTAGAAGTGGAAATGACTAAAATGATTAAGCAATTGTCGAGGACAATCTAAGGTTACCAAAGATTGGTTGCTCAGGGACAGTTGGAAGTACAGTGTTAATTTTGGAAGAACCATATTGACATATTCTGAAAAGAGGCAACTCTTGTTTAGAAGTGATAGACAAAATGGGAATATGGAAATGTTTCCACAGGTGGAAATTATTCAATCTGTGTAAGATTAGAAAAAAACTTAATGCAAGAAGGATATTTCCATGGAGTTGATCTCCATTGAAATACTCTGTAATGTCTGTTGACAAGTCTTTGTGACTTTGTGCATAATCATTACTAGAGAATCAATGCATATAAGTTTATAATCTAACAGATTTTGGTAAATGGCAGGATTTGGAATTCTTGCATTTGCGGTAACGTATTGGGATTGTGAAATGAGTATCATTGAAATTATATTCAATCGATCTATTTCACAAAGTAAAGATCATAGACAAACTTAGTGTGCATACTTGGTGTATGGCATAACTAATGTTTAGACAAACATTGGGTGCATACTTGGAGTATGGCATGACTAGTGTTTAGAAAACATAGTATACATGCTTGGAGCATGGGACAACTATTGTTTTAATTCAAGTATAAAGTTGATAGTTTGAAACAGTATACAATGAACAATGTGTAATCAATATGGTGATAAATAAAAAGATGTTTTATTTATATTCATAAGTTCTGAGACCATATTGGATTCGATTATTCTTGTGTTTCACTTTGCATGTTTTGACTTCCAGAATAACTAGGTCGTTCCTCCTAAATGACTAAGTTATTCAAACCATCCACAGTCGGTCATATGTTGGAAGTAGATATGAATCAAGACTATGATGGGTTGGCTTGTAGAGGTCTAAGATGTCGGACAAAGTGGAGCTACAACACTCATGAGTGCTCATATGTTCTGAGTATTGGATTCAACCCACGCTCATTTGACTCACTTCATGGATTTTATCACGAGTGATCATGAGACGATAATATCTTATATTCTTCAAACCTAGAGATATGAGTTGTTACTATGAGTTGGTTATATATTGATTGCACGAAAACGCATTGGTAACTCGATGTTATAAAACGTGCCTTTGTGTATGATTCAACAAGTAGTAGAACAAGCCATATGAGTTGAAGTTTATCCATTCCTTTTACCTTCGGGATAAAAGTGATATCTGTGGGCCCCTCGATGATTTAGTGATGACACATGTGAGTGCTTGGCCATGCCATGACTGATTTGATCTGTTCAATCAGTCAGTCGTGATGAATCGGAAATCGGGAAACAACAAATGGACAGAGAGAATGATTTATAATCCATGTCTCAGTCCGTATGACATCTAGAATGGAGGAATATATGACCCCTTATCTAATGGACAAGTCATTGACAAAGGTCAGAGTTCATCGACAAGGTCAGAGTTCGACAGCGGCTTTTGAGAGCTACGATTGCCAGTTAGGTTTTGAAGTCATACTCAATAATAGTTTTAGACTTATCCAAGTGGGAGACTGTTGGATTAGTGTCTAAGTCCATAACTATAATTGGTATGTGTTGGATATAGTGTCTAAGTCCATAACTTTATTTGGTATGTACTTGACCCGACCCGACATGGTCCATTTGGGTTGCATGGCATTGCAATACTTGGATAGACTAGATGAGAGAATAAGGCACTTATGATTATTAATATATTATAAGTTCTAATATATTAATAATAGTATTATTTAATTAGTATTGATCAAGTATTAATCTAGTATTAATTTGGTGATCAAAGTGAGACTAATTAAATATATAGGGTTGATTATGACAATCATCAATTCTTTTATGGTGGATTAATGATCCATGGTTTATGGGTTTGGTTATAACCATATGGAGCTCCATGGATAGTCCATGGGAGTTATAAACCCATGGGTCATGAGAAATCAAGAGTCATGACAATTAAGGGCATTCATGTGTAAACCCTAATTGTGACAACACTATAAAAGGAACCCTATGGCTAGCAAAATTATGACCTAGTGTTACTAGAGAGGGCATAACCGATTTTGAGTGCTAGAAGTATTCTCTCAAGTTATTCCAAGTCTTGTGGTGTTGTGTGAAGCATTTGAGGCACAACATTTGGGGTGCTAGGCTCACAAAGTCTTGAAGGAATCCAAGCAACAACAAGGTATGTATTTCTACTAGTTTTATATTCTATGTAATCCCCATGCCATGCTAGTTAGGAAATAACCTTGAAAAGAAATTTGCATGTATATAGAGAAAACATAGATTCAAGGTTATTAGGGTTGCATGTACACTTAGGAAGTGTTAGCATGCTCAAAAACCCATCAGTGGTATCAGAGACTAGGATTGTTTTCTGTATACTTGTTGCAAAACTGCTTAAAAATCGAAAATTTTGCACTCTGACGACTGGACTCGCCGAGTCCATGGGGAGGACTCGCCGAGTCCATGAACAAATTCATCCTACTCGACGAGTAGAATAATGCACTCGGCGAGTAGGAGCGTGCTGGGCAGTAAAATCTGTTTTTCAAAATGATAATGATTATGTTAACCCATTTTACATGACTTTTATCAATTTTCAAGTATTGTATATGTTTATATGATTCTCTTGAAATTGCTTGACATGAATTTGTGTTCATATGAGTTTAGAAGATCATAGGAATTATGTGTAACCTCCATGTGTGTTTAATTCATGATCTTAATGGCTATGATGGTGTCCATAACTTGTCCTCAAGTTATGGATAACCAAAAGTCACTTCTTTTAATTATGATTAAAGAACTAAAGAGGTTTCATAAAATGAAGAGTCTTCATTTTTATGAACCATTAAAACTCATAAGTTACAAATTGAAGAGACTTGGAATAGTTTCAAATCTTGCCCTCAAGTTTTGGAATTTGAAAAGTCTTACACTTTAATACTTTAATTCCAAATTAAACCTTAGATTTTTAAAAAGTTTAAAAATCAACACTTATACTATTATTATAATTTTATTATATAGATATGTATAAGAATATGTCATTCTTACCGTTAGTAGGCCTCATTCACGAAGCCGATCTATAAAGGGGGTATAAGGTTGTTGCCTATAAAATGGTGACTTAATGGGTGTCCACTCTCACCCACCGCTTCCTTGATCGGTGGAGGGTCGTTAGCCGAACGGGTAGGATACGACTTTAAATACTCGTTAAAAGTATTATAAAGTAACTATACATTATAAATTCCCAATCTTAGTTACTTTAGGAAAATGTGAAATTGGTGCTAGCCCATAAAATTACACTTTGTACCTTACCAAGTCGTTAGTGGAGCGTGTGTGGTTAACCGGCACACTAACATGGACTAGTAAGAGTGGCAAAGGGTAACTTGACTTTATTATAGATCGGTGGAGCGTGTGTGGTTAACCGGCACATCGATTAGGTAATATTGTTGAGGGTACCAAGTCAATTTGTATGGGTATTCACACCTTGTTTGTGATCCTCGGCATCCCAGTCACAAACTTGAGAGGGCACAATCGAGATTCAAACATGCCATTGAAAAGTTCAATGTATCTCAAAAGATCTAGGAGTTTCAAAAACCAATAAAACCTAATAATAAAATATTTCGTTCTTATGGTGGAAATTGGTAAATCATCATTTACCTACCTTCAAATATTTTATAGTATGGATTACGGCATCCCTCTTCCAACTATAAATAGTTTGTTGGATCCTAGCCTTAATATTTCATTTGGGTGAATTATTAAGGATTCCTAATCTAATGAAACTTGTCTTTCTTTCCTTTCAGATGTCTTCCAACAATGTTTCTGGCTCAAACCCAACAGGCTCCTTTTCCCTTATGAACTTGTGTGGTAAGGTCATCTTTGATGGATCCAATTTCAATGAGTGGATCAGAAACATCAGAATGATTACCCGCTATGAGGACAAAGAATATGTCCTCGATAAGGAGCTTAAGGTTGTGAATGAAGCCACTGCTACTCCTGAAGAGTTTGCGGAGTTTGTTGCACATGAAAAGGATGCTACTAAAGTAGCATGCATCATGATGGCCACCATGACTCCTGAACTTCAAAAATCCTATGAAGATTTCTACCCCTATGAGTTGCACCTGGATCTGATGGAAAGGTACCATCAGAGCGCGCGTCAGGAGAGGTATGAAATCATCTCCTCCATGATAACCGCAAGGATGAAGGATGGTGAACCCATCACCGGTCACTTGCAGAAGATGCAAAGGTTCGTTGACCGGTTGCTGAAGCTAAATGTTGACTTTCCTGAGGAAATGGCGATTGACATCATTCTCCATTCCTTACCTCCAAGTTATGATCAGTTCCGTATGACTTATCATATGAACAAGGAGGAAGTCACACTTAGCAAACTTCAAGGACTCTTAAGGACAGCTGAAAATGACCTTAAGGGTAAAGCGGTTGCTACTTCTACTCCTTCAACAGCCCCTGTTCTGGCTATTGGGCAGGGAAAGGGTAAGAAGAGGAAAAACCCTTCGAAGGGTACCAAGGGTAAGACTCTTGATGGTTCCTCTTCAAGTGGGACAAAGAAAGGTCCCATTACTCCTTCTTCAAACCCAAAGGAAGCACAGTGCTTCTATTGCCAGGATAAGGGACACTTCAAGCGAAGCTGCCCTAAATATCTGCAAGATGTAAAGGATGGGAAGGTTAAACCTACCCATGCAGGTATTTACACAATATTGTCTAATAACTCATCTAATGCTAATTCTTGGGTGCTTGATACAGGTTGTGGTATTCACATTTGTACTGATTTGCAAGCGCTAAGAAGAAGTGAGCAAGTGGAGCACGGGAAGATAAACTTAGTCATGGGCAACAGGAAAGCATCACCTGTTACCAAGATAGGAGTTTATTCTTTATTGCTTAATAATGGGTTAATGTTAGATTTGAATAAGTGTTGTTACTCGCCCGAAATGGCGAGAAATATTATTTCTTTTCATGGCTTATACAAACAAGGTTTTTCATTTTCATTTGATAATAAAAATGGTGCTATTAATGTTTATTACAATGATGTATTTTACTTTAAAGCATTACCTTGTGATGGTGTATATGAAGCCGTGAATGTTGTAGACAATCTAGGAAATAATGTGTTGTATATTGATTCTTCAGATAGCTTGGATAAAGCATCCTTTTGGCATTGTCGTCTTGGACATGTTAACAATAAGCGCATAGGCCAACTCCAAAAGGCTGGAGTCTTGGAATCATTTGACCTCAAGTCAGATGATAGTTGCGAGTCTTGTTTACTTGGAAAAATGACAAAGTCACCCTTCACAGGTACTTGTGATAGGGGTGAAGGTTTGTTGGACCTTGTACACAAGGATGTGTGTGGGCCCTTCAGAGTTGCTACAAGGGATGCTAATCGCTATTATGTGACTTTTACTGATGATTACAGTAGATATGAATATATTTATTTAATCAAGCATAAGTCAGAAACCTTTGAAAAGTTCAAAGAGTTTAAGCAGGAAGTGGAGAATCAATTGGGCAGGAACATCAAGATGCTCCGATCCGATCAGGGAGGAGAGTATCTTAGCATTAAGTTCCTTGACTATCTTAAGGAATGTGGGATTGTCTCACAATTGACACCTCCCAGAACACCACAGTTGAATGGTGTAGCTGAGAGGTACAATCGAACCTTGTTGGATATGGTTCGTTCCATGATGAGTCGAGCTTCGTTACCAATCTCTTTCTGGGGGTATGCCTTAGAGACTGCCGCCCATATCCTTAATCTAGTTCCTACTAAAAAGGTTGCCAATTTGGACCACATCAAGATTTGGGGTTGTGAAGCTTTCGTGAGGCGTGAGACTCATGATAAGCTTGAACCTCGAAGTGAGAGGTGTATTTTCATCGGCTACCCACAGAGATCCTTTGGTTACCTCTTCTACAGACCCAGTGATAATGTGGTTTTTGTAGCAAGAAGAGGAGTCTTTCGTGAGAGAGAATTCATAAGCCAAGGGGACAGTAGGAGGCAAATTGACCTTGAAGAGCTTCAAGAGTCAAGCGGTGAAGGAACCTCAAATGCTATCGACCAACCTGAGGAGGAAACTCCTGTTGATCCGATAGATGAGTCTGTACCTCCAAGACGTTCCACTAGGGTGAGGAACACACCTGATTTTTATTATGGTTATCACATCATCACTGAAGGTGATACATTTATTAGTGATAGTACATTAATAGATTTGGATGAACCTAATAATTACAGGGAAGCCATGGCAGGCCCTGAGTCTGCTAAATGGAAGGAGGCTATGGACAGCGAGATTCAGTCCATGTATGACAATCAAGTTTGGAACTTGGTTGACAATGTACCAGGTCGTAAGACAGTTGGGTGCAAATGGATCTTCAAGAAGAAAACCGACATGGATGGGAAGGTACATACTTACAAAGCGCGACTGGTTGCGAAGGGCTTTACTCAAACTCTGGGAGTTGACTATGATGAGACCTTCTCACCAGTAGCTAAGATTAAGTCTATTATAGTTTTGCTAGCTATAGCCGCATTTCATGATTATGAAATATGGCAAATGGATGTCAAAACCGCTTTCCTTAATGGAAAGTTGGATGAGGATGTTTACATGGCTCAACCAGAGGGTTTTGTCGATACAAGATACCCTAATAGAGTGTGTAAGCTTGATAAATCCATTTATGGATTGAAACAAGCATCTCGCAGATGGAATCTTTGCTTTGATGAGAAAGTCAAAGAGTTTGGCTTTTCTAGGAGTGAGGATGAGTCTTGTGTGTATGTCAGGGCTAGTGGGAGCATAGTTAGCTTCTTGGTGTTGTATGTGGATGACATACTTCTCATAGGAAACGACATCCCAACCTTGCAGGAGGTTAAGTCCTGGCTTGGGAAGTGTTTCGCTATGAAGGACCTTGGAGAAGCTGCCTATATCCTAGGGATAAGGATATTGCGAGATAGGAGTAAGAGACTAATTGGACTTAGTCAAAGTACTTACTTGGATAAGGTGCTGAAGAGGTTCAGCATGCAAGAATCCAAGAAAGGGGAATTACCCGTCCAGAGTAATGCCAAGCTGAGTAAGACTCAGAGTCCGAGTACAGAGGCTGAGATAGCTGAGATGAGTCATATACCATATGCTTCCGCTGTGGGCTCAATCATGTATGCTATGACTTGTACTCGCCCTGATGTGGCCTTTGCTTTGAGCATGGTCAGTAGATATCAAGGGAACCCTGGAAAGGCACACTGGACAGCGGTAGAGAACATTCTCAAGTATCTGCGGAGGACTAAGGATTGGGTCCTTACCCTCGGAGGCAGTGATGACTTGAGAGTGGAAGGATATAGCGATGCTAGCTTCCAGACTGATAGGGATAATTTCCGCTCTCAGTCAGGCTGGGTCTTTATCCTAAATGGAGGGGCAATTACTTGGAAAAGTTCCAAGCAGGAGACAGTAGCTAATTCTACTTGTGAATCAGAGTACATAGCAGCAAGTGAAGGAGCTAAGGAGGCGATATGGCTAAAAAACTTCATCGGAGACCTTGGAGTTGTACCAGCTATAAAGGAGCCAATGGAAATTTTCTGTGACACCAAAAGTGCGGTTGCTTTGGCTAAGGAACCAAGAGATCACGGGAGATCTAGGCACATTGACAAAAAATACCATTTCATCAGACATCGAATAGAAGAAGGACTCCTCGTGGCTAAGAGGGTATCATCAGATGAGAACCCGGCAGATCCCCTCACGAAGGGACTGAGCAGGGTTAAGCATTTACAGCATGCGAGGCGCATTAGGCTGAAGGATGATATTAGTTTCAATAATTAGATTCCTGAAACTTGTAAAATGTAATTGACATTTGATGATAAATAAAAGTTGTTATTTATTTATGAGTAAGGTGTTACTATCTTGTGTTGATTGTTTACTATGTTTCAATTTTGCATGTTTTTACTTCCAGAATAATTATGTTATTATTCAAACCATCCACAGTCAGTCAAACTTTGGAAGTAAGTATTGATTTAAGTCTGTCATGAATTTGGCTTGTATGATTTGTCTAAAAGTGCTTTGGACAATGCAATGGTTGCTACAACATTCATGAGTACTCATAAGGGCTGAGTATTGGATCCAACCCACGCTCACTTGCATCACTTCATGGAATTTATCTCGAGTGATCGTGAGACGGTAATATCATATAAATCTTCAAACCTAGAGATATGAGTTGTTGACTATGAGTTGGTTATTCATTGATTGCACGAAAACGCATTGGTAACTCGATGTCATAAAACGTGCCTTTGTGAATAATTCAACAAGTAGTTAGTACAAGCATATCAGTCGAAGTTTATCTGTTCCTTCTAGAAATAGAAGCGATATCTGGGCCCCTCGATGATTTGGTTTTGACCTATGTACCGGGCCCGGTCAGAACCTAATTGATGTGTTCAATTTAGTTCTATGTCAAAACAAATCAGAGATCGAGAAACAAATGCTGGACAATAAGTAAGACCATGTTCCATGTGTTTGTCCGGCTGATATCATGAGAACAGAGGATTATATGATCACTTATCTTAAATGGCGTATCATCATCATCTCAGTTCCGAGAGACTTTGAAAGAGCTACGATTGCTAGTCGGATTTTGAAGTCATATTTGCAAATATAGTTATTAGACTTATCCAAGTGGGAGACTGTTGGATATAGTGTCTAAGTCCATAACTTTATTTGGTATGTACTTGACCCGACCCGGCATGGTCCATTTGGGTTGCATGGCATTGCAATACTTGGATAGACTAGATGAGAGAATAAGGCACTTATGATTATTAATATATTATAAGTTCTAATATATTAATAATAGTATTATTTAATTAGTATTGATCAAGTATTAATCTAGTATTAATTTGGTGATCAAAGTGAGACTAATTAAATATATAGGGTTGATTATGACAATCATCAATTCTTTTATGGTGGATTAATGATCCATGGTTTATGGGTTTGGTTATAACCATATGGAGCTCCATGGATAGTCCATGGGAGTTACAAACCCATGGGTCATGGGAAATCAAGAGTCATGACAATTAAGGGCATTCATGTGTAAACCCTAATTGTGACAACACTATAAAAGGAACCCTATGGCTAGCAAAATTGTGACCTAGTGTTACTAGAGAGGGCATAACCGATTTTGAGTGCTAGAAGTATTCTCTCAAGTTATTCCAAGTCTTGTGGTGTTGTGTGAAGCATTTGAGGCACAACATTTGGGGTGCTAGGCTCACAAAGTCTTGAAGGAATCCAAGCAACAACAAGGTATGTATTTCTACTAGTTTTATATTCTATGTAATCCCCATGCCATGCTAGTTAGGAAATAACCTTGAAAACAAATTTGCATGTATATAGAGAAAACATAGATTCAAGGTTATTAGGGTTGCATGTACACTTAGGAAGTGTTAGCATGCTCAAAAACCCATCAGTATGTACTTGACCGACTCGGCATGGTCCATTTAGGTTGCATGGCATCAGAACATTTAGATAAACCGTTTGTGAGAAGAGGACATTTGTGACATATTAATATATTATAAGTTCTAATATATTAATATGAAATCATGTTATTTAATTAGTATTGATCAAGAATTAATTTGGACTTAATTTAGTGATCAAAAGAGACTAATTAAATATATGGGGATTGATTGTGTAAATCATTCATTCTTATATATGTGGGCTTATGATCCAAGATTCCTTATGTTGGGTTTAACCCATGTGGTGAGCCATGGATACTCCATGGAGGTTAAAACCCATGAAGCATAAGGAATGGGTAAAGTCATGGATTACATGGTGTAACCCTAATGTGCACACTATATAAGGACCCCTTTGGCTCAAGAAATTGGCACTAGTGATACATATGTGAGGGCTAGCCGATTTGAGCATGGAGTGTCTTCTCCTCATGGTTATTCCATGTGTTGGTGATGTTGTATGAACCATTTGAGGTGTCACATTTGGGGCACTAGGCTCTCAAGCTTCATGGAGTCAAGCTATATCAACAAGGTATGTATTCTATCCATTTTATTACCCAAGTATCAAAAGATTGTATGCTAGTTAGGGTAATACCTTGGAATATTCATATTTGCATGTATAATAGAGAAAACATAGATCCAAGGGATTTAGGGTTGCATGTACACTTAGGAGTGTTAGAATGCTCATAACCCAACAAAATCCGCAGATGAACGAATTCCTCGCAACAAGATAACATCTACTCAGTCTGATTTTTTTTTGTCTCGAGATGGTTTGAATCCCTGACAGACCACTCATATTGAATCATTATCATTGAATCTAATTTGTTTATCCCTCAACTTCTGATAACCTGAAGCTCCCACTAGAAAACTGAAATCACTGACCCAATTATCCCTACAGGTCATTTAGCATAACCCAAGCAATTTGTTATTCCGTCCGAACTTGCAACCTAAAACACAAATACTAATACTGCCAATCGCTAAAACTGGGCAAAAATTGAACCGCCTGAAGTAGTATGCTGCCACATTGCTGCTTGCCAAAATCTACCGAGACCTTCCTGGTCTCAATTCGTTCACCAACCATCTGAAATACCGGGTTCCGACCCGGCTGTGAAGCCAAAAGACTCCCCACTTAGTTGCCTCTCACGACTTTTGAACGGAATCCTTCTATGAAACTAGTTGCCTCTAGTTATCATGCCACAGAGGATTTAATAACCTTCTGATCTAACTGATCGGGTCCATACGTCGAGTCCTGTCATCATCAAATCCAAGACTAAAAGTGATTGCTACCTGACCAATGGTAGCCTTATCTCACACTTCCTTAAGCAATCCATTGTTCCCCTGATCTCGTAACTGTAGTGACGTTCCTACAGTCTTATCACTGGCTTAACCAGATCTAATCCCTCTGGGGAAATCCATAAACCAATCTGTGGATTTCCATATCCCCACTGCAACACCCGAACTGGTAGGTACTACTGTTCCTTCCGCGCCCTAACAACGCGCTCATGCCATCTACCAACCAGTGAATGCTATGGCCACACCCTCAGTCTCACGACACTCTATCACTATCTGCCAACCTCATGGATGCTACGGCAACACGCGCAGACTTACAACATTGTATCACTATCTGACCGCTAGTGAATGCTACGGCTACCCCCGTAGTCTTACAACACTTTCCATGCTAACTGACTGCTAGTGAATGCTACGGCTACCCCCGCAGTCTTACAACACTTTCCATACTATCTGACTGTTAGTGAATGCTACGGCTACCCCCGTAGAATTACAACACTTTCTAAACCGGGTCGAAAACGCGCTCGACCTAACACTCAAGTAAACTTGAGTCCTAACTGGAGCTCTAACCTGGTTCCCGAAACCTGCTGTCTCAGAGTCTCGAAGGCTGCCTGCTGCCCAGGCCCCCAACAAAAGGCCACCGACTTCTTGGTCAGTTGGGTCAAAGGAACTGCAATCTCAGAGAAGTCTCGTAAAAATCTCCGGTAACAACCCGCTAGACCCAGGAAATGCCGAATCTCAGCTGGAGACCTCGGAATCTCCCACTGCATCACGGCCTCTATCATGGCCGGATCGACCAGAATTCCCTTCTTGTTGACAAGGTGCCCAAGAGATTACGCCTCGCGCAACCAGACTCACATTTAGAGAACTTTACAAAAAGTCTCTCCCCCACTTAGATTCGACAAAGTCTTCACTGTACGCGAGAATTGAAGGATTCCCAATCCTTCTCGCTTTCTAGTATCCCACTGATGACAACCTGTGCTTACCAATGCTAGCGATTAATCACCGGTTAAACCTTAAGATCGCCCATCCTCGGAAATCTTGATGAGTACTCTTGAAATCTGGTCCAGTCTGACACCTCAATCCATCTCCTATGTGAAAATACCATTCTCTTGAACATCTGATGACCAACCACTTATACATCTAACACCCACAACTGACACTACCCTCTTCATGTTACCAGTTCTGTCCTAGCAACGGTAGTACCTTGAACTCCAAAGTTCATCCATAGGCAATTGTCGACCACACCTAAACAATGATAGAACCCCTGAACGCTGACTTCACTGGAAAACTATCACTCTAACCCTGATCGAGTATCCTCTAAATAATACTCCTGCACAGATCCCGACAAAATCCAGAATGGTAACGGTACACGCAGAACCCACCCCGCAAGGTACGTCCCACTGTGGGTTCATCAAGGACCTTTCGGCATGCAAGATGGCATATATGATCCTTGATAATCCAAACACTAGCAGAAAACCGACCCGAGATCTGACTTATCCAAACTCACTCACTATCCCAAAGAGATACGTATCCCCAACATTCATCTATCAGCAGAAGAAGATGACATACCCGTAACATCTGGAGGAATACTGATCACCTTCAGCTGACATGATCAACCCTGCCATACCTGTAGCAGCCTAAACCTTGGAGTGACAAACTCCCTTATGCACTTTCTCGTACGTGCTGCACTGACTCCAACCTTGCTAGCCTTTCACCTGATGATCAGAAGTCATGGGTCCCTTCCCGGGATCCTCTACTATACGCACCTGGCACGAACCTCTCTTCTCAAAGTGCTCCAAATCGATCTCGCATCTGCAAACTCTTGGAAATCATATCCTTTAGGGTCTGACACCCTGCCACGCTCACTAGCTCACTTGCCAATGACTAAGCTGCAACAACTGGAACATCCTCTGTCCCCAAACTGTGTCACAACCTCTTCCCTGAAGCTTCTCAGATTCTCCAAGACTCTCACCGATTCGAGTATGGATCATGTGCTTTTAGTAGTACGGGCCCAATACTACCTTCCACACCTACCCATACTTTCCTTAGCAATCCTCCTGAATCCTCCAAGTCACTTCCTCAAACTGGTACACGCAAGTCTCACCGAGCCTCACTACTAACCCACTGAAACATATCCTAGGCTTTCCTAGGTTCCCAAAGTCACCCAGTCCTCAGCTGTTGAAAGATTCCCAGTAATTTCAACTAGCTACCTCATGAATATAGCTAGCTCACATTACTAAGAGTCCCACAAAGCACAAAGGAAGCAACATTCAGACAATGGAAAATCTAACCATCATATTCCCATCAACCCATTCTATCCTCTACTCAGGAATCTATACATGCAATTCAAAGGCTCATACAATCAGGCATAACCTAAACAGGCTATCCTATCACTGACTGATCAGTACTATCATGCAGCTCATTAAGAACATACAACATGCATATAAGGCATCTTCCTAGATCCTTAGCCCTAATCTAGCATGCAGTTCTCATACACATAAAGTAGGCATATAAGGCATCCTTCCTAGATCCTTTGCCCTAATCTAGCATGCAGTTCTCATATACATACCATATCATAACATAACATATCATAACATGTATGGGTATCTTGGGGAAAACTTACTTGAGCTCGACTGATTGCACGCATCACACACCTTGTTATTTTGAAATTCTTTTCTCTTTTCAAATTCTTTTCAAAATTCTTTTTAGAAAATGATTTTCCTTTTGAAAATTTCCATACCAAGTCCTTAGTTTGAGTCCAGAAACACACGAGAGTGTGCCCGAATCCCTCAAACCAAGGCTCTGATACCAACTTGTAACATCCCAAAAATACAGGCCAAAAATTTCATTTTAATTAAGTTATTACATAAAACCATCAGTAAAAAAAACATTCATAATAATGTCTCATGTCAAAACCAAAGTGTCAATAATCAAAACATAGTATCATAAACCATATCAGAGTGTAATCCCAAGGATCTCATGTGCGGAAAACATAGTGTGATGCGCTGCGATCGAGCCATCTCCTTTCCTTTGAAAATGAAATACCTGAAACCAAAAACTGAAAACCGTAAGCGCGAAGCTTAGTGAGTTCCCCCATCATACCACATACCATATAATGCCTATCCCTCGGTATCTTTCAACTGGTATCTGTTTGGCATAACTGGGAGCTGGGCTCCCCTTCGGTATCTTTCAACCGGTATCCAGGGACTATTTAACCCCTATCACTATCACATAATAACATATCATAAACATACTACTCACATAATGGCATATAATAACCATACTGGTCACATAATAACATATCATAAACATACTGCTCACATAATGGCATATCATAACCATACTGGTCACATAATAACATATCATAAACATACTGCTAGGCATTCATGGGTTCTGTCCTCCCCCTTCGGTATCTTTCAACCGGTAACCGTCTTCGGTATCTTTCAACCGGTAACTGGGGACTATTGCACCCCTACTACTACTAACACATATCTCATAGCATCCCATCACAATAAGCATATCAAATAGTGGCAACCAGATAATTACCTCAAAGACAATCATCTCAAACATAATCACCTACTGGTGGGCCGACATTGGTGCCTTAGACCCACCCCTACTGGAAGGTAACTCACCTCACAATACTGAAGTCCCGTAGACACAATCCCAACTGCTGGATGACAGATTCCCGAACTGTCAATATCAAAACATCACCCAATTAATAATTGGGTCCCAACACATAACAACAAGTTCTTGGAGTAACAGGCTACATTACCCCATCTTGGCTTGATTCAAGCCCAAGGCCCAATCCAAAGGCCCAAAAGTCAAACTATGAATCAAAGCCCAACATATGGCCCAATTTTCCAAATTGGGCCCAAACCTTTACATTTTTATAATTAAGGCCCAACTACTTAGTCCAGTCCAAACATTTGGCATTTCTAATGGCCCAATATCATATAATCATCAAGGCCTAAACTATGGCCTATCTACGGCCCAATTTTCCAAATTGGGCCCACACCCTCATATGGGCCTTACCCTAAGCCAATCAACATATTCTAGTCCATATGATTATTCTTGGATGGCCCATTATTGGCCCAAACACCAAAGCCCAATAGAAAGGCCCAACAACAACCCAAGTGAAATTAGGGTTTCATATAAAATGATGATTAAGGTTAAGTGTCCCTACTTAACCCATTAAGGACTTAATCCATTAAGTCCCACATGGCCTTAGGTTAATTTGCAATGATTATTAATTAATATTTTAAGTTCATTAAATAATTCCGATGCGATCCCGATAAGTCCAAGCCCATAATCCCCAAATTAGGGTTTTCTAAACCCTAATTAGGGTTTTCAACCCATCATAGCCCAATAGGCCCAAAATCAAGTCCTTAAGCCCATTACGGTCTCACTAATCGGGCACCACCCACTACCATCTCGTGTAGTGGTGGTCAACGGTGGCACACGGCGACGGCCACCACCTCACGATGGTGGTTAGGGTTTCTAGTCCAATCGATTCCAAGCATCCCAAACGACATCCAAACACAAATAAGCACACCGCCACCCAATGCGGCCGCCAGTGGGGCAGGAGGCGGCAGCCACCACCCTACGGTGGTGGTTTTGATTTTCATTTCCATTATTCCCTTTTTTTACATCATACAATGCAACATCTCAAATAATATAAACACACACTAAAAATAAACACACACATAACCACCTTGTGGTGGCCGGCGGTGGCGCATGGCGGCAGCCACCACCCTATGGTGGTGGTGATGCCTTTTCCGAGAACTTCAGCCATACACACACACTCACCAACTGAAACACGCACAACACATACTAACAATGGAAAATACAGCCACACACACCTAAACACATAGTAAAACACGCACACAGCCACCTTCCACGGTGGCCAGTGGCGACGGAAGATAGCAGCAGACGGCGGCGCGACGAAAAGGCCGATGAAACAGCGGCGGCGGCTGGTAGTTTACGGCCTCAACAGTAACATATATCCCTTCCCGGTACGAGACCACCTTCCAAACCAGCGACTTGGCAGGAGGTGGCGCTGGAACAGGTTGAAATAGCGGCTGAAAGCCATTTCCGACGGCAACCATGGCACTCGTGACCTCGAGAAGGACAGAAATGCGAGACGAGGTGGCCTAACTGAGAGATTCTGGCTGTTCGCGACCTGCTCTTCTTCGTTCCCAGCTCACACTCCAATCTCAGGGGGGTTCTCCGGCCATTTCCGACATTACAGGGCGCATCAGGTGGCTACGACTTGCTTCCCGTTGTTTTCGACAGAACTACGCTCCATCGCCGGTCTCCGTCTCTAGCAACAATAGGAACGACGGCAACGAGGCTTGACTTGATGGGTTGCATCCTCCATACGGTGGTGCATAGTGACTATGGAAGAGATGGTGGTGGCAGGAGGAGAAGGAGGGTGGAGAGGGTGGTGGCTGAACATTGGTTAGGTTTAGGGTTACGAATGACAATGAAGGAGTTAAATACCGTGCCTTATCAAACTTCCTTCCATAATGGGTGGAATGGCCCCTCTCCATAACAATTTCTTTCAACTTAGGTCTAAAACTTACCAATTAACCCCTTAGCTCCAAATTCTCTTCAAATGAAGTCCCAGAAGTTACCATTTAGTCCCTGCCTTCATAAATACTTACAAAATCAATCCGAAACTTAAAATTTTTACCCCCCAACTTCTAAAATAGTATCAATTAACCCTTCGAGACCAACCCTAGATATATAATTATCGATTTTAGGGCTACTATACTTTTATTAATTAATTAATTTATTTATTTAATAAACAGGGTGTTACATTTGAGTTGTTACAAGTTGGTATCAGAGCCTTGGTTTGAGCGAATTGGAGGAACATCCGTGTGAATCCAGTCTCAAACTAAGGAGCTGCTAATGATTTAAAAATGATTTCCAAAATTGTTTTTAAAATAATCAAGGAAGGATGTGATGTGTACGATCAGTTGGAGCCAGTAAGTAGACCCCAAGTTACCACACGGTTATTTGATATTATGTTATGTTAGAATAGCATGATAGTGATAGGTTAGGGATCTTCAGGAATTGCATGATAGAATTGCCTGATTATATGACGTCTGATAGCATAGGATTCTTCCTTTTATGAAATTTACATCATTACTGTAGTTGCTTAGTGTATGCATCAAAATTTTACATAACTAAGATTTTATAGTCTGAGAATGTTTGATATAGCCTTATTTCCTATTCCTTGTTTGGTTTTAGGCTTAGGGTAGAATCAAGTATTTGATTGTCTGTAGGTCCAGTGTTATGTATGATTTGTTGGGTTTTGGTATACTACAACATCCTATGGTGTACGTACAACCCTAAATGCCTTCGATCTATGTTTTCACTAACTATACATGCAATATTGTTTCCAAGACATTAAGCTACAACTAGCATGCATTTGACATAATCAACATAGAAATGAGTTAGATGACATAACTCTTTGTAGTAGCTTGTAGTTATGGCCTTTAAGAACTTAGCACCAATAGTATGAATGCCTCAAATGGAATCACAACACACCTTTGGACAAGGGATGAACTTGAGAGAATGTGCTAGACGCCAAAGTCGGCTATGTCGCTCCAAGAACCCTTGCATCAGCCGATTTTAGCAATGGAGTATCATATATATAGTCTAGGATTATGGTAAACCCTAATCCATACCTTTAGGCTTATTATCCATGATCCATGAATCAAGTAGGCTAACTCTTTATGGGTTCCACCATAAACTTAGTCCATCATGTATCATAAGCCCAATATATATATATATATATATATATATATATATATATATATATATATATATATATATATATATATATATAACTAATTTACACAATTATTCCCCGTTGATTTAATTAGTCTCTTTTGATCACAGAATTAATTCCAAATTAATTCTTGATCAATACAAATTAAATAATATGATTTCATATTAATATATTAGAACTTATAATATGTCACACCCCAAAACCGGAACGGCGGAAACGTTCTGGGGTGGAGGACGTCATGTCGAGTATCACAACATATGTAGTATAGTAATCAAAGTACAACAACCATTGCATTAATAGTAATAATTTCACATAGGTTACATTTAGCAACAACATCAAAAGTAAATACAGAGAATAACATATAATGCAGCTCGGTACAAGGCTGTCTTCACAAAAGCTTCTGGAGTGTACCTGCCTATGGATGACCTGAGAATACAAGTTATTTTGAAAGCGAGTATCAGCATTTTTAAATGCTGGTGAGTTCATAAGTATTTAATGACATTGGTATAAATACATGTTTTACTTCAAAATAAACTCGCGCGATGATGGTGATTAGAATTTACAGAGTATTAGAATTCCTTCCAGAAAATCCTATATTTTCTAATAAAAGTAGTCTTCTACCAAGACCCAATTGTTTTATGTTTAAACCAAGGAGTATCTCTATTAAAAGCAGTATTCTACGAAGACCCATATGTTTTATGGTTAAGAAACATTTTCCCCTTAAAGGTACTATCATTATCAAAATATGATTTATACTTTTAAAGAATATGTGAGCAGATCACAATCAAAAGTAATAGGGAAAATAATATTTTTACATCAGCAGTAACGCTGCTGGCTAAAAGTAAATAAAACATAGACTCCAGGTGGTATTGAATGAACAACACGCCTCGGAGGGTCTAAAAGAATAAAATACAGACTCCAGGGTGGTATTAAATGAACAACACGCCTCAGAGAGTCTAAAAGAATAAAATACAGACTCCAGGGTGGTATTGAATGAACAACACGCCTCAGAGAGTCTAAAATAGCCTTTAATCCTATGTGGGTTGGTTTAAATGTTTATAACGTGGCCTAGTGTATAACTAGGAAAATAGATTATGATGGTTTCATATATAGAAAATACCGTGATAATACTTATTACCTTAAAGCCATGAATTATAAGGTAAGCATAGAGATACTCGTAACCATACTGATTGACAATCGAATACTTCACGACCTGCTTGCGTCGGAATGAATGTGACATTTGTCACCCCTTCGCTTGGTCAGCCGAGACTGTAGCTAGCAGTCAGGATGTGGGAGTGTCTGTCCCGTATAGATCTATACACACAATGCCCGCTCTCCCTCCAGGAGACTCTGGTTACCGCTCGACAACGGTGAAATCCGCTTCATGAGGATGTATCCCATGTTTTGATTTCTATAAACCTTTCTTTTACTAAAAGTATAAGTTTTTAGAATCTAGATGTAACTAAGTTCTCCTTCATGAAAGTTATGGTTGGTTTCTAAAGTATACCTATTATAGTTTACTTGAGAGGTTATCTAGATGCCTTTGCTACCCAAAGGTGGTGAAATGGCTGATAGAACTTTTTATGACTATATATGTATACATGATATATAACTAATATT